>NW_024037051.1:13263015-13585709 GCF_015706575.1 Patiria miniata
GGTAATGTATGGCATCAGTCACATTTAATAATGACAGAAATCTTGTTGCTAGATTGGTTTACACAATTTTACTGCCTTTGCGCACAACAAGCTATAATAGGCTTCTTTTATATAATGGGTGTTCCTTAAGTTGTTTCTTTAAAATACAAATCTAAAAATTCGTCGCAATTCTGATGGAAATTCGTCAAAACACCTCTTTTTCTTAATTTGTTTACTGGGCCTTTATAAAATCGTCAAACTACGAGATATTGTTTTGACAAACCTTTTTATCGTAATTGGTTTTTCGTCTTTAGAAATAAAACAACCAGATGGCACAATAATACCCTGATTTGTTCTCGCCACTCAAACTTCAAGGTAGATATTAAATGCACAAACTTAAAATTGAAGGTAACTTTCAGCACGACGGTACGTATCCCCTATGTAATCCGACCTCAGATTAATTTCCTGGAGAGTCACTTTAACCCTAAAGGAGCCGGGTTATTTTGACCATCTCTCAGCCGGGGGGGGGGGGGGGGGGGGGGGGGGGGGGGGGCCGGGGGGGGCCGGGGGGGGGGGGCCGGGGGGGGGGGGGGGCGGGGGGGGGGCGGTTCCGCCCCCCCTAAGATCTCGGCCATCGAGTGACGAAAATTTTTGAAACTCGGCACATGCATAGAGCAACTCTTCTTAAACATACCCAAGAATTTTCATGACTATAGGTCAAAGGGTTTTGGAATTATGGCTAATTAATTATTCATTTGTACGAATGGCAATTCTGCTCTGTGTACACGACGTATATGCGAAAATTCAGTTTTCACGGCGCGTAGCGCCGGAAAATTTTTCGCTACGCGGCAACCCGTGGTCAAATTTTTATGTTTTTGATATCAAAAGATGCTCAAAGCTCAAGGCTAAACAGTCATAACAGCTCGGGTCGCGAAAACATTTTTTTAGAGGCTATAACGGAAAATGTTGAGGGGGGGGGGGCTTTTGGCCCTTACAGGGTGAGTAAAAAAAAAGAAGGAAACTCAAACGGTCGGACGATTTTTGAATGAAGTTCTGCATATGGCACTTTCAAAATGTAGGATATGAAAGCCGAATTCATAAGCTATCTTTTAGTAAAAGAATTATTAAATCATTCATGCACTTGTCAAGTTACGGAATTTTTTTAACACAAACACCGTTTGAATATTCTGTCCACGGATCGAGTATTCTTTTAGCAAAACCTTTGTGAATTGTTTTCCTTTTTTGCTGAAAGAACATTCATCTTTTTTGTGTAATCCGTGGACAGAACTTTAAAACGGTGTTTCTGTTCAAAATTCCGTAACCGATAATACGCTTTCTCAACTATTTTTTACTTATTACTCATTTTGTTAGCCATATTCGAGAGTGAGCCATATTCGAATTGTATGTATATATTTTGGTACAAAAGGATTGTACAAAAACATAAATTACATTTTCTTCAATCCTGAATGATAGGGTTGAAGCAAGTGAAAAAAAATACAAAATTTCGCAACAGTTTACGAGATGCTCACTTTTCTACCCGAAAATGGCGTCGTAGCAATACTCTCATGCGCTGAATAATATAACATAGGGAACTAATGAAAATCCAATTTTTCATTTGATAATAGCCACAAGTAATGACAGTCTTGCATACTTACAACAATATCTTTTCATTTGCAAATGAGTATAACAACTGACTTTTTGTTAATTCTTAAATCGGATAGGTGTTTTATCTGTTCTAAACATGCAGGTGTCAAAGTTTAAAATCCATTTTCTACAAACAAGTAATTTCTTCCTTAGATTTAAACGGCGTTTTCATACATAGATAACACAAAATATAATATCGGAATTAACAAACGATTTGGCTCTAGAATGTTGGCATTTTCAACATGACTTTAATTAATGTTATCGATTGTATTATTTCAGGTGACACGTAGGTACAATCAAATTCAGCGAATAAGAGCCCTTTATACATTAGGTCTCATATATGATTTTTTTTGGTTTTGTTTTAACAACTTTATACAATACAAATTATTAACATGTAAACACATCTTAAGCATGAACAGAAGGAATGTACATCTCTATTTCCACTGTCCATTATCTTGTATACTTTCAATAATTTTCAATACACTTTTTGCCATTGTAAGCAGGGAAGTCAGTAATTGGATATATTCTTTCCTTTCTGATGGGGATAACATTAACGCAAAGGCTTGAGTCCAAGTCTTTGGAAAGCTTTCGGTCACAAATTTTCCAAAGAAATGTCCCGAAATTTTGAAAGAAATAGATACCAAGAAAGGCAGCATTAAGGGTCCTCGGTACATTGCGAATTGGCTGGGTTATTTTAACCCAAGAGAGGGTGAAAACTGCAACTACCCAAAACTGGGTTTTTCTGTAACCAATTGTGACGTGCCATATCGTAAATGAGGAATAAACCCCACCATTGACTGTTCAAGTTACGTACATCCTGTTAAAGCGCCAATCATTGGCTTTCATTGATACCTAATTTTTGAAGCATAAATTATTTTTGAACTTAAATTATGCCAAAGATATGCCACAGGAACTTCAACAGTGTCCCGCCTAAATTCTCCAACCTCATATTGAAAAGAAAAAAACGGTTTTGAAAAAAATAAATGTGTCGAATTCGCGCCGCCCACGGCAGTTGAAAACTTTCTTCAGTTTCCAACTTTTGGGAGTGTGAAAAAATGCTGAGTGTGAATCTTGGATACCGTGACTACTCAAAAATTAGAAGAAAACATATTGATTTTGACATGGTTTGTCTAGTTCATACAACTTCAGGCAATGATTACTCAAAACATGGGACATTCCTCATTTGCCCCAGTAGGTTTTAATTCTTCACCGACACCACGAAGTGACCTTAACCCCCGCGAAGTGGAAAATGTGTGTTTCGAGATACAAGCGATTTAAGTTGGTGATGTTTTGAAACGGTGATCTGAACATCGTATTAGTCGTATTTTTACATTGTCTGAAAGCTGGGATCTTGAATGTCACGTTTATGTATGATTTGTATTGCAAACAAATAATATTAATGAGTTATCAACTAATCAACCTTAAGGTCACTTTGTAAAAACTCTAAAATCAGAATACTCGCTGTTCGAGTTTTCACGAAGTGACGCTAACCATGTGTATTAGCTTTTGGGTTAGCGCTACTTCGTGATGACGCCAGATGTGAGTCGCGCGTATCACGTGACATTTGTGTTACTTTGTGAAAACGCAAAACCCGTTTTTGACGCGTAGTGTGCAGGCAAGGGCGGATCCAGGGGGGGGGGCAAAGGGGGCCATGCCCCCCCCCCCCAAAAAATACGAAACCAATTTTTTTCTGGATCCGCCTTAGTGTGCAGGTAGTTTACATGCAAAAGAATGGTAAAGTACACTTCGTGAAAACGCATGTTCCGGTTTTGACCTATTAAGTTGCAAACGTTCATTAATGTTAATTGATGTTTTGACAAAGTACACTTCGTGAAAACGCATTTTCCGGTTTTGACCTATTAAGTTGCAAACGTTCATTAATGTTAATTGATGTTTTGACAAAACTAATTAACTATGTGTTTAGTAACTTCTTGAGGTGATAGATTATGTGTAATTAATCACAAATCAGGAAAAAAATCGAAATCGTAAAATATTGATTTTTGGATGTTAGTGTCACTTCGTGGTGACGGTGACGAATCGTTTGGGCTAGAATTTGTGTTAAATTCAACCGAAAGTTGTAGTTATACAAGACCAAATTAAATTTAGTCTTGTGTGACCACATGTTTTGGTTAAATTTAGCAGAAATTATAACCCAAATATTTGGTTATAGAACAACTTTAGTTTGGGTAGTTGCAGTTCTTACTATTTTTTGGGCAAAATTAATCCAGGGAATCAGACAAACACAGATTTCAAATATGAGAACCCATGGCAATTTTAGTGACAAGAAAGGAAAGGTACTGGTTGTTTCATTTTAGTTGTTAGAAATGAGGACAGAAATGTCATATTTTAGGCTTTGTATGGTGGAGTATTAGTATCGTTTTGGTTTGTGGTAACAACATGTGGTAATAACTACGGTACTGCCCAGTAGATATTTAGTTCTGAAAAGATCTCGTCCTGTTTATTATCAACTTTCACTAAGTAGTTTTAGTTCTAATAAGAACAATCCTGCCTTAAGTTCTAAAAGAACTTGTCTTTGGTCTCAACGCTTCGACTAGCCTGCTTTAGTCATCGTCATGAGACTGAGGAGAGCTGGAGATGCTGGTCCTTAAGCAGGTTGTGTTAGGATTGGAAGTGCTTGTGTTGGTAGATTCTGATTGGTTGTCTGTTGGGCATTGTGTTGGAGTGGCATGCCACGGAGTTGTGTCCTCGCTCAGGTGTATCATTTGGCTGTGAGCCATAAGTGTTGCACTAATGGTATTAGTGAATGCCATATGTTGCTTATGAAATATAGTCTTCTTTGTAATAAAATCTGTACGTTCAATGATCGATGAACCCTTAGGGGAAAACCAACTCCAACGAAGGAACAAAAGCCAATGCCTCAAATGCGTTACTTTGAAAACTGTTGTCATTTAAATGGAATTCAACCACATGACCGAGAGATGACAATAAACGAAACACTTCCCCGATATCACTGTTTTGTAGACCACACTCAGATAAATCCAGTGTGCGAAGAGAGGGAAGAGGGTGGATGCTGACTTGCGACAAACCGTGGAAATTGTTGCCTTTCAGAACAACTCTCTTTGTGTTGCCTGCTGATGAAAGAAGAGAGAAAAGTGGCTCAATGTCAGCGTTTGTCAGACCACATTTATAGAGATATAGTTCAGACAGGAAGGGCACAGCGTTCACCTCAATAGGCTGCAAACCGTGTAGATTATTACCAGTCAAAGCAACCTTCATTATGTTGCCTGCTGCTGAAAGGAGAACAAAAAGCGGTTCAATATCGCTTGCTGTCAGATTACATTCCTGTAGTTGTAGTTCAGTCAGGGAGGGAACAGCTGTGATCTTTGAAGGCTGCAAACCGTGTAAATTGTTTGCTATCAGAATACACTTCTTTACGCTGCCTACGGCTGAAAGGAGAGAAAACAATGGATCAATGTCAGTGTTTGTCAGACCACACTGTTGTAGTTGTAGATAAGACAGGGAGAGAACAGCTGTTACATGGATAGGCTGCAAACCGTGTAGATTGTTCCCTCTCAGAAATAGTTTCTTTATGCTGCCTGCTGATGAAACAAGCGAGAAAAGTGACTCAATGTCACTTTGTGTCAGACAACACTCATAGATATGTAGTGAAGACAGCGAGGGAACAGCAGTTACCTTAATGGGCTGCAAACCGTGTAGATTGTTTCCTGTCAAAGTTACTGACTTTATGCTGCCTGCTGCTGAAAGGAGAATAAATAGTGGATCAATGTCACTTTTTGTCAGATAACATTCATGTAGTTGAAGTTCAGTCAGGGAGGAAACAGCTGTGATTTTTGAAGGCTTCAAACCGTGTAGGTTGTTTGCTAGCAAAACGCATTTCTTTATGCTACCAGCTGATGTAAGTACAGAAAAAAATGGATCAATGTCAGAGTTTGCCAGACCACACTGATCGAGTTGTAGTACAGATAGCGAAGGAACAGCAGTTACCTTAATGGATTGCAAACCCTGTAGATTGCTTCCTGTCAGAGCGATTGTCTTTATGCTGCCTGCTGATGAAATGAGAATACACAGGGGCTCAATGTCACTTTTTGTAAGATAACATTCATGTAGTTGTAGTTCAGTCAGAGAGGGAACAGCTGTGACCTTTGAAGGTTGCAAACCATGTAAATTGTTTGCTATCAGAATACATTTCTTTACGCTGCCTACCGCTGAAAGGAGAGAAAAGAACTGATCAATGTCAGTGTTTGTCAGACCACACTGTTCGACTTGTAGCACAGACAGGGAGGGAACAGCTGTTACATTCATAAGCCGTAAACGGTGTAGATTGTTTCCTCTCAGAAAAAGTGTCTTTATGCTGCCTGCCGCGGCCACGAGAGAGAAAAGTGACTTAATGTCTTTGTGTGTAAGACCACACTCATAGAGATGTAGTGAAGACAGAGAAGGAACAGCAGTTACCTCAATAGGCTGCAAACCGTGTATATTGTTTCCTGACAAAGTAACTGTCTTAATGCTTCCTGCTGCTGAAAGGAGAATAAAAAGGGGATCAATATCACTTTTTGTCAGATTACATTCGTATAGTTGTATTATTCTAAGGGAGGGAACAGCTGCGATCTTTGCAACCTGCAAACCGTGTAAATTGTTTGCTAGCAGAATGCATTCTTTTATGCTGCCTACTGCTGTGAGGAGAGAGAAAAATGGATCAATGTCAGTGCTTGTCAGACCACACTGTTCAACTTGTAGCACAGACAGGGAGGGAATAGCTGTTACATGCATAGGCCGCAAACCTTGTAGATTGTTTCCTCTCAGAAAAAGTGTATTTACGCTGCCTGCTGATGAAAGAAGAGAGAAAAGTGGCTCAATGTCACTGTGTGTCAGACCAGACTCATAGAGATGAAGTGAGGACAGAGAAGGAACGGCAGTTACCCCAATAGGCTGCAAACCGTGCAGATTGTTTTCTGTCAAAGTAACTGACTTTATGCTGCCTGCTGCTGAAAGCAGAATAAAAAGTGGTTCAATGTCACTTTTTGTCAGATTACATTCATTGAGTTGAAGTGCAGTCAGGGAGGGAACAGCTGTGATCTCTGCAGGCTGCAAACCATGTAAATTGTTTGCTACCAGAATACATTTCTTTATGCTGCCTACTTCTGTAAGGAGAGAGAAAAATGGATCAATGTCAGTGTTTGTCAGACCACAATGTTCAACTTGTAGCACAGATAGGGAGAGAACAGCTGTTACATGCATAGGCCGCAAACCGTGTAGTTTGTTTCCAATCAGAACAAGTTTCTTTATGCTGCCTGCCGCAGACAGAAGAGAAAAAAGGGGCTCAATGTCTGTGTGTGTCAGGCCACACTCATATAGATGTAGTGAAGACAGAGAAGGAACAGCAGTTACCTTTGTAGGCTGCAAACCGTGTAGATTGTTTTCTGTCAAAGCAACCGTCCTTATGCTGCCTGCTGCTGAAAGTAGCACAAAAAGCGGCGCTATATCACTTTCAGTAAGATTACATTCATGTAGGTGTAGTTCAGTCAGGGAGGGAACAGCTGTGTTTTTTTCTGTCTGCAAACCGTGTAAATTGTTTGCTGTCAGAATACATTTCTTTATGCTGCCTGCTGCTTTTAGTAGAGACAAAATTGGATCAATATCAGTGTTTGTCAGACCGCACTTTTCGAAGTGTATTTCAGACAGGGAGGAAACAGCTGATACATTCATAGGCCGCAAACCGTGTATACCGTTTTCGCTCAGAAAAAGTGTCTTTATGCTGCCTGCCGCTGACAGGAGAGAGAAGAGTGCCTCAATGTCAGTATTTGTTAGACCACACTGATGGAGTCGTATTGTAGTCAGGGAGGGAACAGCTTTTGCATTCACAGGCCGCAAACCTTGCAGATTGTCTCCGTTCAGAAAAAGTGTCTTTATGCTGCCTGAAGCTGACAGGAGCGAAAAAAGGGACTCGATGTCACTTTTTGCCAGACCACACTGATCGAGTTGTAGTGCGGACAGAGAAGGAACATTAGTTATATTATCAGACTTCAAGCCGTGTAGATTGTTCCCTTTCAGAAAAAGTCCTTTTATACTGCCTGCCGCTGACAAGAGAAAAAAGAGCGACTCAATATCACTTTTTGTAAGATTACATTCATGAAGATGTAGTTCAGTCAGGGAGGAAACAGCTGTGAACTTTGCAGGCTGCAAACCATGTAAATTGTTTGCCATCAGAATACATTTCTTCACGCTGCCTACTGCTGAAAGGAGAGAAAACAATGCGTTAATGTCAGTTTTTGTCAGACCACACTGACCGAGATGTAGCACAGAAAGAGAGGGAACAACTGCTACGTTTATTGGCTGCAAATTGTGTAGATTGTTCCCTCTCAGAACAAGTGTCTCTATGCTGCCTGCTGCTGACAGAAGAGAGAAGAGTGGCTCGATGTCATTGTGTGTCAGACCACACTCATAGAGATGTAGTGAAGACAGCGAAGGAACAGCAGTTACCTCAATAGGCTGCAAACCGTGTAGATCGGTTTCTGTCAAAACAACTGTATTTATGCTGCCTGCTGCTGAAAGGAGAATAAATAATGGTTCGATGTCACTCTTTGTCAGACCACTGTCGAAAACAACAAGTTGTTGCAGGCATGGAAGTATTTCAATGTTTTGTTTAGACACTGTATCAAGCGAAATGGTGCCACTTGTTCCTAATAACATTATTTGTGTGTTGTTTTTTGATAACACCTCAAACAATTTTACAAGGTTCCAATCACAGTAACGTATATGTAAAGTCTTTAAGTATCTTAGCGTTTCTGTCGAGTTATCCACAAAGCTATCCAAGCTGATTCTTGTGAGTTCAAGTATCAGCGACGGCTTACATTGTATGTGTGTCATTATATTTTCTAAAAGTATGAAATCAGCCAAACCTAAACATGCAGCACTAACTATTTCTATGTCTACGTTGTGCAGAGTTTTATGTTTGGACCCGACTTCAAAGAAATAATGCGTAGCCACGAGAACTTCACCTCGGAGTTCATATGGAAAGTCAACCTTTCCAGTCTCAACAAAGCATTTCACAAGTGACTCTGACTGAGCCTCAAATAGGAGTAACATCAGAATTTTATGCAAGGACTTGTTCATTTTATTTCCCCTCAGGAGTTCTTCAATGCGCCTTAAGATCTTCTCGGCGACGATCTTGTCCAGCCCACAGCAGAATATCAGAACGTATTCCAATGTTTCCACATCACCGTGCAATATACGAGACAAGTATTGGTCAAAGGTGCTTTCGTCAGTCCTTGACAAATCTACTAGAAATGCCGCCGCACAGTATTCCTGGAAAGTCTTGTGCAGGAACGAAAAGTAAGAAACTGTCTCAAGACGTCGAAATATTTTTCTTTTTGACAACAAGCCAACATCAGAACCTTTCTTAAAAATATGTAGGTCCTTTGAATCGATCTTATCCTCACTGAAATGAAGCATCTCCCCATTTGGATCTAACAGACCCTCAAGAGCTATCATACCAAGTTTTGAGACATCTGTTTGGGTGTCAGAAACTTGCTTCTCTGTCTCTTTACTGGTCTTATGCTGATAAAGCAGATGCATGTTATCCTGAAAAAGGCTAGTTATTTGATCAGGCAATTTATCTTCATGTGCCCATGTGTGGCACATCAGCCACAAAAATAGAGGTATCTCTGCTAAACTACGAAGAGTTTCGGATCCGTTCACCCTGGCTAGAAAACGGTTTTGATCATCTGTTTTAAAATTTGTCAAGTATTTCCTCGCATATTTTGCCCTGTATTCCTCGTCAAAACCGACAATGTTAATTTTGGTGAAGTGTTCATGCATACTCAACAGCTGTTCATTTGCCGTCTTCTGTCGGCTAGTAACTATAACCTTGCACGACTTGAGTGTTTTAAACGAAACTACATCGTTCAAGCTGATTCCGCTTTTGCACTGTGCAACTTTTAATCTTTGAAAAGAAATCTCATCAGCGCCATCCAAAAGAATTAATACGCGCTCTGGATTTTCAATGATGTATTTTTCTAGGCCTTCAAATCTCTCCCTTAGTTTCCTGTCTGTAATTATTTGAGAGAAAATGGCGTCTATGATGTCAAATGTCTCACCCATTTGATTGACCTCGACCACAAAGACAAGCTCGTACCTACCTAGGACTGATGTGCGCTCAGGTTGTTGTTGTTTTTCAGTTTGATCCCCCGTTTTTAGATCAGCCCAATCGTATGCGATCTTTTTAAGAAGTGTTGTTTTCCCTAAACCCGCTTCAGCTATGACTAATAATCGATTTCCTTTGAGCTTAAGCATGTCTTCATAGGAGTCAAGGGGAATTTTTTGGACTGGAATCCCTTTGTCCATATAAGCTTGTGATCTAAGGGGATCGGAAGTTCCTCTTTTCGAAGCTTTGGAGTGCATCGATTGGCTGCCTGTTTCTAACTGCATCTTTGTCTGTGATGTGGAGACGGGAGTGGGTATGTTGGTCTCGTGCAGTAGCAGTGGTTTAACGTAGATGTCTTCCATCTCTCTGGACAGGTGTCTCTCTGTAGGATGTGTCGTCACTTTCATCGTCTCCCGGTAATGCGCTGCCAATTCTCTTGCACACAGTTTTACCTCGAAAGAAGTTTCTGCAACGTCTGTATAGTGAAACGACATCAATATGGGAAACAGCTATGTAATTAGCTATCGCAGATGAGTAAAAACGTCCCTACATTTAAAATGACAACTCCAAATTCTTGTCGATTTCAAACCGTGCCAAAGGCAACCACCACAATCTGTTCAGACCATCTGTTCAGACCATAAGCAGACATCATATACAACCGGCATGCTAACTTGAGTGCTTAAATGTTTTAATCGGGAAGTTAGAACATTGGATTCTCCATACCAATATGTGCGCCAGTGTTAGTAAAGAATTCATCGATTCATCTGTTTAGCCACTACTCAAACCACAAGCTATGAATATACATACACTGTATGTACAAACGAAGCACGAACAATGAGTTCACGCGGCCTTATGCAATAAGTTGGCGAAGAGTAAACGCGTTCGGACAGTAGCTATGTGTTTTCTTTATTTTGTAGCTGAATTTGCAGCCACGACCTCATAATCTGCAATGACAAATAAGATTTTCATTCAGAACTTGGTCGTGGACGCTCATAAATGTGTGGATGCAATCCAGCCAAAAAGTAATAACAAAATACAAACCACGATCAGACCAACGCGATTGTTGTCTCAAGTTGTGTTATCTAATGTGATAGCTGACAATTTGCTGAATATCTCAGTTGGTAGAGCACCGGAACTGTAATCCGGAGTTGCAGGTTCAAACCCTATTCCAGTCAATTCTTTGTTTACGTAACACATAAAATAATAAACAATACACTGACCTTTTCGGTTAGCTCTTATATCTGGTGTTTGCAATGCTAAGTCTGCACGGTCGATTGCTTTCAGAGCGCCTCTCAGCTTCTCAGGAGCGTCGGCGGGGTTGTCCTGTTTCTTCCACCAGGTATCTAACATCCGGAAGCTCTGCTGTTCTGAGTTTTGCGGGTAGTTTTTTATGAATGTGTCGAGTTCACTGACCGAGAATCTCAAATGGATGGCAAGTTTCTCCCAGTGTGGTCCAAGCTCGCGTGACAAGTTTAAGAAGTATATGTTTCTCGACGGCTCCTCTTCTGGAATGCAAAATCAAATAAAATGGTCAACCATCGCAGGGCGACTTTAGGAGCTTAACACGAAAGTGGACTCCTCTTCACTCAAGGGTGAGGTTAATCATTATCAGACTGATCATGTTTATGTAGCCGGGTACTTTCATACACATGCACACATTTTAAAAGAAAATAAACCCCACTCTCTGATTTCAATAGGCGCCGTTTCTACAGATTAAGATATTGTTTACAGAAATTTGCAAAAGGGGTGATGCCGAAATTGGGGCGACATTTATAAGTCACGTTTGAAAAGTCCAATACTGATTTTTGAGGCGGCCTTTTGCCCCAATATAGTTACCTAATAGTCCACCGCCTAGCAAGCCGCCAGCGCGAAGTTTGATGTTCTGGTCTTGTTGTATCCCATGGTCGCGAATGGAGAGTAGGTCACAAAGCTGCAAACCAATTTTAACGAAATTCCATGTTATTTCTAGAGACAAAACTGTGGCACACTGCTTACCCATTGGACTGGCATGAAATTTCCAAATCGTAACAGTATCAGAGGACCCGAAGGTCTTACTATTTTTTGGCCAGAAATTTACCCGTTTTTAATACTCATGTCACAATCACATAGGATGCAGTATAACACTTAAAGGGAAAATCACTCTCTAAATTCCCCTACATTTTCATCCTGCCTTCCGTCAAAAGTTTTTAAACTGAAGTAATGCAATTAAAAAAAGTTGGGGATATTGTTATTGAATTTGCATTAAAGTCTTAGATAAATTTAATTTTTAAAAAGTAATATAGATATGGTAATAATAGAAGCAGCACCTGAAAGTTTCTCCCGATGTAAAGGTGTTGATTTTCAGGCTGGATGCCACTCTCTCTTTCAACCAAGGCCTTTAAATCAGATACCGGTGTCTCTGGATCCACTTGCAGGCAAAGTGTCTTTGGTAAGAGGAGACCTCGGACAAAAACCTGCAACTTCTGTCTCACATCGACGGGACTGCAAATTGAAAATACAAAAAAAATCTCGTGACTGCGATGAAGCTACAAGACTCTGACAATTGTTTTTTTTGTTTTAATTCAGCTCATTTTTGCTGCGTTTCTATTGTTAATTATTGTTTCTTCCGCCGGTTGTTTACAAGGAAACGAAGTCAGATATTCACCTCGAATAAAAAAGGTTGCTTAGTTTTAGGCCTACATGGAGTTGATTTGGATGGGAGAAATAAGAATCAAATCTACACTTAGGAATAGTTATAATTATAAATGGTCATAATTGCTTTATTGTATTTTGTTTATTCAAATTGGCAATGGGCTTGAGATACAGATTGAAACCTACTTGGAACTGGTCAACCAAATGAGGTTAAACACAAAGATGTAAATGCGAATTTATTAAAAACAAAATATGAAAATGAATTCAGGTAAGAATTTCTATTTGGTCTGTGTTGAAAACCACTACTCCTGATACGTCAGGAGAAAAATATCATGTATGATAGGAATGTAGTAGAAAGTTGGTCCATTTAGATTTTGAGAGCAATACCTCTTCACTCCAGCTTTACTGATTGTTTCTTCTGTTGTCGAAGTTTCGCCGTGCTCAGAATGGTTAACTGACGCATCTCTCCGTGACTGGACGGATGCTCCCTCTTCATCAGAATGGAGTCTTGGCGAGGCTTTAACAGGAAAGGCGGCCATGAATGCCGCCTTACGACTTGGCTTAACCCTCCTCTTCGTGCCGATGAGTTTGCCGAGTGAGTGGTTGTACTCCTCGGTTAAGATCCTAGCTTTACCCCGCCGACCAGGGCTGTTTTCCTGCATCTTTGCGATTGAAGTCGGGCGTCAGATGATGAGGATCAACTAGTCTGCAAGTAGAATAACCGTACACACGTAGGTAATCATAATTTTGAAATACTGGAATTATTAACACATTTGGCATGATCTCTGAACAATTATTCCAAAAGCATTTAGAAGAAAAGACTAATAAGAAAAAAACTGAAAATAATGGTGCATATAAACTCGGACTCGAGTCCGACTCGAGTCACATTTTTAGTGGCTCGGACTCGGACTCGAGTCACTTTGACTTACGACTCGGACTCGGACTCGGGTCTACGGACTCGGACTTGGACTCGAACTGACTTGTGACTCGACGGAAATTACCGCACTGCACACGCACACATACATAGAAGTCTATCAAAAGATATTTGAAACACCTGAACTTTAAATGCATAAGTTAGGCCAATACCAGTTTGTCTGAATTGCCTTTATAACTGTTCTTGCAAACGAACTCCTCCTTTTCAGAGAAAATTCCAGAGAAAAGCTTTGGGGAAAATGGAAATTTACAGGACCTGAAATGTACGTATTTCCAATGATATATCAAAGGTGACTCTGAATCTCTGAATTCCATAAAATGTACGTTTTTCCAATATAATGTTAGAGGTGACTCGTGACTCGGACTTGGACTCGAACTTTGTGACTCG
The DNA here is from genome assembly GCF_015706575.1 of Patiria miniata. NCBI lineage: Eukaryota > Metazoa > Echinodermata > Asteroidea > Valvatida > Asterinidae > Patiria > Patiria miniata. The sequence continues at coordinate 13,276,716 of NW_024037051.1, forward strand.
TGACTCGGACTCGGACTCGACCTGGAGGTCTCGGGACTCGGACTTGGACTCGAGAAATGTGACTCGGACTTGGACTTGGACTTGATGTTTCATGACTCGAATACAAGTCTGGACAATATAGGGTTGTGTTTTTATGTTGAAACAATTTAATAGTACAGACACGTTCACTTCATCAAAACTTCAATGAAAGAGTTGAATTAAATATAGATAAATATTGCACACTCTGCTTAAAAATGTTCAAATCACTAACAGTAAAGTGATTTGGTTTTAGACTAGGACTATACTGATTTTTTCGCTTCACATAAAAAGGCACAAAATGGGCTTCGTGGCTTTGCCGTTATTCCAACATATCTTTGGATTTACAAAAGCAATCTCAATGAAACAAAAAGTATTCTCGAGCTAAATCTATTACCTCGAAGATGGTGTAAACATCCGCAGTTACTCGTGAATCAGATTTCGTAAACTTTCTCAATTACTGATTGTCACTCGTGAATTAGACTGGGCACCTGATTTTGAAGTAGGCCTACTGGTTACATGGAGCTATGTCACTGACTGACTGTCAACAAGTCTATGATTTCCTTCCGCTGAATTTTGATCAGTTAAGGAAGCATACGGTTCATCACATTCATCTGACTTGCTAAACTGTCGCGTTGACTGACTGACGCTTATGATGGTTGTCACTTTGTGAATTACTTTATTACAAAATGTCTGCGCACGCGAGTAGGGTGCTCTGTACAAGGGCATAACAATTTACCATGTGAAAGAAAAAACAGCGAATCTTATCAATAGTTTTTCATGACACTCTTACTCGTCCTCTTCAAATATAAACACCGAGGGAATGAAATGAACTTCTCGGCACACAACAAAGCTTTGTTTGTTTAAAAAAAAAAGGAAAATATTTATTTTCATTTCCTCATAAAGTATGCACCTGCCCCGAATACACGTTTTCATTTCATAATGCACTATATGAGAAGTGGCTCAATCAATACATATTTTCGTTTCTGTATAGGATGTTGCAGGATCATTGAATTTGTACCCCAGGGATCAATCATGGAGTCCACATTTTTGTGGTGAGTAAATAAACGAAAATAAAATGTTCGTCCATTCTCGCGCTAATTTTCCATTGGGACCTGCCTGAGGAGGGTTATTGGCATTTGATTTAGGGAATAACACTACGAAGACCCGGTCTTCACTGAGTGATAATGACCGGGTTTGGTGATGGTCGCGCTATTAACGGACCGAGCCGAAGGCCATCACACAACTCGGTCATCATCACGCATTGAAGACCGGGTCCCCAATTTGTTCTTTCCATTATAATAAATATCTTCAACGAAATAAACAGTTAAAATGCTCGAAAAGGTGTGACTTTATTTTCGGCGATATTTCAAGACTATTTGTGTGCATGTTCAGGGGCCATATTTTATGCATTTTATTATCGCCCTATAGCCTGCCCAGGTTGGACGACCTGCGTCTTTATTGCATTACGACTGACATCCAAGGTTTGAAATTCTGCTGCCATAGCGAACACAATTGCAACAAGAAACATTTCATATGTTTACGTGACGGAGAAAGCTGAAATTTCGTTTACATATTTCTTGTGTCCACTGCATTACGTGTTAATTTACCGAAAATACCCGGATCCGTGCCTGCTTTACATAATGAAAAGTTTGGGGCCCAAACGCGCAAAAGATTAATGTGTGCGAGACAGCTCCACAGCTTGTCCAATAGTCCGTACGGTTTGCATACCACATGCAACGCGCTGGCCACGTGCGCTCAGACAACTGACCTCTGCAAGAAATCCTGTCATTGGGGAAAACTTTGACCTAAAAAGATCACTGGTTTCTTATTCAATGAAATCAAGTCTTATATGAATGGAACGAAAACTTAATCCCCTTTACAACACCGCTACCCCAGTGTGCTCTGACATTGGGTTCTCGAGATACGTTGAGATAAACAGCCAAAGGTCTGTCACAAACGGTCATTTTCTGTTTCGCTCCATTGCCTCATACCCCACATTTTCAATAAATGATCAGTGTATGGTTTTTCTGCCTTGTCCAAACCAAACATAGATACACTTAAAGCCAGATTCATAAATACCTAAGACAGTTTACGCATTCCTACTGGTCTAAAGCCAGTCACATGCCGGTCTTAAACGGATGATAAAGACGAGGCTAGAAGTGTTTAAGACCACTAGCAACAAAGGTGGCCCCTGCACATTATTCCCACTTCGCGTCAGTTGCACATCATTCCGCACTTGGAGTGATGTCACAATTTCGAAAACTAGCTATTTTAATCAAAGAAGCTAAATTAATGCCCCAAAGGTGGGTGGGTTATGAAGCTCAGGGACATTGGGGGTAAGAGAATAATCATGTTTAAAACAATTTTTAAATGAGTTGTAATTTAAAACAATACAAGATGGATTAATACATATTATCTTCTTGGCAAAGCCTGAAAAAGTTGATGTAGAAATATCGTCTGCTTTCTCCGTGCTGTTTTTGTTGAGGCGTCATAATTTCGAGAGTTATTTACTTTTGTGAAAGAAGATCCCCGAAAAAGGTGGGTTTTGGAGTTCAGGGAATTTGGGGTAAGAAAATAATTAAATTTAAAACCATTTTCAAATAAATTGTAATTTAAGACCATTGAAAAAGAGCGATAAATGCAAACCTCTTAACCAAGCCTGAAAAGTTCATGTGAAAATATTGTCTGCTTTTTATTAATCAATTTTTTAAATAAACACATTTTCACAATTTATTTCAACACTTGCAGATTTTGACCTTGGTTTTGAATTCGACGATATCACTGAGGACGATTTGATGGCAATGAATGAAATAGAGAGTCAAGAAGCAGAAAATAAAGAAAAAGATGAAGAAAATTTACCTGAAAGTGCTAGATTTGACCACCTGACTGATGCACAGCTTTCAGCATTGGAAGGTCAAACGAATAAGAAGAGCACCTCTTATATTGCAACATGTGGTGTGAAAATCTTGCAAGGTAGGTCTGGGAGTTTTTGTTTTTTGTTTTTACTTTATTGCTTAGGTATTTGGTAAGGGCATATTTATTATTTGCGGGTATTTTTTTGACATTTTTTTAAAATACAAGTGGCAAAGCTATCAAGCCATTATTTTATTTTAATTTGTTCAAATGATTGGAGTTGTTAAAAAAGACACAATTGTATGCATATATAAACCTTTCAAAACACGTTGATGCTTGAATAGGCTCATCATTCTCAAATAAAATAAGCGAAACTAGAGGCTATTTTATGAGGAAAAAAACATTATTTGAATTTTTTATCCAAAATGTTAAAGCATGTAGGCCTATTAGGATTGCCCCAAGATTACAATTCAAAAATATTGCAGCAATTCTAAAGCTGCTTATTAAAGCTTTAAAAAAAGTTAGGCCAAGTTTAATCTGTATTTGAATTTTCACAAGTGTGAAGGCATGTATGCCAACGTCTAGTAGGGCCTAAGCATAACCTCGGAAAATTATTCGCAACAAATAATTTAAAAAAATACAAAACTGCCAAAAGATTAATATAAAAAAAAGAATGTAGGCGCCCGTATTCTATGTAACTTGTGTACCAAAGGATTGTACTGTACATATTTCCAGTTTTTGATACTTAATTTGATAAATGTTTATTTAATTGAAAGATTGGTGTCAGAGTGTTGATGAAAGTCCATATTTCGAAGGTCTCGATGTGATTGAGTTGGCCTCACTTCTGCGTCGATTCCACGCTGAGGCAAAACAAAAAAAAGTTGGAACAGCCTACTCACCACAGTCGCTAAGAGGAATGAGGGCTGCCATCCATCGCCACCTGACAAGTCCTCCTCACAGAAGCACATCCATGGTACTACAAACCATCGCTTGGCAAGAACAAAATCGGTATCATGATGAAGGACATCTCCAAAGAGGCCGAGTTGAGTTTGACCTACACCAACCACTGCATCAGAGCTTCGGCAATTACAGAGCTGAATGAGGCAGGGTTGGACAGCCGCACCATCATGACATTGTCCGGTCACCGAAACGAAGCCTCCATCAAGCACTACTGACGAGATGCCTCTGACAAGCAGAAAGAGACAATGTCCGCTGCCCTCCACAACGTGGTTGATCCCGGCTTCAGCCGACGTTCCGCAGACGACACTTCACTGCGAGCACTCACCGGTCGATGACAATCCGGGTCCACAGCCAACCACAGGCTTCGACGGCGATCGCGACTGTGCCGTACAGGGTTTGCGCTGCAAGTGCAAGTGTCAAGTTGTGCCCCGTGAGTCCGACTGCAATGACAACGTGGCCGTCAATCTGACGTCGATGTCGGCACAGGCCCTCTTTTGCTCATTCACTGGCAACATTGTCGTGAATATGGCCCCACGAGCATCACCATCGTCAACTTAAAACACTGATACATGACACTTAGCAATAATTTGCCAATATTTATGGATGATTTGGTCCAAAAAATGAGTGTAATCTGCCAATCAGTCGTGAATAAGTGTCAGGCGCGGCAAGCTTGCTGCTTTCCGATTAATTTGCGCGTGTATTACGGTCACGCGATCTTGCATTACATACGGCTGTTTAATGTCCAGTTGAACGTAAATTACCAAAATTATCAAAGTAAGTTTCATTGTTAAAGTTCACATTAATTGTCAGGTTGAGTATATATTTAAATGTGAAAGTGTTGTTTTTTAATATCGTTATTGAGAAATACAATTTTCAGGATTAAGTAAATTGAATTAACAAATTGCAACAAGTGTTTTCTTTTTCTTGCTACACGACCCATTGGAGCGCCAATGGCAATAATGGCCATTTAATCTGGTTCATAATAAATGCGCTTTATTGCATGTATTGTGTAGAGCGACAGAGGCGGAAACATGTCATTTGACAGTGGCCCGTGAACATGGATAGGTTGCTCAATCTGTTCAAAGAATATAACCATTTGAACACAATGACCCTATCCTCTTTCGTCAAAAATGCGATTTCAAGAATCGTCGTCGCAATTGTCTTCAAACATCACCTTCGATAAAACCTCGGTATAAAAGTTAAAGATATTAAAAAAAGTCATTTAGAAGGCACATCTTTTCAAAAAAGTGGATTTTATAAATCATATTATTTGCCTAAGCAAGGTGTTAATGAAGATATTGTATATACTACAGTTGTTGACAGTTGTTGAAACAAGTATTTTGTGTCATTTTTTTCTCAAACATTCAGAATACACAGTATATTGCTTTTATTGTAAAAGAAACAGGTTTTAGGGTCATCGCGTTTAAATGGTGATATTTTATGAACGGATTGAGCAATATCAGTATTTGTTTCATCAAAAAGTAGATTATGAAATTGTCTTTACAGTCATTATTATTTTTGGTGCTATATATTTGGTGCCTCTCTAAGAAATAAAGTATACAAACACATTGAACATGACTGTTCAAGTTTCAATTTGAGTATTTAAGGGGATAGGATTTTTAACGTGTTGGCTAAAATACTCATCTATAATTTTAAAAGAGTTGAATAATGACAAATTTATTGAAAGCGATAACTCATCTTTCAATAAATCAAAATGTTGAAAAACATTTGGAGATAAAAACAACATACTATACTTTTATCATTGCATTATACTGAGCATACCCAAAACAACTTCTAAATGCAACTCAAAATAACTTAGAAGTCAGTGACTTAAAGACTTCAAAGATTGCCAGAATCAGTGCATTAAAAGATGAAAAATCCAACTTGATTGACATGGCATAATATTTCCACACCGTAATCTGAAAAATGCAACACTGAAACAAATGATTCAGGTTGAAATCTTTCACAAACAACATTTTTTTTGCTAGATTTCTCCCCCGTAAATAAGTGATTTTACGTCGTTTAAGTCGTTTCAACAACATTTCGGAGATTTTGGTTTCACATCGGGATCAACGGCACTGGCCCTCAACCAAACTCACCAAGTTAACTCTCAGTGACGTACGAAATAATATATTTCGAGAGCAGTATCCTGACCATGAGCTGAAACTTAGGGAGGGATTTGATGGGGTGAGCAAACATTTGTTTTTATCGGATATCAACAATTCAGCCATTTTACGCCATTTGAAAGTGCATTAATCAATTCCGATGTAAAGCTATCGGTATTTGTTTTAGTCTATATTGAAATGGAATCTAGAGTTATGTAGGCTTAATTCAAGTATGGTTACAAGTACTCTCATTCACGGTTATCTACAATGAATGTTGGGCAAACCTCTGAAATCGTGTTGTTGAAAAAAAAAAATTGGTCTCAATTGTAGCCGGGTGTACAGAGTGGTGCAGGGCTATGGGCTAGAAGTTTTAAAAAGGACGCTGATAGAAGCAAAAACGATAGAAATAGCAGAAAAACATTGAAAAATGGATTAACGGGACAGACATGTATTGTGTAGAGCGACAGAGGCGGAAACATGTCATTTGACAGTGGCCCGTGAACATGGATAGGTTGCTCAATCCGTTCAAAGAATATAACCATTTGAACACAATGACCCTATCCTCTTTCGTCAAAAATGCGATTTCAAGAATCGTCGTCGCAATTGTCTTCAAACATCACCTTCGATAAAACCTCGGTATAAAAGTTAAAGATATTAAAAAAAGTCATTTAGAAGGCACATCTTTTCAAAAAAGTGGATTTTATAAATCATATTATTTGCCTAAGCAAGGTGTTAATGAAGATATTGTATATACTACAGTTGTTGACAGTTGTTGAAACAAGTATTCTGTGTCATTTTTTTCCAAACATTCAGAATACACAGTATATTGCTTTTATTGTAAAAGAAACAGGTTTTAGGGTCATCGCGTTTAAATGGTGATATTTTATGAACGGATTGAGCAATATCAGTATTTTTTTCACCAGGGCTATGAGCTAGAAGTTTTAAAAAGGACGCTGATAGAAGCATAAACGAGACAAATAGCAGAAAAACATTGAAAAATGGATTAACGGGACAGACATTCTATTCTGCAATTGGCAAACAAAACCGTACAGGTTCTGCGTTTCAAAACGAGACATGAGAAAAGCAGCCTACCCGGAACATTTGTTCTGTACGTACTCAAAAATATTTCTATCATCTTTCTTTGTAAATATACAGCGATTGTACCAAATATCAATACAAAACTAACATCTTCGAAATTCAGGAGGTGGTAAAATACAAAGATATTTTTTTCATATCGCTCGGCCGTGCAAAATCGGCAGCCCTTGTTGCATATCCAAAACTGTGGCTATGATATTTGACTTCATGGTACTCTCAGATTTGGATAAATGCCCAATGTCACCAAGAAAGTATGTGACTCTTATAGTTTCATACATCCATTTACTAAGTGTATGACCATAATACAGGGTGAATAAAAAAAACCGCAAATGTTGGGACCATTGTTTTAGTGAAATTCTGCATGCAGCACTTTCAGTACAAGAATCATTTGAATCACTTACGTACTTTTCAAGTTACATTTATAATTTTAAACACAACCACCGTTTTAAGGTTCTGTCAACGGATTACAAAAAAAGTTCAGCATTCTTTTAGCAAAACGAAAACAAATTATATAGGGATGTGTATGAATTGTTTTCGTTTTGCTAAAGGAATGCACACCTTTTTGTGATACGTGGACAGAACTTTAAAACGGGTGGTTGTGTTTAAAATTCCGTAACTTGAAAAGTACATAAGTGATTTGAAAGATGTTTGTACTGAAAAGAAAACTCATGAATTTGGCTTTTATGTCCTAGATTTTAAAAATGCTTCATGCAGAACTTCAATAAAACAATAGTCCCGACATTTGGGTTTCGGGTTTTTTTTTTACTCACCCTGCACATTAATGATATTCAAGTATTCTTGAAGAAAATTAATGTATTATAGTCTTACACTTAGTAAAAGGAAGTATGAACCATGAAACTATGAGTCACATAAACTCAACCAAAAAAGAAAGTCCCCCTTCCAATACTTTTTTTTTCTAACTCAAAAATTACTTAGCACCTCTCGCTAAAATAAGGACTAATCAGTACAGACATTCCTTAGCAATCAGCAATACTCTTTGTTTGACCGAAAACAGTGATAATGTGTACGAATTTTTGCAATTTATTACAGATGATTATCGAAAACAGTTTCACTTTTGTATACGTGCAAGTAGTGGTTTACACTCACCTTGCAGATGTACAAAAGTGCAACTTTTTTTGGTACCATTTGTCATAAATTGCATAATTTTGTACACATTATCACTGTTTTGGGCCAAACAAAGAGTATGACTGGATTGCTAAGGAAATGTTCGTACTGATCAGTTGTAATGTGAGCAAGATGTGCCCAGTAGTTTTTGAGAAATTTTGAAAATTTCTTTTTTGGTTGAGTGTACTGTCTTGGTGAAATATGACACTTGAAGTGTGATGCGTCACGTACCTTGTATTTGCGCGTTGTCAGCCCTCCCCAACGAGTCCCGAATCCTTCAGAGGTTGGTCCCCATCAACGTTGACTTTATCCTGAGAAAAATTAACGTTTGTGTCTCTCCATTCCTTTGCAATTGGAACACCGGTAGATTTTGCGGATCCTACGCATTCATGGCAAGCTTCCCCGGGCGAGAGAATCTCCAATGTGACTTGCTAAATGGTTCTACGAGCTCTAATATATTTTTTTGCAAAGCAAAACTCACCCCTCCATGTTGGCCCAACACTGCCGCGAAAACGGGTTTCTCGTCGATCTTCCAGGGGCACTGCCGAACGCTCGCGAAACCTCGTGAATTCTCGAAGGTCCGAGACCGTACAACTCGCTGCAAATAAAACTTCGCTGTGTGCCTCATTATCGAGCACACTGCGCGCTGACTGAAAGCCCCAAATGCCTGAACATGTATCACAGGTCCCTCCCCCGACGCGCTCGATAAATCAATTTCTTTCGCCTGCATTTCACATGCATTTGAATATCAATAGGAGTTTTCCCTAATAAGGGCATGACATCGGGCCAGAAATATACGTTGTTTGGAGACTTGCCAAACATGAACTGCGCATGTGGCGGGGCTCTGCTACTTTGCCTGGGGGTAGAAGCTGCACACAAACTTGAACCTTAAACTCTGTTCATTTGCCACATACTTCAAACTACCGCGTAGAGCCCTATACCCCATAAATTCTGCCCACCGTGCTGTGATTCGTGTTCAACAGAAGCCCAACCCCATCCGAGCGCTTGTGAATGATGCATATGGCTGGACAATTAGGTGTTTGTTTGAGTACACGTGGAACTGGGGGGGGGGGGGGGGGGGAGGGGGCTCGTATCATATTTTTAATGGGGAGCGCCATGAAATCCTAGAATTAAGCACACTATATTAACTAACAGAATACAAATGGCCCCTTCTCACGACTCTTTATTTAGGGCGAGAACGTTGGCACGTGACGTCACCTTCTAACATGTTGCTACTGCCATTTTTTTATGAAATGATTTTTTTTTTATGGGGGGAGGACTACACAAAATGTTGCCTCCCCCCCCCCCCTCATAGAACCGCGCCTGCGTCTGTCGTAGTCAATTGGCTTAGATATAACTTTTGACAAGATCGTGACCGAAGCATCAAGCGTGGCGGACATACTTTTATAGTCCTACAAAAGATATTTGGAAGGGGTGCCGCCTGAAATTGAAGGAAGGGTACCCATTTGCATGCATCTGAAGTAGCCGCCGTGTAATATAGTTTTTCACATATTTGGGGATTTAACGTTTTAAAGTATACTTCGGGCATTTTACTTACATTACTTGAATAACAATTTCTAAAGCGTATAATAGAGGTGACTGGATAATTATAGGACATTATGACAGATCCAAAATGGCTAGCAGTATACCCCGAAAATGCGCTCATTTACCTTTTCCACAGATATCATTAAGTAGTTCTGCCAAACCTCAGTATTGATCAGCTGTAAATCCACAGAGCTGTTTATATACTGGCCCACTTACCTGAATAAAATTATGTGGAAAGTTGTGTAAATAATGAAAGTGTCATGATACTTATGCCACCCCACCCCCTCCAAAAACTAAAATAGAAGATGGGTGCCCACAAATTAGACTAACATTTGGCGATTGGTTGCCTAACTTGCAAGCCTCCCTTCTTTTCCAAACGTTTTCTTATTAGTTAATGGAATAATACTATTGTGTAGATTTTGCATCAAGAATACATAGCTCTGACTTGTAGTTAGATTGAATAGGTTAGGATATAAGTTATGTATTTCATAATAAAATTAAACGTCAATATTGACATACTGATACCAGGGCAAACTCCAAAATGTCAGTGTTTGCCCTGGTTAATTATTTATAATTCTTTATAGTGGATGTTATTACAATGTATGTCTGTACCAACCTGGCTCATGCGATTTACAGAGAAAACAGGTACCAAAGTCCAAATTTTAGATTTTAGTTTCGTTTCGTTTATGCACTTAACCCCTCTGAATAGGGTGGGGTATCAGGTGAATTGTCAAAGTCAAATGGCTGTCTGCACCTTTGACAAAAATATCTCGGTAAAGTGGTGAGGCTGTGTTTCCCCCCAAATTCCTTTGCATGCAAGCAAAGTAAATTATTGTTCACAAAATCTTTGGTATTAGGTGGTTTGGATAACCACATAATTTTTTTTAATATTAATTGTGGATGTGCTGACTCGAGTCCAAGTCCTGGACTCGAGTCCTACAACACTGCTCAGTACTGACAGGGATATAGACCCTTTACATTCATCAGCCACATTTGAGGTGTTATCTTTTATTCTAATTCAATAACGTTGAAAGCACAAGTGGCCTGCTTATTTATATTCCAGTGGAACAAAGGCACACACCTCAAAGATGGCTGCTGTGTAAAGGATCTATTAAGCATGATCTCTATCTTTAATTACATTGTCCTCAGAATTCCTCAAAAATTAGTAATCACATTTGCATGCTGTGCGAACAATGTAAGTTCACTTTTTGTTTTCCTTCAAATTTTGTTTTCCTAGGCATCCCATATGTTTTGGGGAATATATGCCTTGATGCAGTCTCACCACCCGACCATCGACTTTGACTTTTTAGAGTATGTGTTCTGTCAAAAACCATTTGGAGTACTAAGTCTTCTTGTATTAAGCTGTAAGCCCATTTAGTACATTGCACCACACTGTAATTACTATTTGATTATTTAGGAAACATGCAATAGATTTGTTTATGGCTTATTAATAAATACCTTGGAGAGTTGATGGTTTCTGATTGGTTGAGACTCGATCACGTGGCCGGGCATTAACGGTGATAATGACCGGCTTCAAAGAACAAGCGAATAAATGGCCCCTGAACCAGCATTGATCCAGCCCCATGGAAGGCAATGATTGGCCAAATTTACAACAGTCATACGGCAGCTATGGGTGCGCGCGCGTAAGGAAGTTTTGAAACGACATCTTACAGCGGCAGTGCACTATACTGAGGATGTTACGACGAAAGCGTAGATCTACGATTTATTTTCTGTAAATACTTCGCCCATCGACATATTTACCTTTCCTAAACCAAGCGTCTTTGTAATTCTGGACACAAGGAATGTGTAAACGAAATTTCAGCTTCCTCCATAAGGTAAAAATATGAAAACTTTGTTGTAATTTGTTTGGCTACGGCAGCAGAAGTCGTACGCGTACGCAATGAAGACGTTGCAATTGTTAAGCGCAGCCAGGGCCCGGCTGTGGTGTATATAACAACGCTTATTGAAGAGACAGGGTACCATGCATAAGCTAAAATATGGCCCATGAGCATGAACACAAACAAGTCCGGAAATATCGCCGGAAAAAAAGTCACAAAATTGGAGCATTTTAACTGTTTATTTGTATTCTTCATGAATAAACAATTAATGGGGGGTTTCAAGTTAATGAGCCCAAGAAAAATGCACTTTAGGAAAAGTAAGGATTATGCATGTGCAAAATACATACATCAGCACATTATTAGTGTAACATTTACATTTCCTGTAATTTGAAATCTCAGAGACATTTACAGTCACTAAAACTCCTCAGACTTGAAGGGAAACTCGATGCTTCAACTCTCTGATGAATATTCTACGACCTAAAGATATCCAAGGATACAGGGAGGTGAAGAAATTCTGAAACATTTTTTTTCCGAATGGCGCAGAGGGTAACGAATAAAATTAAGAACTCTGCTTTGCAATGAAAAGGAAGTTTCCATTATCAAGCTCAAGATAGAGGCGTTTAATTAACAGACCATGGCCAGATAGTCCCAAGAACCACTTGCCAGATCTCTACTGACATCGAACCTACCCGATGATAGCGATAATTGCACAGCTTGAGGATAGTGAGACGGAACATACCGCCATGATGAGAACAATTCATGAGTAGATACTTGCGTTGAGAGGACACAGTGCAGCTACTTCCATCAAATCCAGCTCCACCAGAATTAAAAGTCAGCAATGGTGCGAAATGCATTTCACGTACCTGCATTTGATTAGGAACATCTATGATTGATTTCGCCAAATCTCTCTCAAGAGAATGGAGTCAGCCCTGGACCTCCGCATACTAGCTCACCAAACGAATCGCAGACAACAGTTCGCGACATAAAATCATGACATGAAATCACCGACAAAAGACCCTATATGGACACTCTGACAGTTGCGCTAATGAAAACATTGACAATGAATAAACTGCCTCCATCTGAATCGATCCACTTGTATAGTTACACCATAATGTACATCACAAGTACATGACGTTATCATTCAGTATCATGGATGTGCAAGTTTCCCGGCCGAGCATTTCGTTTACTTGAAGCATCATCTCAAAAGCGAGTACCTAGACTTTTTTTATGAAGCTTTCTCCCACATCATGACGACAAATCCTCCTAATAAGGAAGCAAAGAGGGCTCCGCCTTACAACACAAAGGCACTGCCTTACAACACCAGGCACTGCCTTACAACACCAAGAGTTACCCGCCAGTCAAGTCATCATCTGGGAGCCAACCACTATAGAAGGATGAATCGTGGGTGCCCATACAAAACCATGGTGAGGACTCTGATGGAGGACCGTGGCGCCGCCACTGCAGATGAGCTTGGGTCATTGATGATTCAACAGGACGTGTGGTGTGTCCGTCATCGTGCCCGACACAAGTGATGCAAGCTGCAGTCGGCCATTGATGATGACCAATGGCAAGGCATAACACTTCATTAATTGTTAGTCGGAGGAAGTACTGGAAAGTTGGAGGAAGTATTGTAGCCCTCTCTAGATTCATCAGAAGAGGCGTCACTTTCGCAGACTCTGCAGTTCAACTCAGACACAGTAGATTGCAGATATTTTCAAAGGCGGTCACAACATCACCACTCTTTCCCTATTTTGTGGAGGTCGCCCATTGTGAGACCCGAGAATGGCATCAGAATAATACAAAAGCACGGGACTGACGTGATTAGAACCGGAAGAGCCAATAAAGTGAACCAAAAGCGATCGAAGTTGGCGGCTCGATCAGACCCCCGTTACTGAGGATGTTGTTTCCAAAAAAATAACATCAATACCTCTCAAATTTCCCATGTTTGTATTGTGTGTTTAATAATTCATTGTGGATGAGCTACAATCCTCCTAAAAACTTTCGCCCCTTGTCAATTTGCTCATGTTTAGCGTATTGATACTAAATGTCTATGGTTATCTTTTTTATGAGCTTAGACAGACTCATGTCATTTCTGATAGGACACCACATGGAATTGCTTCTGTCGGACCACCATAGATACACACCGTGTACAAAAACAAACATCGACTTGCAGCTCAGCATTATAAAGCTACACTGCCATTTCGCTTCTAACTAGAGGTTCGCGTTTGTTGTTACAAACGCAGAGAGGTCGGGCAGGCATTTAAAAAAAAACACTGTCCATCCCAATAAATCATTTTGTTGAAAAATGCATCTTTAACGGTGTGCTAAATTTCCATAAACATTTTATGTACACGTACGAGTTATATCTAGCTTGATGACGTCATTATTTAAAAAAAAAAACGGGAAGTGAATACTGATTTAGTTCGGAGTTAATAAATGTGTATTGTGAAGTTCAGTAACGTATGAAAATATGGAAAATATAACTGTATGTATTTTATAACACCTAACATCCGGTTTCATGACGTCACTAGTATTTGGAAGCAAAAGGTTAACATTAATTGTTATGAAATTGTTATTTGGGCTACGAAGATATACGACATGGATCAAGTGATAGAATTCAATTTAAAATATGATCATTTTCAAATTCTCATTGACGTCACTTCCGGTCTGATAACGTCATGAATTTGAAACCTTGCTAAGTTATCTGTGGCTAATCAAAGAATATCAAGGGGTGATTTGGTAAAATTGGAACCGATGTTCTTCAGGTAAAAGAAAACAAAAACACAATTTTATGTGCCGCTAGGGGGCGCCTTTTCGGATTATGACATCATCACACTGTTTTTTGTGACTTGCATTTCTCACTAAACACTTGCATAATATATATGTCTGTAGTAAAATGCTTCCGCTTTTGCGTTATATTCAGTTTTCATTGCAATTCCGGTAACACCGGAAGTAAAGGTCAAGCGGTTTTGTGTCCGGGAACAAGAAATGTTTCTCACAGCATAGTCTACAACCTCACGAAAAAACGAACACGATACTCTATTTAGTTCAAAAGATATATATCCTTCGAGCAGACAATGAGTGGAATGCAAAAAGTCCATTGTACCTATTATACTTAACATCAATAGGTATGGCTCAGCACCCCAAAAGGAATGTGCCATCACAATGAACATACCAACAGCTGGGCACATTACTTAAAACTCTGTCTTTATAGCCTAGCACCCAGAGACCTTTTTGTTACAATAGCACAAACTGTTTTGTAAAAATTTGCCCTTAAATCGCTTTTAATTTGCTACCTGATGACGTCATGATGACGTAACAAAATTTATAACATCTTCGTAACATGGAACAAGTTCACACAAGGTTTTGTGATCATACCGTGAACTGTTCGGAAGAAATGCTGCTTTGTTTTGATGTCAGGCTAACGTCTTCATTTTGAATTCACCTAAATTTGACCTTCCGGTAGACCCGGAAGTAAAGGTTAAGCGAGTTCACGTACACGACAAAAACTGTTAAGCGTTTAATGGTCTATCTGATTTACAGAATACAAACATCATTGAATGTTTAGTTCAAAAGTTATAGGTGAAAGTAATTGGTCACTTTTTCAAATAAAGTCACTTGTAATTTGACACCTGATGACGTAATCATGACGTAAGAGTAATATGCACCACTTTGGATGAGGGTCGATATATTTTGAAAGTTACAAGTTCATACCATCTACCGTTTAAGAGAAAACCCGCGGAGAAGTATTGTCCGGAAAAAAGAAAGAAAGAAAGAAAGAAAGATTAATCGTAACAGATCCAAAGAGTGGTCGGGTTGTGCCCGACCACTCAATTAATCGTAACAGATCCAAAGAGTGGTCGGGTTGTGCCCGACCACTCAATTAAAACATCCAAATATCCTTGGACAATCAGAGCAAGAGTAGAGAGCATCTGCTCGACATCAGGGATACGAGGTTGATTTGACGGGTTCTCAGGACCCGCCTTTCTTTGACATTTTGGTTAAACATAGTTTTAAACATGATCCTATTGAGGGTTGTTCATGTATTGTTTAAGTAATTGTTTCTCAAAATCAAAACTGTTGCTCTGGCTCTATTTGCTGGGTTGAATACCTAAGGTTGCGTACTATACGTGGATCTCATAAGGGGCTATTCGATCAACCACCACCTGCACAGGTTCGTTGTTAGAAACAAAAAGAAAGGGTTAAGCCGCGTACGTTTACATGACATATACATCTGTGTCATGAACCACCGCCTGACCCCTAGTGTAATGTCCGAATTGTCAGCAAACTGTCATCTAATTCTAAAGAAATGTTGGTCCTTTGTCAAATTAAAACGATCATGTTCATCCTGTGACAATGTTGTCATCAATGGCAGGGTTGTTGGGTTGTTTGTTTGTTGGGGTGTTGGGCTGTTTGTCGTTTGTTTGTTTTTGTTAATATGTTTTTTTTTGTGTGTGTGTTACGTTTGTACATGTATTAGACTGTTCGTATAATTGTAATTTTGCTTGTCTGTTTGCATGTGTACGGTATCTGTTATGTTTTTTCTGTATGGTTTTATCTGATTGTTCTTGTCTTTGTTTTGATGCTTTTTTAACTCGTTTGTATGTTTCATTGCTTACTTGTTTATCACTTATTGTGTTTCTTACTGAATTATTTTATTTATGCTACTTTTTTATTTTCATTTAAATTCATTTACATATTTAGCAGATATTTATTTACCCATTTTTTTATTCATATATATTACCCTCCATTATTATAGCATTTTTAATTTCCAGATTTATTTTTAACTTCTCATATTACTTGTATTTAATAGTTATATTTTAAAGTTATTTCATGTTACCAACCTAGGATTGGATGAACAGGCTTTTGAGTCACAGTGTTTTCACTTTTGTTCATCCTGGCCATCTTAGATTGGATTGTCTTTACTCTGCTTGTTGAACTCCCTCCCACTTCCACTCTTCCCCAATCCGCTCCCCTTCTATACATTCCTCATCCCCATCCCCATTTCTTCCCCATCTCATTCTTACCTACTGTACCTATACACATCTATTCCTTTTGATTGGTATTTGTTACACAATTTATCTTTCATCTTGACTGTCCTTGATGTATGACATTTCTTACATTGTATGTACATGTACATGTTTGTATTTTGAATGTTTTGGCCGAATAAATAATAATAATAATAATAACAATCCAAGCTTGAAGAAAAAAAAAAGCCGCGTCGCCGCGTCAATTCCGGAACTTTGGTCTGACCAGAGACCGAATATTTTTTTCAGGCCTAACCTTGTATTTCTAGCAAAATTGGGCAAAAAGAAATGTTTATGAAAAATTTTAAATTGTAATAGGTGTACCTTGTATATTTAGTAAAATTTGGCAAAATCAGATTTGTATGAAAAATCTAAAATGGTAAGGGGTTAACCTTGCTTTTTTGGCAAAATTTTGAGCATATTTTACTAAAATTGGGCAAAATCAGATGCTTCTAAAAAAATCCAGATGTAAAGTTTCCGCAAAAAACATGCCCAATGTTGAACATTACTGAGTCTGAGGTCTATCGAGGGGACGATCCTTATTTCAACTCCCGGAGATTCGCTGACAGTCTCTATTTTTCTTTTTAAGAAAGTCGAAATAGCTGAAGAGGGAGGTGAGAATCTATATGTGCCCAGATACAAAGAGTAGAAATCTACGCGTCTGCCTTTTGAAAATACACAATTGCGGTGTTCATTGTTGCGTAATGATCCCGGGCCTGGCACACGACTGTTTTGCACATTAGGCTGTGTTATGCAGCTTCCTAACAAACCAAACACACTGGGCTCATTATATCGACTTGTTTTTACCCATTAAGGTAAAGCAACTGGACCCAGTAATCTTCCTGGCGCGTTTGCTCACCTATAAAGACAACTTTTCTCAGTTTAAGGAAAATTCTAAGGTAACGAAATGGCCGAGTGGTTACGATTCGTCGTCCACGGTTAGCGGGGTCCCGGGTTCGAATCCCGCTGGTGTCTTTTTTGGTTTTTAACGTATGAGTTCAATCATTTACTATAAGAGATTTAATTTCCCGTCGTAAAGTACCAACAGTACCTTAGCTTAATCGGTAAGCACTGCTGCTGGTACTGTCCGCGAGTTCCAGGTTGGCGCCTTCGTACAGGTTCAGGGCATGTGGTCCACTCGGAGGATCAGGGCTTAGGGGCCGCCCTGTTCCTCCCTTAGCTCTTTGCTTTTACATGGTGCCTGGCCCTCCGGGGTTATATGGATGGATAGGGAAGGAAGTGTGTATTGGTCGGGGACGCCGAGACCCCGGAAGAGAACTAAGGGATCGGCTGGGGCATTGTTATGGCTCAGACCGATCCCTGAAAGCTTGACTAGCACATAACTTTTTGATTTTATACTTTAGTTTGATATCTACAGCTGCTCGGCAGGTCTACGGGTAGTATCAAAATTGAAACAAAGGTGTATCTCATAAATCAATGAATATTTCATAATTGACTATAATCAAAACGGAGTTTCGTTTGATCAATTTGACTATCATTATATAATGACGCGATTGCCAATTGACGTCAGAAACGCCATAAATTATACCGGGAAAGAATAAAGATGTACATTGTAATATAAATATTATTTATACATCTTTCAAATAACGTGTCTTTAATTGTGAGCATTCCAAACAATACAGTAATTCGCAATAGTAATAGAATGGTATATGATAGCACGATCAATGCGTCTCTATTTAATTTAAAAAAATATAATTTAGGCCCCTATGTAATAATTTGTTTTAAAAAAGTCAAATGGGAAATGGTTTCGTTCTCGTCCACGGCGAGCTGTTGGCTCCGGGCCACGACGAGCTGGTGGCTCCGAGCGGTAAGCAACAGGTTGGCGCGACCTCTTCGGCTGAGGCGCTCCATCAGCATCTTCTCCGGCTGGTCGAACTGCTGTCTTCTTTTTGTAAGGCATGTCTACAGCGTCAACGATGAAATATGTCAGTGTTCTGTCGTCCTTTCGTCCGTCCAACAGGAGATGACAAGTGAGCGATTTCTCAATATCTTGAAAAATCGAGATGAAACGTGAAGACGAGGAACAGAATGACGAAAAATAGAAGTTTTGGTCAAGTTTCTTGCTGAAAAGCTGCAACGCAATGACGGCCGCCAAGCCTCGTGGTCTTGGCTAAATACCCAGGCCATTGGACAGACTTTTCATCTGATTGGTCAGGGTAGGATATCATGAATCTTCATTGGTCAATCTTAACCTCACAATCTGCATATCAGCAAAACAAGACCATATTTGGTAAGGAATTTGTTTCCTTCGGTTTCTTGCGCAAATGGTCAACGCAACTTTTTCAGATTTCGCAACCAACTCGAGACAAAGGCTGAACGTTGTTTGTTGCGCAACTCAAAAACGACATAAAAACTTAAAGTGCACCAATGATAAAGCATTTTATCTTTCAGAGATGAAATCAATTTTACCAAATTTCACTAAAAAAAAAATAAGGTTAATTCCTTACATCTGAATTATTTTCAGAAACATCTGATTTTGACCAATTTTGCTAATATATGCAAAGTTCACCCCTTACAATTTGAGATTTTTCATAAAAATCTCATTTTGCCCAATTTTGCTTCAAATGCAAGGTTAACCCCTTTCAATCTGCAATTTTCCAGAATCATCTGATTTTGCCCTAATTTGACAAAGGTCAACCCCTTACAATTTTTGAGGTTTCATACAAATCTGATTTTTCCCAATTTTGCTAAAAATGCAGGGTGAACCCTTCACAATATGAATTTTTTCATGAACACCTGGTTTTGACGTATTTTGCTAAAAAATGCAAGGATAACCCCTAACAATTTGAAATTTTTCATGCAAAGTCAAATTTGCCCAATTTTACTAAAAAAGCAAGGTTAACCCCCTTACATCTGAAAATTTCAGATGTAAGGGGGTTAACCTTGCTTTTTTAGTGCCCTAATTTGGCAAAAGTTTTTTAATTTTCATACAAATCTGATTTTTCCCAATTTTGCTAAAAAAGCAAGGTTAACCCCCTTACATCTGAAATTTTTCAGAAACAACTGATTTTGCCCAATTTTGCTAAAAATGCCAGGTTAACCCCTTTCAATCTGCAATTGTTCAGAAACATCTGATTTTGCCCGAATTGGGCAAAGGTTAACCTCTTACAAATTTTTGGATTTTCATACCAATCTCAGGCTGATTTTTCCCAATATTGCTAAAAATGCAAGGTGAACCCCTTACAATCTGACATTTTTCATAAACACCTGATTTTGCCCTATTTTGCTAAAAAAGGCAAGGTTCACCCCTTAAAATTTGGAGATTTTTCATAAACATTTAAATTTGCCCAATTTTACTAAAAAAAAACCAAGGTTAACACCTTACAATTTGAAATTTTTCATTCATATCTTATTTTGCCAAATATCACTAAAAAAGCAAGGTTAACCCCTTTCAATCTGAAATTTTCCAGAAAGATCTGATTTTGCCCAATTTCGCTAAAAATACAAGGTTCACCCCTTACAATTTGAGATTTTTCATATAAATCTGATATTGCCCAGTTATGCTAAAAATGCCAAGTTAACCCCTTACAATCTTCAATTTTCAAGAAACATCTGATTTTTCCCAATTTCGCTTAAAACAGCAAGGTTAACCCCTTTCAATCTGCAATTTTCAAGAAACATCTGATTTTGCCCCATTTTGCTGAAACTGCAAAGTTAATCCCTTACAATCTGAAATTTTCCATAAACACCTGATTTTGCCCTATTTTGCTAAAAAATACAAGGTTAACCACTGACAATTTTAAATTTTTCATAAACATTTAAATTTTCCCAATTTTACTAAAAAAGCAAGGTTAACATCTGACAATTTGAAATTGTTCATACACATCTTATTTTGCCAAATTTTACTACAAAAGCAAGGTTAACCCCTTACAATATGAAATTTTCCAGGAAGATCTGATTTTGCCCAATTTCACAAAAAAATGCAAGGTTTGCCCCTTACTATTTGAAATGTTTCATAAACATCTAAATTTTACTAAAAATGCAAGGTTAACCCCTTACAAGCTGCAATTTTCCAGAAACATCTGATTTCTCCCAATTTTGCCAAAATGTAAGGCTAACTCCTTGCAAACTGTAAAATCAATACACGAAGTGTCCCATTTGACTTTTTTGAAACAAATTATTTTTCCAGTTTTTAGGATAAAGGAATTTTCTCTTTTTCCTTTCTTTTTTGTTGTTTCTATATTTTCGAATTGACTCATTCGTATGGAATGCTCATAGTCAATACAAGAATATTTCACACATAGGTGCCTAAATTATAATCTGCAAATTTCCAGAAACATCTGATTGTGCCCTATTTTGCTAAAAAGGAAAATGCAAGGTGGTCCCCTTACAATGTGAATTTTTTTCATCAACATGTAATTTTTCCCAATAAGAAAGTTAACCCCTTACAGTCTGCAATTTTACAGAAACATCAGATTTTTTTCCCAATTTCGCTTAAAAAAATGCACGGTTAACCCCTTATGATTGGGAATTTTCTGATTTTTCCCAATTTTGCCAAAAATGCAAGGTGAAACCCTTACAATCTGACAATTTCCATAAACACCTGATTGTGAGAAGAGTCACACCGGACAAACAGCACTGTGGTCAATACGGTACCAATTTATTCGCTTGAGATAGTCAAATTCAACAAGCATTAACTAACAATCGCTTTATACAGCCTGTATACTAATGTTTAAATCATTACATCAAGGTACATCAATCAAGTAAACAAGAAATGCGCAATCGCATAACGGGTCCCAAGGGACTACGGATATCCATACACATAAGCACAATGCTTTTAGAAGCGCCACCGCTTCTCCCAACAAATCGAAGCGCAAAATTGCTTCACACAAGCTGATAACCGCTGTGCTGTGGATAATTCACTTATCCGCAGCACAAGAGCCCATGGAGGGAGGGGTGGTGGATCACATGATCCATCATCACCGTTAGGATGATGGACGTATTAAGCCAGCACTGGCGATAGTCGCTCGTCCGTCTGTGCTGACCCTCACAATCAAACTTTGACAAATGGACAATCTCACCTCTCCCTCCCTGGGCTTACACCATCCATGATGTCGATTAATGCCTTCGATTACCGAACCCAACCCTTTTCCCGCGGGTCCTAACCAAAAGCCCCGCTCGTGCCCATGATTTATGTCTCGCAGCCACCTTTAGACATACCTTTTTACCAGGTCAAATAATGGGCAAGTAACCCTGCCACAGGGGATCGGGGTGGGGGGAGGGTCTTCGACTTTCTCAAGCGAACACAAAACCGAAACTGAGCGGCCTATGCGCCTTGAGAGGCAATGCCTGCGCGCTCCAGAACCCTGAACAAAGAACTCATTTTCCTGATCGCGCCAACATGACGCAGACCAGACCTCCGAAAAATACTTCAGCCGTCAAGCACTCAGTCACCTTAAACCTTTCCCGTATGACATGGCCGCGTTGTGACCTTTCACAAAAGGGCCTGCGCTCGATTTGAGCGCAAACCGTCTTGTGAGAAGAGTCACACCGGACAAACAGCACTGTGGTCAATACGGTACCAATTTATTCGCTTGAGATAGTCAAATTCAACAAGCATTAACTAACAATCGCTTTATACAGCCTGTATACTAATGTTTAAATCATTACATCAAGGTACATCAATCAAGTAAACAAGAAATGCGCAATCGCATAACGGGTCCCAAGGGACTACGGATATCCATACACATAAGCACAATGCTTTTAGAAGCGCCACCGCTTCTCCCAACAAATCGAAGCGCAAAATTGCTTCACACAAGCTGATAACCGCTGTGCTGTGGATAATTCACTTATCCGCAGCACAAGAGCCCATGGAGGGAGGGGTGGTGGATCACATGATCCATCATCACCGTTAGGATGATGGACGTATTAAGCCAGCACTGGCGATAGTCGCTCGTCCGTCTGTGCTGACCCTCACAATCAAACTTTGACAAATGGACAATCTCACCTCTCCCTCCCTGGGCTTACACCATCCATGCAACCAAACACCTTTTTTTTTTTTTTTTTTTTTGTGGTCGCCCGTTCACCACTATCGTGATATCATCTATCAAGGCTATTATGTTAGCATCTCTTTAACCAATGGCAATAACACGGACAAGTACATGTAGCTTACAAAATACATACAGCTGAAAACACTACTTTACGTATTTACACCCACTACTTAATTAACATACACACGCTACGTACTTAAAATCCTACATCATACTATGTTTTCAACGAAACTTTTTTCAACCTGTGCTTGCAACTTTGCTTAAACTCCATCAATCTGGTGACAAACACTTCACCCTCGTCAATCTCAGCAATTCTTTTGCTGTAAAACAACCTTCACAATGGGGTAAATTCTGTGTTTCTCGGTTGCTTTTTTTTTCTTTCTTTCTTTCTTTAATGTTTTTTTTTTTTTCTTTTTTCTTTTTCTGTCTTTTTTTTTTTTCTCTCTTTTTTCTTCTTCTTCTTTATCTTTTAACGCCTGGGTGAGTTAACAAAAATTTTAAGCTCTAGGTCTGCCTCTTGTTTTGGCTACAAGTAGACGAGTTTGGGCAAATCTGCCTGACTGAACTGACACTTTTCGTGCCAAGTTGTTTTCCTTAATGTTATGGCATGTGCCTAAGATCCACTGGTAAGGTCCACACGGGCTGGTTAGCCCAAGTGCGGCCACATTTTATGTGGGGTGTGTTGCCAGGAGTGCAACTGAAAAATCGTGAGTTAACAAATACCTCAGTTAACAATTACCTCAATTACCTCGGACAGGTGAACCCCACCCTTGAGGAATCAGTGCTAACTGTGACGTCACCATATCTGGATGAAAAAATCAGCGATGTAATTTGCGACTGAAAACGCTGACGTCTGGCAAATTTAAAATGACTTTCTCACTCCTCGAAGGCTTTTTGGAAAGAAGGTAACAACCACGAGGGGCTGGGTGCGTTCGCAAGAGTCTAAGTTCAAGTTCGGTGAAAAGTCTGAAGTAAAGCACCGCTTCTTCCCACACCAGTGGATCTCTGTACTGTGCCCAAGCTCGCCGTTCCTGTAGCCATCGCCCGGCCTTTAGCTTGGCGGATGAGGCTGTCCCCGCTGAGCCATATCCTCGGTACCCTGTATGAATTAAACCACAAAAGAATTTTCTGAAGTACCCATTCCAAAATGCAACCCACAACTTTATTTACCAATGAGAAACTACGCCTTAAAAACAAACCCCATTTTTGATATCTTAGTATCCGATGATCGTCAATCACTGCATGGTAACACCGGCCTGCCTCGTGATCACCTTTTCTGTACCCTGATATATGAATGAAAGGCGCCGCTGCGCCACCGGCCCATCTTTTGTATTTCCTCTGCTGAGGCCCCATTCAAAGCTGCTGTGGTGGCCGCCCCAATTCTAAATGAGTGGGTCCCGAACCGCTGGGATGGGAAGCCTGCGTTACATAAAGCCTTATGTAACACCGCCTTGAACTGATAGCGAGTGAGGGGGGTTGCGTCTGCGTGACAGAAAAGAGGGCCCCCGACCGCCGGTCGTAAGCCCACATAAAGCTTTACTGCCTCCAAGGGGCACAACCCTCTAGGGCCTTCAATGATACGGAGTGTTGTTGACCGCCCACACTGATCGGTCTTGGAGAATCGAATACAAACCAAAAGTGCTGGGCCCGGGGCCCAGTCAATATCCGTAATGGCTAGAACCCGCCCGGTCGGGCCCCTTTTTGACGCGACGGTAAACTCCCCCACCCGTAACAATCCAAAGTAAGCGAGCAGAAAGGCAGCTTTGAAAAGTGCGCACTCAAATGCAGTTGTGCATACTGCCGGCAAAGTCGGCACGATTTGTCTTACGATATCCCAAGTGATAGGACGTCTATTGTCCGGTGCCCCCGTGAGTCTTTTGTGTCCCTCTAGCATTCTTTTTATCAGGAAGTGGTGAGTGGGGTCATCCCAATTATGACTTTTGTGTACTAGGGATAGAGCTGATACGTGCAGGGCAAGTGTGGATGGGGCAAGTCCTTTTAGAGACAGAGCTGCCACAAAAGCGATAATTTGCTGTGTCGTGGCTGGCCAAGCCCGGCACAAACGCGTACTTATGCGAAACTCCTGAAAAGTGGCGATTACTCGCTGGTAAGATGCTATGGTGCTAGGGGCTAATGACCTGGAAATTAGCCTATGGGTTTCCTTAGCTAAATCCTCCATAGAAATGCTGGCAAAGTTGCTGGCTTTTGGTCTGCAAACGGTGCCGCTTGTCTGAACCTGTGAAACTGCAAACGAGATAATGAATCGGCAATGATGTTCTGTTTTGTCCCGATATGCACCGCCTTAAAGGAAATGTCATACTTAAGACAAGTCAACACAAAATGCCGCACTAGCGACATGATTTTGGGGCATGCCGACGTTTGCTTGTTAACTATGTACTTCACAGACATATTGTCAGTGAAAAATGCGACTTGTTTCCCCGCTAGCTCTAGACCCCAAATTGTTACTGCGGCCACTATAGGAAACATTTCTTTCCATGCAATCGAGTAGTCGCCTTCTAAGATCATTGCTGGCCATCTACCATTAAACCATTTGCCCTGAAAGTATCCTCCGTAGCCTATCCCCCCGCTAGCATCAGTAAAGAGCCTAATGTCCTGATTTGTCGTCCAACACTGGGCCCTGATTATCCCCGTCCCATTGAAGGATTCTAGAAATTGTTGCCACATCGCAAGATCCGCCTTGGCGCCCTCTGATAACTGTACCTGCTGTTTGGTTCGTTTTCGCTCTTTCAACATGTCTATAAGCCGCCGTAGAAAAGCCCTACCCGGTTTGACTGCACGACATAAGAAACTCAAGGAACCTATCAGGGATTGCACCTCGGTGACCGACAAAGTGGCCGACCGAAGCGCCCTGCGTACTTTACGGTTAATATCGACTAATTTTGTCGGCGGCACCCTAACCTGCATGCAAGTGACGTCAATTTCTAACCCAAGATATGTCAACTTTTTGGCGGGGCCCTCGGATTTCTCCGGTGCCAGGGGAATGCCCAGGAACTCACAGCTGGCCTTAAGTTCAACTAAGAGTGATCTACACGACCGCGCGTCACTACCCTCCTTGCCTACACACAGAAAATCATCCATGTAATGGACAATGCCCTCTGACCCGGTATTTCTCCTAACCAGAAATTCGATGAAGGTCGAAAACCTTTCAAAGAAAGCCGGTGCACACCGCGCACCCATTGGTAAACATTTGTCAACATAGTATTTGCCGTCCAGTTTCATCCCCAATAATTCGAAATCCTGAGGGGCAATCGGTAACAACCTAAATGCTGATTTGATGTCCGCCTTAGCTAGTGATGCGCCCTGCCCTATTTGTGCAACTAATTCCACCGCATCATCGAATTTGCTGTACTGTACTATGCAGTTTTCCGGGGTGATAAAATCATTAACTGAGTAGCCCTCCGGATAAGAAAGGTGGTGGATCATACGATACTCCCCTGCCGTATGCTTTGGCACTAAACCTAAGGGGTTTACCCTCAAATGTTCTAAGGGACGACTATTGAACGGACCTACAATCCTACCTAACTCCAACTCTTTGTCTATTTTCTGCTGGGCCGTTACAGGATTGGATGTCACTGATTGTAAATTGGGGAATTCGACCGGTAATCGAGGCCCATAGTAACCTAGTTTGAACCCCTCAGTAAAACCCCGTGCTAGAAATTGCGCTGTCTGTCTGTCCGGATATAACTCAAGGAGTGTTATCAAATTGTGTTTCTTAATGGGCGTAGGCGCTAATTCTAAACTGCACGGACCTGTGTGACCCCCTGGCAATCGCCTAGTAACCTCGGCAGGATGTGGCAAGCTACTGTGTGTTCTCGGATTTTGGGATTGTTGGGGCTGGTCCCTTACCACTGCTAGTTTTGGGATGTTTTTGAGAGTTGGAATTGCACGACAATC
Source organism: Patiria miniata (assembly GCF_015706575.1). NCBI lineage: Eukaryota > Metazoa > Echinodermata > Asteroidea > Valvatida > Asterinidae > Patiria > Patiria miniata. The sequence continues at coordinate 13,303,208 of NW_024037051.1, forward strand.
TCCCGTGCCTGGTCGCCCCACAGATGGAGCAGCAGTGCGTGAACTTACAAGCTGTTCGCGCGCACACCCCTTTATTATTGAATTCGTAGCAGTGCCCGAGCTGCTTTGCCGGTCTGTGGCCCCCTGAGTAGTTTGGGTTACTTTTCGACTGGGTACTGGGCCGTTGCCCTTGAAAAGCCGACTTATTTGCTCCTCCCCCTGTGAAATTGGACTTGAGCTGACCGCCCCCTACGACATACAACAGCCATAGTTCCCCGTCGATCGCCTCCCATGCTCTGTTACTCCCCGGCATACGAGACCTAAACTCGACATCATACTCGCGCCACCCAAACCCCGCGTACCGAAAAGCGGCAGATCTAATGGTACTGCAATACTTCAACAGGGACAATGCGCAATCCGGTCTTGCCTGAAGATAAATACTACTGAACACCAAAAACGCGTCAGTCCATGAATCAATGGACCAAATTCTGCGCTTGGGCTCGGCTTGACGCAGTACAATGTTCTGCCCGCTCTGCACTAATGCCAAATCGCCTTGGTCCCTGTCTGTCAACCCTGCCCCAATGCTGAAACTGCCTAAACTGGTTCTTTGCTTATTAGTGTTAACCAATAGGCCTAGCTCTACAAACTCGCCCTTCCAAATTTTTTCCTTGATATTTTGTGGGACCGATGCGCCTAGCAACTCCCCACGCGGTGAAAGCGGTGTGGCGGCATACGCCCCGACTGGGCCGGGCATTGTAATACTACTACTACTACTACTACCGATGGTACCAGTGACAGGCAAGATTTGGGAAGGTGGCGGGAATACCTGTGGAGTGCCCGGATTACCGGCCACGCCCTGACCGCCGCCCATACCCATCCCCACCCCCCAAGACGTGTTGGGATTTTGCCCCCCTTGAATACCCGTATATGGTAACAGGGTCTGCTCACCCGGCACGTTGACGTTGACGGCTGCTGTCGAACTGTCGCCGAATTGCTGGCCACCGGTTGGTGCCGGGCTCGCTGCCGTCGTCAGTAGCCGTCCTTGGACGAGCGATGTGGGTGGGGCTGTGAGCCATCCGTAAGGTTGCTGAACAACGGGGCGGACCAGGCTCTCCGCCGCAGTAGCCGTCCCCCCGGTCGCAGCTTGAGCTTGTGCCGCCGGCGGTGCTGCTTGGTATCGTATCCCGCTGCTGGATTGCTGGCCGACCGGCAGGACCAAACTCGGTGCCCGGGCCGTGCTCGAACTGTATATTTCCGACCCCGGCGGCGTGGCGAGTAGGCCGCTGGCGTGCTGGCCGACTGGTGGCGGTATCAGTCCAACTGCACCGGTAGCTACGCTCGTTGAAGGGCTTGGGGTTTGCGAGGCCTGTGGGGCGGGGTAGTCGTCGTTGGTTTGCCGACCTGCCGCTGGTATGGCTGCACGCGTCTCCCTCACCGACTCCGTCTCCGGTTGGCCACTGTCCGTGGGAATCTCGCGTCTGGCCCGCTTGGGGGGCGGCTGAACCTTTCTGGGTCTGCCTCGCTTACCCATCCCGTTCACCTCTGCTCGATCTGTCTCGAGTGTGACGAATGTATGTGTTCAGTCGAGGGCTCCCGTTGCTCTCGTCTGCTCGGTGCACTGTGCATGCAGAGTTATCTCCCGAGTCCCGACGCCTACTGTGATTTCTCGCACCCTTGTCGTCCGGTGAATTTTGCGGAAACGAAAGCCAGTTCTCCGCTAGATGTATTCCACCGTCAATCGAAGCGAGGGGCGGATCGCTGTCCGACCGTTTGTTCCACCAAAGGAGCGTTATACACGGGAGCCCACAAATCTTCGACTTTCTCAAGCGAACACAAAACCGAAACTGAGCGGCCTATGCGCCTTGAGAGGCAATGCCTGCGCGCTCCAGAACCCTGAACAAAGAACTCATTTTCCTGATCGCGCCAACATGACGCAGACCAGACCTCCGAAAAATACTTCAGCCGTCAAGCACTCAGTCACCTTAAACCTTTCCCGTATGACATGGCCGCGTTGTGACCTTTCACAAAAGGGCCTGCGCTCGATTTGAGCGCAAACCGTCTTTTGCCATATTTTGCTGAAAAATGCAAGGTTAACCCCTTACAATTTGAAATTTTTCATTCACATCTTATTTTGCCAAATATCACTTAAATAGCAAGGTTAACCCCTTACAATCTGAAATTTTCCAAAAAGATCTGATTTTGCCCAATTTCGCTAAAAATACAAGGTTCACCCCTTACAATTTGAGATTTTTCATATAAATTTGATATTGCCCAATTGTACTAAAAAAGCAAGGTTAACCCCTTACAATTTGAAATTTTTCATTCACATCTTATTTTGCCAAATATCACTATAAAAGCAAGGTTAACCCCTTACAATCTGAAATTTTTCGGAAAGATCTGATTTTGCCCAATTTCGCTAAAAATACAAGGTTCACCCCTTACAATTTGAGATTTTTCATATAAATCTGATATTTCCCAGTTATGCTAAAAATGCCTAGTTAACCCCTTACAATCTTCAATTGTCAAGAAACATCTGATTTTTTCCAATTTCGCTAAAAAAAGCAAGGTTAACCCCTTACAATCTTCAATTTTCAAGAAACATCTGATTTTTCCCAATTTCGCTTAAAAAAGCAAGGTTAACCCCTTTCAATCTGCAGTTTTCCAGAAACATCTGATTTTGCCCTAATTTGGCAAGGTTAACCCCTTACAATTCATGATTATTCATACAAATCTGATTTTGCCCAATTTTGCTAAAACTGCAAAGTTAACCCCTTACAATCTGCAATTTTCCATAAACACCTGATTTTGCCCTATTTTGCTAAAAAAATGCAAGGTTAACCACTGACAATTTGAAATTTTTCATAAACGTTTTAATTTTCCCAATTTTACTAAGAAAGAAAGGTTAACCCCTTACAATTTGAAATTTTTCATACACATCTTATTTTGCCAAATTTTACTACAAAAGCAAGGTTAACCCCTTACAAGCTGCAATTTTCCAGAAACATCTGATTTCTCCCAATTTTGCTAAAATGTAAGGCTAACTCCTTGCAAACTGTTCAATCAATACATGAAGTGTCCCATTTGACTTTTTTAAAACAAATTATTTTTCCAGTTTTTAGGGTAAAGGAATTTTCTCTTTTTCCTTCTCTTTTGTTGTTGCCATATTTTGCGAATTAACTCATTCGTATGGAATGCTCATAGTCAATCAAAGAATTCACACATAGGGCCTAAATTATATTTTTTAAAATTTAATAGAAACGCATTGATCGTGCTATCATATACCATTCTATTACTATTGCGAATTACTGTATTGTTTGGAGTGCTCACAATTAAAGACACGTTATTTGAAAGATGTATAAATAATATTTATATTACAATGTACATCTTTATTCTTTCCCGGTATAATTTATGGCGTTTCTTACGTCAATTGGCAATCGCGTCATTATATAATGATAGTCAAATTGACCAAACGAAACTCCGTTTTGATTATAGTCAAATATAAAATATTCATTGATTTATGACATACACCTTTGTTTCAATTTTGATACTACCCGTAGACCTGCTGAGCAGCTGTAGATATCAAACTAAACCAAAGTATAAAAGATAGAGGGTAAAAAAAATCAAAAAGTTATGTGCTAGTCAAGCTTTCAGGGATCGGTCTGAGCCATAACAATGCCCCAGCCGATCCCTTAGTTCTCTTCCGGGGTCTCGGCGTCCCCGACCAATACACACTTCCTTCCCTATCCATCCATATAACCCCGGAGGGCCAGGCACCATGTAAAAGCAAAGAGCTAAGGGAGGAACAGGGCGGCCCCTAAGCCCTGATCCTCCGAGTGGACCACATGCCCTGAACCTGTACGAAGGCGCCAACCTGGAACTCGCGGACAGTACCAGCAGCAGTGCTTACCGATTAAGCTAAGGTACTGTTGGTACTTTACGACGGGAAATTAAATCTCTTATAGTGAATAATTGAATTCATACGTTAAAAACCAAAAAGACACCAGCGGGATTCGAACCCAGGACCCCGCTAACCGTGGACGACGAATCGTAACCACTCGGCCATTTCGTTACCTTAGAATTTTCCTTAAACTGAGAAAAGATGTCTTTATAGGTGAGCAAACGAGCCAGGAAGATTACTGGGCCCATTTGCTTTACCTTAATGGGTAAAAACAAGTCGATATAATGAGCCCAGTGTGTTTGGTTTGTTGGGAAGCTGCATAACACAGCCTAATGTGCAAAACAGTCGTGTGCTAGGCGGATCATTACGCAACAATGAACACCGCAATTGTGTATTTTCAAAAGGCAGACGCGTAGATTTCTACTCTTTGTATTTGGGCACATATAGATTCTCACCTCCCTCTTCAGCTTTTTCGACTATCTTAAAAAGAAAAATAGAGACTGTCAGCGGATCTGCGGGAGTTGAAATAAGGATCGTCCTCTCGATAGACCTCAGACTCAGTAAAGTTCAACATTGGGCTCTTTTTCAACAGCTGTCTTTGCGGAAACTTTACATCTGGATTTTTTAGAAGCATCTGATTTTGCCCAATTTTAGTTAAATATGCTCCAAATTTTGCTTAAAAAAGCAAGGTTAACCCCTTACAATTTAAATTTTTCATAAACATTTCTTTTTGCCCAATTTTGCTAGAAATACAAGGTTACGCCCTAACAATCTGCAATTTTCCAGAATCATCTGATTGTGTCCTATTTTGCTAAAAAAAAAATGCAAGGTTAACCCCTTACAATTTGAATTTTGTTCATGAACATCTAATTTTTCCCAATCTTATTCAAAAAGCAAGGTTAACCCCTTACAATCTGCAATGTTCCAGAAACATCAGAATTTTTTGACAATTTCGGTTACAAAAATGCAAGGTTAACCCCTTATAATTTGAAATTATTTTTAGACACCGCACAAAACCACTCATTGAAACAATAACTTGACTTTTTGGCATAGTTTTTGAGCCGCTATTTTATTTCTCCTTGGTCAATGTTTAACTTGATTAAATGGCAGTGAATACCTTGATAGACTATAACGGAACAATTAAAATTATCTTTCGATTTACCTCAAAGTTATTTGCCTAAACATTTTGGCACGCTTGCCATAAAACGGGGCACGCTTGCCCCTCCTTGGCACCCCTGGGCCCAAAACCTTGGCACGCTTGCCAACAATTTACTAGCCCCACCAGAACAAGTGGGTGCTAGCCAAAGTGTTTTTTAGTTTTGTCACGTGACTTGAATATATGCAAAAATTACTTAATAAATTGGAAAAGCACCCCGATTTGGTCCACCGCTCGTAGATACGGTTGGCATGCCCCATCAGTACAAATGGGTACTTGGCGTACTTTTTTACAAAGACTAAACACAACCTGTTAAATGTTTACAGTGCAAATTCCAAGTCTTACTTCAGAACTAAATACCGAACTTGTTTATTTAGTTTGAATTGAGGCACTACCCGTCGCTCCCAGGACCTTACTGCCAAACGCGCAACGCGCGCCCTACTGGGACGACTGAGGCAGCAGATATAGAGCCTAACCCCGACGAGTGAATTAAACACAAACAGTGAAGGAGTGTATAGCAACGGTATGCAATTACCTGAATTTGTAGTGAAAATGAGTTGCCATTATTACCGCAACAAGATAAAAACAGACCACCCATTGCTTGGAAATTGCTTTGTAGCATGCAAAGTATTAGCATGCAGATAAAACTTTCAGGAAAATGAACCCTGGCTATTTGCAAATAGTGCAAACTCCAACTGCTTGTTTTGTAGAATGAGCGCAACTTGCGAATATCCTGGGCACACTTGCCACAAACACTTTGGCATGCTTGCTCAAACCCTTACTTGTAAACATGGTTGTAAAGTGAAAGATGCAGCTATACATTTTGAAGAATAAGGGATACCATTGTTGCAATGATTAAGTGCAAACCCTGACCATTGGTTTTAAAGAATCAGTTTCCATTGGAAATGTCCTTGGCACACCTGCCCCAGAAACTTGGGCATGCTTGCCCAAACAATCAATAGAACACACGGATACGTAATGCCTAACCATTAAGGCAAGAATCATTGGTTTCAAGAATCAGTTCAAATGTGAAACATCCTAAGCACGCTTACCCCAAAACTTGGGCATTTTTGCCCAATCAACCCACTGCGTGGGAACATGTACGGAACCGTTGTAAAATGCAAAGTAAGCATACAGATAATACATTGAGAAATAATGTACACCATCACTGCATAATTGCAAGAAGTTCAAACTGTGACCACTGTACTCAAAGAATGATTTAAAATTCTCAATGTCCTTGGCACGCTTGCCCCAACAACTTGGGCATGCTTGCCCAAACCATTCATTGCTAAGAAATTATAAAAAAGGCAAAGTAAACATCCAGAAAATTAATTGAGGAATTATGGACGCCATCACTGCATAACCGTTGCGTGTACATGTGGTTGTAAAATAAAAGATGCAGATATGCATATTAAAGAATAATGGATAACACTATTGCAATAATTAAGAGCAAACTCTTGACCATTGGTTTTAAAGAATCAGTTGAAATGGGAAGTATCCTTTACACACCCGCCCCAGAAACTTGGGCATGCTTGCCCAAACAATCAATATAATGCAACTATACGTAGGAATAACTGATTACTATTATTGCAAGAATTGCAAAATCCGACCACTGGACTCCAAGATTGAGTTCAAAGTGTAATTCTTTGAATTGGTACACTTGTCCCAAAACTTGGGCATGCTTTCCCCAACAACCCACTGTTTGGAAACAAGTAAAGTTACAAAATACAATTAGCCGGCGTCTTGGAAACGTGTAGATATAAAATGCAAAATAAACATACAGATATGGCAACAAGTTCAAACTACGACCACTGGACTCAAAGATTGAATTCATCGAATTGTAAATATCCTTGGCATGCTTGCCCCAACAACTTGGGCATGTTTGCCCAAATAGAGGAATAATATAAACTACCACTGCATAATAACAAGTCAACATAATAACCAGTTCAATCTACCACCACTAGACTCAAAGATTGTATTCAAATTGTAAATATCCTTGGCATGCCTTCCCCAAAATCCTGGACATGCTTGCCCAAACAATCCATTGCCTGGAAACAATGTAGAATGCAAAATATACACGCAGACAATATAATTGAGGAAAGATCAATGCCGTATTTTAATTTTTTTTTAAAGATATATATATATTGTTTTAGATAAACATTGCAACATGTGTTACTCTGACCATTTGTTTCAAAGAATGAGCTCAATTATAAACATCCATGACACGTTTTGTCACCACTACTTGGGCATGTTTGCCTGAACAGAACCCATGAACCGGCGACCAAGTTTCTTTTTGGACTCTAGGAGCAAAACTGTGATTATAATATGAAGACTTTGAGATACACGTAGATGGGCAGCATCCCCTTTCTTACTTCCATGGCATTATACCTTATAAATTCAAAGTATTAATACACCTTGAAAAAAAGCTATGCACCACCGCAATGCACCACTAAGCATTTGTTACTTGGAAAGCTTCTTCAAACTTTTATCTATACTTAGTCATTTAAAGCGTTGATATTATTATAATTACTCTGAATCAATATGCTGAGTACTCCCCTGGTTACCTTTGGAAACCTGTACCATACAAAAGCAGCCATGTCTAATATCCGCCCACCTACACCAAAATCCTCATGGGTGGATTCAAACTTGAAAATGTGTTACGGTGCATATACCTTGGAAATTATACATACATGTGCCAGAATGTGTCCAGCCAAAATTATCTATTCCTTGTTGATATTTACAATGCTGACCAAAATTCAAACCATACATGATGTTAAAGATCTGATCTGGATCAATCAGCTGCTTTGCTACACTGTAATACGCGTGGGTAAAATGTTAAAAACATTTCTAAATCACATCAGTGACACAACACACTTGTGTCTTAAGGACCACCAGGAATATTACTTTTCATGCTTATTCTGAATGTATCAGGAAACATCTATTGCATCCTGTGCCGATTAAATTCAAATAGATGTCTGTAGAAATTAACAGACCATGTTCGCAAAGTAGAAGTGTGCGACTCCTTCTGTGTTAAGGTAGTTTCCTGATGTGTGCATTTGATTCGGCAACAGTTGATATTCTGCACGTTACCAAGTTGCTGAGTGATCGTCAGTAACCCACCGACCTTGCTAAGTCTTCCGAACTTGGAAGACAACCCGTAGATCGCATATTCAATGGTAAAAGTTCCTGTCCCCAACCAATTTGCAGCGTCTGCTGTGCCGTGGCATCCTGTAAAAAACATTACTCAAAGCAGCAGCTATCCATTTCATTTTTTTTTTTTTTTTTTTTTTTTAAACATGTGTTTATTTATTTAGGCCCTATTTATAATTTATAAATTTATTTGATTAGGCCTATATTGAGATTTTACAATGGCACCCATGAAGGGAGAAGAATGGTCAGGTTAGGCGAAGTAAAAAAAAAAACATGTTTAGCGTCCCCACCCGCTTCCTTTTTAGAGGCCGCCTCCTTTTTTTTTTTTTTTTTTTTTTTTTTTTTTTTTAAAGACAAAAATTGATAAATTTTAACGATCTCTGACGAAAGAAATCGTATTTTTAGACTTTTATACCGTGTATAAAGCTGTGGAAATAGTCAATTAGCACGTGCGTCTGCATGAGAGTCTATCATACATTCACCCCGTGTGAAATATTAACTGGTTCTCTACGTCTCAGAACTCAGGACTAGCAAATAGAAAAGTGTTGAAAGACAAGGAGAACACGGAAACCAGCGTACGTGTAAACGTATTACCATTTTTACAGTCGCTTGAAAATTTTATAGTACATCCGCGTGCAGTTGTTCTGCGCACGTCTACAGTGATATAAATAAAAACGGCTGGATTTGAGACTATTCATGCTGAATAAGATGTACGGTGTAAATTGAAAGCAAATGACGTGCCGCCTCTTCATCGTTTTCACTCAGCTGTTTCGCGCGTGTTGTATTTTTACGGCCATTTTGAAAAAAGCTGGTAACCATCTTGAAAAATAGCCCAGCCGCGTTGTCTTGAAAAATGTGTCGGGCGGCCATTTTGAAAAGAAAAAACAAAAAAAAAGGGGGCCTCCTCCTTCCTTTTTGTCAAAGAGGCAGGACGCTCAACTTGTTTTTTTTTTTTATTTTGCCCTATAGGCCTATTTATTTTTGTAGAAACAGATGAAGATAGAATCTGTTATAGGCCTAGGCCTACTCAGAATTAATAATTTTCCAGCACTCGCCTGGAAAATTACTTGCTTGGTTCCCATAGTTTACTATAGAAAAATGGAACAAACTCAGTCACTGCAGGCAAAATTTAGGAGGCTCCATCAAAATTTATCTGAGTATCTCCCCCATATTCCGAATGATTGAATTTTAACCAGATCTGCCAACATTTGTCAACACTGATAAGTGACATTGAATTCAAACATCATCTTTTCGGACATTTATTTCAGTTGTCATTCAACTTCACAACAATTATAGTCGGTCCATCTTATTATAATCTAGGTCCTACTCAAAGATCAATCCAGCACGATCGATTCATTCTCGCCTACGGTATGGTTGGCCGAGTGAGGCCGAGCCTCTTTGAATCACGGGTGCGGAGCCCCAAAAACTTCACACGAAACTACACGGCAACACTGACAAAAATTGGCCCGAAACCAGGGCTATAATTGGAAAATTCTCACCTCGAATTCCATCCATGATAGCATGTTTGCGCATGATGTCCAATACTGTATAAACGCAGGAAAAAGAATCCCGGGACCTGGACGTCATGAACAGCGTTCAGGCCTGCATATAGACGTGGTTTCACACTGCACTCCCGCGTTTCCGCGGCCAAGCATGCCGTGAACCTCAGCCGGTACCGGGTGGACTGAAATCTAGGCGGGGGATTCACCGACCGTACTCAGCTAGCCGGTCATAACGTTGCGTACTTCAGTGTTCGTAGACTAACGACAGAACATGATTCAAGCACACACGCTTCACTGATGGACTAATCACGATCTCCAAAACCTCACCAAGAGATTGAACAAATAACTGAAAGTTCAAGTCAGCTGAAGAAACGCACATGAAGTAAATTAAGTACGATCTGTCCGATGATTTAGCAGACTGCAGTCACTAGGCATAGGGCCCACTACGGCATCACGCCCACGGCTGGGCGAAGCATCGAAATGACGAAAAGTTGCAAAAACTCACAAGATCACTGCAGCCAGTTGTATAACAAAAATCCTATACCATCCCGGAGACAATTCACCAAACGATGTTCAATTATGAACGAAACACCCATGGAAGTATAAGCGAAAAACGAAATATTCCGGGAGAAATTTATTTTTGATGTAGCGGTCTCAAAAAGCTACGCCGAACTGGCCTTTCTTGCCCAAAATGCACTTAGCGCGTCAATGCGCGCGCGTGAACTTATTACATTCGTATCAACTCTGCAAAAAGCATCCATCCTTATGCTAAGAACATCGTTTTTGGCTTCATGCCATCAAGGGGCGGCAAACTGCAAATAGGCCAATCGATATGTTTACTTTTCCTACACCACAGCAACCATCAGCTGATAAAAGAAAGTGTAGGACTCAACTGTGCGTTTGTGGAGAATAATGTATTTTATCTTTCAGTGATAAAATGAATTAACCTCGCTTTTTTAGTAAAATTGGGCAAATTTAAATGTTTATGAAAAATCTCAAATTGTAAGGGGTGAACCTTGAATTTTGAAGCAAAATAGGGCAAAATCAGGTGTTTATGAAAAATGTCAGATTGTAAGGGGTTCACCTTGCATTTTTAGCAAAATTGGGAAAAATCAGATTTGTATGAAAAATCAAAAATTATAAGAGGTTAACCTTTGCCCAATTATGGCAATATCAGATGTTTCTGGAAAATTGCAGATTGAAAGAGGTTAACCTGGCATTTTTAGCAAAACTGGGCAATATCAGATTTTAATGAAAAATCTCAAATTGTAAGGGGTGAACCTTGCACTTTTAGCAAAATTGGACAAAATCAGATGTTTCTGAAAAAATTCAGATGTGAGGGGGTTAACCTTGCTTTTTTAGTAAAATTTGGCAAATTTTAATGTGCATGAAAAATTTCAAATTGTTTGGGGTTAACCTTGCATTTTTTAGCAAAATACGGCAAAACCAGGTGTTTATGAAAAATTTCAGATTGTAAAGGGTTCACCTTGCATTTTTAGCAAAATTGGGAAAAATCAGATTTGTATGAAAAATCAAAAATTGTAAGGGGTTAACCTTTGCCAAATTAGGGCAAAATCAGATGGTTCTGGAAAATTGCAGATTGAAAGGGGTTAACCTTGCATCTGAAGCAAAATTGGGCAAAATGAGATTTTTATGAAAAATCTCAAATATTAAGGGGTGAACCTTGCATATATTAGGAAAATTGGGCAAAATCAGATGTTTCTGAAAAAAATTCCGATGTAAGGAATTAAACATACTTTTTTTCTTCAGTGAAATTTGGTAAAAATTAGATGTTTATGAAAAATTTCAAATTGTAAGGGGTTAAGATTGCATTTTTTAAAAGCAAAATAGGGCAAAATCTGATGTTTATGGACAATTTCAAATTGTAAGGGGTTAACCTTACATTTAAGCAAAATTGGGTAAAATCAGATGTTTCTGGAAAATTTCAGATGTAAGGGATTAACCTTGCTTTTTTTTAGTGAAAATTGGCAAAGTTAGATGTTTATGAAAAATCTCAAATTGTAAGGGGTGAATCTTGTTTTTTTAGCGAAATTGGGCAAAATCAGATCTTTCTGGAAAATTTTCAAATTGTTAGGGGTTAACCTTTAGCAAAATACGGTATAACCAGGTGTAAATTTTCCAAAATACGGCAAAACCAGGTGTTCATGAAAAAATTCAGACTGTAAAGGGTTCACCTTGCATTTTTAGCAAAATTGGGAAAAATCAGATTTGTATGAAAAATCAAAAATTGTAAGGGGTTAACCTTTGCAAAATTATGGCAAAATCAGATGTTTCTTGAAAATTGCAGATTGAAAGGGGTTAACCTTGCATTTTAAGCAAAATTGGGCAAAATCAGATGTTTCTGAAAAAAATTCCGATGTAAGGAATTAACCTTACTTTGTTTTAGTGAAATTTGATAAAAATTAGATGTTTATGGAAAATTTCAAATTGTAAGGGGTTCAGATTGCGTTTTTTATAGCAAAATAGGGCAAAATCAGGTGTTTATGGAAAATTTCAGATTGTAAGGGTTAACTTTGCAGTTTTAGCAAAATATGGCAAAATCGGATTTGTATGAATAATGAAATATTGTAAGGGGTTAACCTTGCCAAATTAGGGCAAAATCAGATGTTTCTGGAAAATTGCAGATTGAAAGGGGTTAACCTTGCTTTTTTAAGCGAAATTGGGAAAAATCAGATCTTTCTGGAATATGTCAGATTGTAAGGGGTTAACTTGGCATTTTTAGCATAACTGGGCAATATCAGATTTATATGAACAATCTCAAATTGTAAGGGGTGAACCTTGTATTTTTAGCGGAAACTTTACATCTGGATTGATAGAAGCATGTGATTCTGCCCAATTTTAGTAAAATATGCTCCAAATTTTGCTAAAAAAGCAAGGTCAACCCATTACCATTTTAGATTTTTCATACAAATCTGATTTTGCCAAATTTTACTAAATATACAAGGTATACACCTCTTACAGTTTAAAATTTTTCATAAACATTTCTTTTTGCCCAATTTTGCTAGAAATACAAGGTTAAGCCCTAACAATCTGCAATTTTCCAGAATCATCTGATTGTGTCCTATTTTGCTAAAAAAATGCAAGGTTAACCTCTTACAATCTGCAATTTTCCAGAAACATCTAACTTTGCCAAATTTCACTAAAAAAGCAAGGATAATCCCTTACATCTGAAATTTTCCAGAAACATCTGATTTTGCCCAATTTTGCTAAAATGCAAGGTTAACCCCTTACAATTTTCAAATTTTCCATAAACATCTTATTTTGCCCTGTTTTGCTAAAAAAAATGCAAGCTGAACCCCTTACAATCTGAAATTTTTCATAAAAAAATTCCGATGCAAGGATTTAACCTTACTTTTTTTTTAGTGAAATTTGGTAAAAGTTAGATAACTTTTACCAAATTTCACTAAAAAAAAAGTAAGGTTAAATCCTTGCATCGGAATTTTTTTCAGGCACATCTGATTTTGCCCAATTTTGCTAATATATGCAAGGTTCACCCCTTACAATTTGAGATTTTTCATAAAAATCTCATTTTGCCCAATTTTGATTAAAATGCAAGGTTAACCCCTTTCAATCTGCAATTTTCCAGAAACATCTGATTTTGCCCTAATTTGGCAAAGGTTAACCCCTTTCAATTTTTGATTTTTCATAGAAATCTGATTTTTCCCAAATTTGCTAAAAATGCAGGGTGAACCCTTTACAATCTGAAATGTTTCATGAACACCTGGTTTTGCCGTATTTTGCTAAAACAAATGCAAGGTTAACCCCGATCAATTTGTAATTTTTCATGCACATTAAAATTTGCCCAATTTCACTAAAAAAGCAAGGTTAACCCCCTTACATCCGAAATTTTTCAGAAACATCTGATTTTGCCCAATTTTGCTAAAAATGCAAGGTTAACCCCTTTCAATCTGCAACTTTCCAGAAACATCTGATTTTGCCCTAATTGGGCAAAGGTTAACCTCTTACAATTTTTTATCTTTCATACAAATCAGATTTTTCCTAATTTCGCTAAAAATGCAAGGTGAACCCCTTACAATCTGACATTTTTCATAAACACCTGATTTTGCCCTATTTTGCTAAAAAATCAAGGTTCACCCCTTACAATTTGAAATTTTTCCTTCACATCTGATTTTGCCAAATATCCACTAAAAAAGCAAGGTTACCCCCTTAACAAATTGCTGCAATTTTCCAGAAACATCTGATTTTGCCCTAATTTGGCAAAGGTTAACCTCTTACAATTTTTGATTTTTCATACCAATCTGATTATTCCCAATTTTGCTAAAAATACAAGGTGAACCCTTTACAATCTGAAATTTTTTCATTAACACCTTGTTTTGCCGTATTTCGCTAAACAATGCAAGGTTAACCCCTAACAATTTGAAATTGTTCATGCACATTAAAATTTGCCCAATTTTACTAAAAAGCAAGGTTAACCCCCTTACATCTGAAATTTTTCAGAAACATCTGATTATGCCTAATTTTGCTAAAAATGCAAGGTTCACCCCTTACAATTTGAGATTTTTCATAAAAGTCTGATATTGCCCAGTTTTGCTTGAAATGCAAGGTTAGCCCCTTTCAATCTGCAATTTCCCAGAAACATCTGATTTTGCCCTAATTGGGCAAAGGTTAACCTCTTACAATTTTTGATTTTTCAAACAACTCTGATTTTTCCCAATTTTGCTAAAAATGCAAGGTGAATCCTCACAATCTGACATTTTTCATAAACACCTGATTTTGCGCTATTTTGCTAAAAAATGCAAGGTTGACCCCTTACAATTTGAGATTTTTCATGAACATTTAAATTTGCCCAATTTTACTAAAAAAGCAAGTTTAACCCCTTAAAATTTGAAATTTTTCATTCACATCTTATTTTGCCAAATATCACTCAAAAAGCAAGGTTAACCCCTTACAATCTGAAAGTTTCCAGAAAGATCTGATTTTGCCCAGTTTTGCTTAAAAAAGCAAGGTTAACCCCTTTCAATCTGCAATTTTCCAGAAACATCTGATTTTGCCCTAATTTGGCAAGGTTAACCCTTACAATTTTTGATTTTTCATACAAATCTGATTTTGCCCAATTTTGCTGAAAATGCAAAGTAAACCCCTTACCATCTCAAATTTTCCATAAACACCTGATTTTGCCCTATTTGCTAAAAAATGCAAGGTTAACCCCTGACAATTTGAGTTTTTTCAAAAACATTAAAATTTTCCAAATTTTACTACAAAAGCAAGGTTAACCCCTTACAGTTTGAAATTTTTCATTCACATCTTATTTTGCCAAATATCACTAAAAAAGCAAGGTTAACCCCTTACAATCTGAAATTGTCCAGAAAGATCTGATTTTGCCCAATTTCGATAAAAATACAAGGTTCACCCCTTACAATTTGAGATTTTTCATATAAATCTGATATTGCCCAGTTATGCTAAAAATGCCAAGTTAACCCCTTACAATCTGACATTTTCCAGAAAGATCTGATTTTTCCCAATTTCGCTTAAAAAAGCAAGGTTAACCCTTTTCAATCTGCAATTTTCCAGAAACATCTGATTTTGCCCTAATTTGGCAAGGTTAACTCCTTACAATTTTTGATTTTTCATACAAATCTGATTTTGCCCAATTTTGCTAAAAATGCAAAGTAAACCCCTTACCATCTGAAATTTTCCATAGACACCTGATTTTGCCCTATTTTGCTATAAATGCAAGGTGAACCCCTTACAATTTGAATTTTTTCATAAACATTTAAATTTTCCCAATTTTACTAAAATATAAAGGTTAACCCCTTACAATTTGATTTTTTTCATACACATCTTATTTAGCCAAATTTTACTACAAAAGCAAGGTTAACCCCTTACAGTCTGAAACTTTTCGGAAAGATCTGATTTTGCCCAATTTCGCAAAAAAATGCAAGGTTCACCCCTTACTATTTGAAATGTTTCCTAAACATTTAAATTTTACTAAAAATGCAAGGTAAACCCCTTACAAGCTGCAATTTTCCAGAAACATCTGATTTTTCCCAATTTTGCTAAAATGTAAGGCTAACTCCTTGCAAACTGTTAAACCAATACATGAAGTGTCCCATTTTAATTTTTTAAAACAAATTATTTTCCCAGTTTTTAGGGTAAAGGAATTTTCTCTTTTTCCTTTCTCTTTTGTTGTTGCTATATTTTGCGAATTAACTCATTCGTATGGAATGCTCATAGTCAATCAAAGAATATTTCACACATAGGGGCCTAAATTATATATTTTTAAATTTACTAGATACGCATTGATCGTGCTATCATATACCATTCTAATACCATTGCGAATTACTGTATTGTTTGGAGTGCTCACAATTAAAGACACGTTATTTGAAAGATTTATAAATAATATTTATACTACAATGTACATCTTTATTCTTTCCCGGTATAATTATGGCGTTTCTTACGTCAATTGGCAATCGCGTCATTATATAATGATAGTCAAATTGATCGAACGAAACTCCGTATTGATTATAGTCAATTATGAAATATTCATTGATTTATGACACCTTTGTTTCAATTTTGATACTACCCGTAGACCTGCCGAGCAGCTGTAGATATCAAACTAAACCAAAGTATAAAAGATAGAGGGTAAAAAAAAATCAAAAAGTTATGTGCTAGTCAAGCTTTCAGGGATCGGTCTGAGCCATAACAATGCCCCAGCCGATCCCTTAGTTCTCTTCCGGGGTCTCGGCGTCCCCGACCAATACACACTTCCTTCCCTATCCATCCATATAACCCCGGAGGGCCAGGCACCATGTAAAAGCAAAGAGCTAAGGGAGGAACAGGGCGGCCCCTAAGCCCTGATCCTCCGAGTGGACCACATGCCCTGAACCTGTACGAAGGCGCCAACCTGGAACTCGCGGACAGTACCAGCAGCAGTGCTTACCGATTAAGCTAAGGTACTGTTGGTACTTTACGAGGGAAATTAAATCTCTTATAGTAAATAATTGAACTCATACGTTAAAAACCAAAAAGACACCAGCGGGATTCGAACCCGGGACCCCGCTAACCGTGGACGACGAATCGTAACCACTCGGCCATTTCGTTACCTTAGAATTTTCCTTAAACTGAGAAAAGTTGTCTTTTTAGGTGAGCAAACGCGCCAGGAAGATTAATGGGTTCATTTGCTTTACCTTAATGGGTAAAAACAAGTCGATATAATGAGCCCAGTGTGTTTGGTTTGTTAGGAAGCTGCATAACACAGCCTAATGTCCAAAACAGTCGTGTGCTAGGCGGATCATTACGCAACAATGAACACCGCAATTGTGTATTTTCAAAAGGTAGACGCGTAGATTTCTACTCTTTGTATCTGGGCACATATAGATTCTCACCTCCCTCTTCAGCTATTTTGACTTTCTTAAAAAGAAAAATGGAGACTGTCAGTGAATCTCCGGGAGTTGAAATAAGGATCATCTCCTCGATAGACCTCAGACTCAGTAAAGTTCAACATTGGGCTCTTTTTCAACAGCTGTTTTTGCGGAAACTTTACATCTGGATTTTTTAGAAGCATCTGATTTTGCCCAATTTTAGTAATATATGTTCCAAATTTTGCTAAAAAAGCAAGGTTAACCCCTTACCATTTTAGATTTTTCATACAAATCTGCATGATTTTGCCAAATTTTACTAAATATACAAGGTACACCTCTTACAATTTAAAATTTTTCATAAACATTTCTTTTTGCCCAATTTTGCTAGAAATACAAGGTAACGCCCTAACAATCTGCAATTTTCCAGAATCATCTGATTGTGTCCTATTTTGCTAAAAAAAATGCAGGGTTAACCCCTTACAATTTGAATTTTTTTCATGAACATCTAATTTTTCCCAATCTTATTCAAAAAGCATTACAATCTGCAATTTTCCAGAAACATATGATTTTTTCCCATTTTCGCTTTAAAAAAATGCGACGTTAACCCCTTTCAATTTGAAATTTTTCGTAACATCTAACTTTGCAAAATTTCACTAAAAAAGCAAGGTAAGGCCAAAAAAAAGTCTCCGGTTTCTGGTATGGAGCTTGCCCAAAAAGTGGTGCGGCGACGCGGCTTTTTTTTTTTTACCGTTTTTTTTTTGGCTTCAAATGTCGGCTGATGACTGCAAATGGTGCCCGACTAAACTTAGTGCAAATATTATGGGAGACCAGAGAGGCCACATAAAGCTTATTCTCGATCATAACCCCATCTAAAAACACGTTAAAATTTTGCAGCAGCAGGATTCCAGTCAAACCAGTGAGTTTGGTGGTTTTGAGACATCATCGTTCATTGAAAAAAAAACTTTTTCATTTTGCGGACGCGCATGGCTACGGCGACGTGCGCGCATACCAGAAACCGGAGACTTTTTTTTTTGTCCTTATTCCCTTACATCTGAAATTTTTCGGAAACATCTGATTTTGCCCAATTTCGCTAAAATATGCAATGTTCACCCCTTACAATTTGAAATGTTTCATAAACATCTAACCCCATACAATCTGCAATGCAGAAACATCTGATTTTTCCCGATTTTGCTAAAAAAAAATGCAAGGTTAACCCCTTACAATTTGATTTTTTTCATAAACATCTAATTTTGCCCAATTTTACATCAGCTTATGCTAACAAATTATCAGGTAACTGGATCATTAAACGGGACAGGTGCACATCGGCCTTGGAGCTCAGACCATGTGTCATGCACTCCTCAATGCATAGATGATGCACATAACACTACGGGTAGTACAGGCACAGCTGGGGGTACTGCCGAAACAATGATGAACGCATTGCGTATGCTTAAAGAATTACCCACAACTCCGGTTTTTACCGTTTAGGTCTGGCTCTAATCACTTTACGCGATCCCCTGACGTCTAATACACTGACTTTAGGCAAAATAGTCAGACTTTCGCGGTCTAGTAACCATACTTTGACTCTTAAAGAAACATCGAATGAAAAGGGAAATATCAAATGCATATTGCGAAAGATCGAATGCAAACATACCGATGAAACATCGAATACAAATAGCTCGAAATGTCAAACATATGTGTAAAACATTGCTCACATATTTGAGAATATCCCAAATATATTGTAAAACAACACACACAATTGTATCGAAAAACATCGCACATTTAATGCAAAAAATCGAACATAATATTGAAAACATCGCACATATATATCGTCAAAAACATCGCACATATAAATTGAAAATCGCATATAAATGTAAAACATCGCACACATATATTGAACATCGCACATATATTGTAAAACATCGCACATATATTGTAAAACATCGCACAAATATATTAAACATCGCGCAAATAATGAAAAACATCGCACACTTATATTGAACATCGCACATAAATGTAAAAGATAACAAACACATATTGAACATCCAACATATATATTGCAAAATATTGAATATTGAAACGTTTGACACGCCATAGTTTTTCATAAATAAGGATCGATTTCTGAAAGGAATTTTCTTTTGATTCCTTCGACATCTGTACTTTTTAAAAGAAACCTCAACCCACGGCCACTGTGGTGAAACCGTGCACGTGGGGATCGAGCCCAGTCCGTAAGCAAGCCAACGTCAGACCACCGGTGGCTGGGGAGCGGCTTGTCTGCATCGGCACGCCGACCCAAACCGTCATCAGCGGTCCGACTGTGGCGCTCCAAAACCGCCGGCGGGCCATCAGCGGCAATCAGCGGCATACCACCGCTCCAAAATCGCCAGCGGACCGTCAGCGGCAGTCAGCGGTATACCCCCGGCGGTCTGCCGCTCCAAAACCGCCAGCGGACTACCAGCGGCAATCAACGTTCGTCGCTGTCCCCAGCAGTCCATCTTCTACCTGTATTTTCAAAAGAAATTAATGTCAACAGTACGTTCTCATCCTTAATTAAACAAAAACCATAAAAACGTAGACGAAACCAAAATTAACCAGGACAGCCCAATACACTAGGGGCGCTGTTTATACATGCCCATTTTTATTTTATGTATAGCGCTTCGCTCGTACGCGCTATCCCCTCCCCGGCCCCCTCCCCCTCCCCCCTCCCCCTCCCCCTCCTTTCAAGCAGGCCCAAGGGGGTTGGGCAGGGTTGGGCCGATGAGCTTCACGGAATCTTGTAAAGGAAGTGGGATGGTATATTGGGTAACTTATGATGACCTTGTTATAAAGCTGCAGCTGTTTAAAGGGTGCAGACCAGTAAAGCGGCCCGAAATAGCATAAGCCGGCCAAATCACGATTTGCATGCCCTCAAATTTCTTAGTACTTGAGCATATTGTGAGCCATGCACTTGAGGGTTCGTAAACGATAGGGGTGGAAGCCGTGCACAGGAACGTGAGCTTGTATTTCTGTGCAATTTGGATGAAATTGGGACCCCGAAGCGCTCTATTTTTTAATGGAGTGTAGGCACCGTTTTTCAAAATAGCGATGGGCTTCAGGACTATTTTTTAAGGGGTGATCATAATTCGGATGGAAACTTCTCCCAAAATCATCTACCTACCCCCAAAACGTGAAACTGAGAAAAGGAAAGATGATCAAATGAGCTTTAATTTTGATGGTGTCTCGAACACCTTGGAGAGCAACTTGTGAGTGTTTTTCCTGACTTTCTGGAGTTGGGGCACTCATCATGGGTGAGTTTACTGCACCAATAGGGTCACTTTTAAAAGCGGACACTCATGGACACTCGGACAGTAGGTGGCGCTCTTCATCCCTGCCGACTGACGTGACACGCTTTTTCCGACAGGCCGATGTCGCCGGGCCGATTTTGCTCAGTCACGCGTCCCCGCCTGGCTCGCTCTTAAAATCTCTAGCCGGTTGCAATATGCCACTCTGCAACACACCCAACACCCGCCCCCTCCCCCAGCAACTATTTTTGAGCGATAATCGAAATACTGCATCGTCACGCACACATTTCATAAAGTATGACCATTTTTAAAGTTGGTGTGTAGGGCCTATACCTGCTTTTTCAAAAATTGAGATTATCTTTCCGGACGAAATTTAAAGGAAAAATACACCATTGGCACACATCGAAAAATAAAACTACCAAGTTGTTACGAAATACCTTACTAGGATGTTGGTAACTGGCAGTCTAAAGCATCCTGTAAAATTATGGCACCTGGTGTGAAGTCATTTTCAAGAAAAAATTTTACTTTTGTATACATTTCCAACGGTGGTCTGCCGACCACCGTTGGAAAAACCGAACTATTTTTCTACTACTGCTCCAAATTTACCATTTGGTTTTTGGGTTTTTTTTTCAGTCGAAATTTTGTTTGCTTTTGGTTCCATGTTCATGAACGGGTGCAGGCCAGCTAGACTGGGTACCTTACAATTTACCGGCATTTTTGTTCTATTTCATCTTTAGTGGAGTCAAGGAACCAGACTAGTTGAACATTATTTTGGGTTTTTCTTGGTTTTTCCAGCATTTTAGAGCACCGTACTTCAAACCTGTCAGTGTAACAATATTTGGATCTATTAGACTAACCCCCCTCCCCCCAAATACTTCATTGCTGAAAATTACAGCAAAAGCCAATGATGTACATGTACATTCCCTTTAAAGGACTATAACATCCTGTAAGGGGCCATTCAAAATTCTCAATATTTTTAAATTTGGATTTTTGTTTCCAAATTTTTTTGACCCACCTACCCACCCCAATATATTTGATTAAAAATTTGATTTGTTATCCAGTATCAAAAATCCAAATACTTGCGCTTGCATGCACACACATTCGTAAACACAGGCAGTCGTGGACTCCCTTGGTTTTGTACACACATTTCAATTGAGGACTATCGGTCAATTGTGGACGTATTGTTTGTGTCCTTACATTTTTGTCCTTGGTCCACGATTTCCGGTGTGTAAATACTCATGTACACACAGTACATGTACAACAGGCCCGTCTTTACTGTCGGTTTGTATTGGAGACAAAGTTGGAAAACAAATGCACGCAAGGAACACTGGTGCATAGGCAAGTCAAAATTTCTACATTTTTATGTTTTTTTCTTGCTTTTTTTTATAAAAAGTGAATTTGGATTTTTAATTATCAAAATTCAATATTTTCATATTTTTTTTAAGTCGTATATATAATTATGACACTGGGCAAACACTGTGCTTATCTTTTTGCTTCAAAGAACCATGCAACTTGATGAAACTCATGCAACTTGAAAAAATTCGTGCAAACAAACGTTGCAAAAAGATAAGCCCAGTGTAATTTCAATTCTTTTGATTGAAAACAAAGCTCCAATGGTTTACAATATTATTGTATTTTTGAAAATTGTCCTTTTCTTAATGCATGAGGTGGGCTTTTTCATTTCCCCCTTTTTTGGGGGGGGGGGGGGTACTTGTACTCGTTACTCGTACTCGAGTACTACTCGAGTATTTTTTTGGAGTACTTGTACTCGTACTCGTACTCGAATGTCAAAATACTCGTACTCGATACGACAGTACTCGTACTCGGGCAGCAAAGTACTTGTACTCGCACATGTCGAAATTGTACTCGATCATCAAAGTACTCGTACTCGAATTACAGTACTCGATAAAACAAAGTAGGCCTACTCGTACTCGAATAGCGGTACTCGATAAAATAAAATGGTACATGTATATCACTTACGTTACCATGGCCTTATTTTATCGATACTCCTAGTTTCAAAAGGTCGATTGCGGAGAAATCGAAATTTTCTCTACCTCTACGAACGTCTAGTGTAGCATGAATTTAGGTTTTATGAAATACGGACTCATTGGTGACATTGCGATAGATAATTAGGAGAGGAACCGGTCACGTGAGAGGGTTTAACCAATACAAGGGAAAAAGTGTCCGATTTTCAGACGAGTCCGATTTTCATATGACACCGGACAATATAAGTTATCCCACGAGCGCGAGTGGAACACGGAATAATGTAGTGCGTCTGTGTCCCACACAGACGCACTACATTTTCCGTGTTCCACGAGCTAGATACGCACAAGAAAACGCGAATCTGCCGGGTTTTTTCGCATACACGTTGCATGTGTACTGCGTGTCACACCGTCGACGTTTGCTTACGTATGAAGCCCGGTGTACGTCGTGCCAAAAACCGTCCGGTGCCAAATAGTGTCCGCTGAACGTGCGCATTAGGTGCCAGACACTATTACATGCCAAATAGTGTCCGGGCGCCGTCGATCGAGCGAGAACAAGGGCGCACGTACGTACGTCCTGCCAGACAGTATTATTTTTTCATTAGCTGGAAAAATCGGACAGTATTTTGCAGGAAAAATCGGACAGTATTTTGCAAGGGGGAATCGGACATATTTGGCAGGGCGGGGAATCGGACAAGATCGGACAATATTCAGTGGCGGGGGAATCAGACACTATTTGGCAGGAAAAATCGGACATTTTTTTCGCAGGGAAATCGGACACTATTTGGCAGGGGGAATCGGACACTGTTTGTTGGCAGGAAAAATCGGGCAGTATTTGGCAGATTCAGGTGAAAAGAAATCTTTTCTATACGATGTATTGACAGCTCGACAACACGCAATAGGATGCACACTAAGTGCGGACACTATTCGGCAAGCGTCCGTAAACAATGTGACGTCATAGACGCATGACCAATCAGATCGCATTATGCTAATTAGCGGACACTATTTGGCACCGGACGGTTTTTGGCACGACACCGGGAAGGGACAGGGTGGAATTTTTTTTTGGAATTTGCTAATTCGTTCCCACGAATTACTAATTCGTTCGCACGAATTGCTAATTCGTGCGCACGAATTGCTAATTCGTGCGCACGAATTGCTAACTCGTGCGCACGAATTGTTAATTCGTTCCCACGAATTGCTAATTCGTTCCCACGAATTGCTAGTTCGTTCCCACGAATTACCAACTCGTTCCCACGAATTAGTAACGCGTTCCCGGATGCACGAGTTAGCAATTCGTTCCCACGAATTAGGAAATCGTGCGAACGAAATAGCAATTCGTTGGAACGAATTAACAATTCGTGCGAACGAATTAGTTATTCGTGCGAACGAGTTAGCAATTCGTGCGAACGAATTAGCAAATTACAAAAAAAAAAAATCCACCCTGTCCCTTCCCGGGCTTCATAGTATGTCAATTATTTTCCACCCAGGAAAAGAAAATTGGTCAGCTGATAAACATCACCTGGTCACCAGACAGTGGTCACATTCCAAAGTCTTGGCACAACTTCAAAAACTTTCTGGTATATAGGGAAGCTTGTAGCCACGCCTACTATTTTGTTCACAGGTGCCAAAATGTAATACAATGTCATCGCATAAGCCAGATTGATCGATATGCAAATTAACTTGAAGAGGGTGCCAAAGATGATACTTTTGATACTCTACACAATGGCCTAAACTTAGTTTTCAGTTTAGAATGAACAGAGTGGAATTGAATTTTAATGCCTAGGTGAAAGCAACCTCGTCCCCAGGGTGTCGAGCAGTACGCGCCCACCACTACCTGCTCTCTCACCCTGGTATTGGATCATTTGCATGTGCAAGATTTTTGAACACGTATGCAAATGAGGAACAGTCTGATGCATGGATATGCGTTACACATTAGCGTTTGTTTTTGTATGCGGCGTCTGGGGTTGGGTCTGAGTTACGAAAACACGATTTTTGAAATCAAACTGTTACGATCTTATCGAGACAACATGCAGTATCATATTTCATATTAATATGAGCAAACTGGAAAGGAAATTAGTATTTTCGAGAAGGCGTGGACGAATGATCGCGAAAACACGTACTGCACGTTGTGAATAATAGCACCAAGTACACGATAATAATTCATTACTAGCCAATTGCGGTCTCGAATCAGGATACAGGAAAAAAAGTTTCCTATCCAGGGTTTACTATTGGAAACGCGGTTGGAAATAAAGTAAGCACTGGGGACGAGTTTGAGGTGAAAGCTTATCCCATGACCTTTGACCTCAATCTTAACACTATAGCAGTCAACTACTAATACACAAATTAAGGGGATTTTTTACACTAAAAATGAAAATCTTTATACAATACATTGTACAGCTTTGTCTAAGTTTAAAGGGCGTGCGATTGCAATGTACTTTTTGTATCCCTAAAAATACACATCTGAGTACCATTTAACCTAACTTTCAAGTTTCGTTTTTCCATTTTTGAGGGGTACTTTGGTGCCTTTTTGGTTGTTATGCTGATACAAACTTCCATATTCATTAGCAAAACTGTAATGTCACCGCAACGTTATGGCTACAGCACAAACAGCTGCACAATGTTGGATATGTAGTGGCCCTATTTTCTTATCGAAATCAGAGTCAGACAATAGAAGGCCGATGACGTAATGCTAACGGGCAATTACGATTGGTCAGAAGTGTGAAGAGTGACTGCGGTTTGGTAATCTTAGCATTTTGATTGGTTGAAACAGACTGAAAAAGGTGAATGTTAACTGCTTGGGTGGGAAGGAAAATTTTGACTCGAAAGCTAGTCCCAACCGGTTCCAACCGGTTCCAAAGACTTGCCAAGTCACACAATTATTCAGAAAAAGTTGCAAAAGGTCAGGGATGAAGTAATGCAAATGGGATGAAAGCTACATATCATGTTTTTTTCAATGTCAAAAATCAAATCAAATTAATCTTCGGTTTGTGAAAAATAAGCTGAGGTTAGATGGCGTAATTAGGGTCCAATTTGCAGGGCTGGTGAGACAGATTGTGCATCAGTTCCAGGGACAAAATAATATTGTGGATTTAGACTGGAATTTAGGGGGTGGGGCAATTTTTTTTCAAAAATTAAAAAAGGGGGGAACATCGGAAATTAAGAAAAGCAAAATTGAAGCTGTAATGTGTTCACAGATAATAATTTTTTGGAAGGTAGTTTTCTTGGTTTTCCAAGGAATCCGTAACCCAAGTTTTTTTGCTCTCTTTAAAGAGTAATAATGACCACTGCCCCCCCCCTCCAAAGAATGGGATTTTTTTAAAATCGTAAACCCGTATATTAGGTCTATACTTAAATAATGTTATTTAAAGAAATGACACTTCAAGCACTCACGAAAGAAAAAAACTTAATGCAGTATGCTGTCAGACATGAATTTATTTCAACATAATTTAGATTTACAGGATTTAAATGAGTTTATAATAAAACAAAATTTACCATCGTGCATTTCTGCAGAGTTTTGCCTGAATTAGCCAAAAATAAAATAAAGCCCCAAAATTATCTAATCGTCAGCGTACACAAAACATCCAAATCAACATAACTTTGGCTGAAAAACAATTCATTCATTGGGTTCAATCACTGAGTATGTAAGTGATATGCACACAATAAAAATTAAATATGTACACAAAATAGGAGACGTGGTTGACTCAATTTCACGAGCCCTGATGAGCTCCACCATGTATAAAGATTCAAATAACAGTATAAAAGCTCTATAATGTTTCTTTCTCCCATCGAACACATAATTATGTGCAAGACACATGTACTGAAGGCATCATGTGACGGAGCTATGTACATAGCGCCCTCATGCGTTTTAATAATTAATCAATTCACCAAATAAACCTTGCTAGTTGCGAAATAAGGTGGTGAAGATAACCTAAAACATCTTAAAATTAGATATACATGTATTAAATAATGAATAAACAAATACAAAAGTTCATGTATTCCTCAATGTCAGAAGTATTAATGTCATCCGCAGGTGAAAGCCCTACATTCTGTGTACTTAAAAAAATCACGCAGGCCACTTCGTAAAATTGTAGGTTTATACAATGTGTATACAATGCCAAAAAGTTTAGGATCTATTGTATAATGAAAATACAATTATACAATACTATAAGGTCTCTGCAAAATTTAATTCGGAGTTTAAAGATGAAACAAAGTTAAAAGCATGATTAATTGAGCTAACGTGAAACTTTTGATAATATTTTCAGACGCTACGTAGTTTACATACACAACTCATCAGAGGTTATTTTTAACTGGATTAATCCTTAGAATTCACACCATACATCTTTCACAGACTAGACCCGCGTGCTGAGATCGTGAAAGATAAGACTGTTTTATTTGTTGTAACTTAATGGTAGCATTGCATATGGATATGACAGACCCGCACAATGAGTTCTTGCCTTGGTACAAGGCGTTCGACGATAGAGTCCGATGATCAATGGTTGGCCACGCACAATGCACTGACCATCGATCATCGGACACTACCGCCGAACGCTTGCGACCAAGGCCAGGCTAACTGAGTTCTAGATTCTTAGCAATTTTGTTTATGGTACTTTCGATTTCGGCTCGTTATAGAATGCACGATTAGTGCAATGTACTCTCCATAACTCCGGATTCTACAGTATTGTGTGGCTCCAAATCGAATAGAGAAAGCCAAACTTTTGTTACCCATTCTTCATGTAACTGCTTTGTACAAACTGTATGACTCATGAAGGTTTAGAAATTGCATTATGTCCCACCCACACACCATGCGTAAACAAAAAATATTTTCGGGAAGGCTTGGCACTTCCCATGACCAATTCTGAATAGCATTCCCGTGATCAAAAGAAAAATCTGACAAAAAGCCGGGGAAATTGAAATTGTTGAAGCCTAAAATAGTGAACGAGTAAGTGACGATTTTGAGAAAAATGTTACCTTTTTCGGGTCATCTGAAATGCTTTCTCATAAAAAGATTGAACAAGTAGCAAGAATATATAAGTAACAGTTATTAAGGTTTTCAAGAGAAATTCAAAATGCATTAATTTGCATATCCCGTTGGTTGAAGTTTTTTTTCTCGTAACAAATTGTCAATACTTGTTTATTATATTTTTATCGAAAACAAAAACACTATACTTTATCGTGAGACTTTTTGGGCTTTTTGTAACCCTCTGAAAACGGCTTTATTTTGCGCACAAATGAACCTGCCCTGCAGAGTGGAACTATTGTCTGGCAGCTAATAATTTGAATTATTAAAAGTGAATAATTTTTTTAAACTAAGAACATAGCAATTATAAAACAAATTATTTGGGGAACGTGTCTGTAATTTATTACAATTCCTGTTTAGACATTGAAGTCTGATCACGGGCTCCTCTTAACTTGCTGCTGTGGTCACGTGACAGTGTGTTACCATCTTCTGGAATGTCTTTCTCAAGCTTTCTCAAAATCTCCTGCAAAATACAATACAAGAGATGTACAAAACCATTCACTTCACGAGATAATATCGATTATTTATAATATATTATCTCAAAAATGTATTATTAGTTCACTTCCAATGTTTATTCAAATTCGAGGATCCAGACGAATGTCATACCTGTCTTTGTTTCGAAATCTGACCGTCAATGATGTCGCCTAAGATCATCATCTTCTGCCCAAGATTAATGGAAAAGGAGTCGAACTGTGGGATTGAAGAAAAGATGGAGAGTAGTAAATTTGGTTGGCAGATTTTCTCATCAAAGTTTTGTGTTAAGCAAGAACGAGATTCTCTTCCATTTGGGGTACAAATTAAATGTAGAATGAACGAGTGGTTTAAGACTACCCACATCATTCCCACAAAAACTGCGCCTGGCAATCAAATGTCAAAGCCGAAAATATGGCTTAAGAACATTGGCATACTATAGTACAAATAAGCTGCAAACTTATCGCAATTAGCATAACATTTAGACTGGTGAGCATTTTTTTCGCAACGCAACTTTCTGTTCAAAAGTTCAACAACACCCTATTCTGAGCGTCTGTTTCTCGTAGGGAGAAATGGATTACCTTGTTGATTTCTACAGGAAACGTGTCGGTGTCACGTGACGTTATCTTGCCATCACCATCAGCATCAAGTATCTGGAAAATCTGCCACAAACAGGGTGAATGTACAAGAAAATTTACAACAAACCAACGTGTGTATATCCATGGGCGTAGCCAGGATTTTTTTTAAGAGGGGGGCAAAACATATTTCTGCCACAAAAATCGTGTATTTCTCAACACATTCTCGATTTATCAGTTTTAGAGGGGGGCAGGGACATCCCCCCAACCTATTAAATTTACACTATTGTGACTTCGCGCCTCTTTTTCTTTTCTTTTTTTTCTCTTTTTTTCCTGCCTTTTTTTTCCTTTTCCGGGGGGGGGGGGCCAAGTGCCCCCCTTGCCCCCCCCCCCCCCCCCCGCGACGCCCATGTGTATCTGTTCTTGTTTTATAGCAACCACTAACAGATGAACTATCGGTATATGTAGTGATTCTAAAGGGTTCTTGGCACAATCAAATGTCTCGAAAACCGCCAATCACTGGCCATAAAACTTCCTTATTCTGTCCACAGATGATGGCTTATTTGCAGAAGTTGCCCTTTTTATACGGAGGAAAATAATTTTGAGATGTTGTCAGCACTGCCTAAAACAAAGAACCCAAGTTACCTGTTGAGCGGCATCTGAAGCTTCCTCGGTCCAGATGTCGTCTAGGTCCAGTCTTGGAAGTATCTAAAAGTGGGAAAACAAAAGAGAAAAACTGTCTCAAAGTGCCAAAAGGGTACTTTGACTATTGACTCCACGTGGTGAGAGTCTCAAATTTTTAAATTAATTGTGATTGATTGGATGTAATTTGCTAAAATATACAGTTTCAAACAATCAGAACATCGATTGAGACCTCTGAAATCACAACAGAAAGTTCATAAATGTTTCCAGTTACCGTTTCCATGACTTCGAGAAACTGCCCCTCTGTCAAAGAATCTGTCTCCTTTTCATCCATGAATATCGTCAAAGTTGCCCTAAAACATTTATAGAAAAAGGAATCTTGAAATGAGCAAATCAGCCTTTTTTTGGTTGAAACAGTTTGATTTAGTGGTAGTATTCAATACCAATTTGGGGAAATATAAAGCTTTGAAACTCACGACGGGTCTCTGACGAAATCTAGTTCTGGATGGATATCCGATTGAATGTCACCGTTCGTCTGGTCGTGGTATGGGAAGCTGACATCGGCCAGCGAGAGTCCCGGGTCCATCATGCCGCATGACTCCGAGGAAGGCACGACGTAGGCCTGGTGATTCCACCAGATGTTGACTGCAACGTTGCTACCGAAGGAATTCACCTGATGAATCCTGAATCAGTGATTGAAGACAATTATGCACATATTCACGATCTAAAATGCCATGGTGACATGTATGCTTCGCCTTATATATAATTTGCAAGTGAATCTTGAGCCATGGAGGTATGCTTGAGCGAAGGACTTTCTTAAAGGTATGTAGGATCATCGGCTATTTTGTGCATTGTTTTCGTTTGAGGCCCAAAATAAATTGCTCAAAATCTTACAGGTTGCATAACAACTAACTTGAAGTTTCAACTCAGTGCATGGGCGTCAATCCTGGGAGACAGGGGGACATGCCCCCCCCCCCCACACTTTTTGAAGGGTGGGGGACACAATATCAAATGTCCCCCCCCCCCCCAGATTTTTGAACTCGTGCCTCATTTACAGGGCCCTATTATGTACTTCAATGTATCTTTTGCTAAATGTACATGTATATTCTACTGCTATATTTTACTCGGGTCTTGGTACCCTAGAGGACTCCTAAGGCCAAAAAAAATAAGTCTCCGGTTTCTGGTATGGAGCTTGTCCAAAAAGTGGTGTGGCGACGCGGCTTTTTTTTTTTTTACCTGACTTTTTTGCTTCAAATGTCGGCTGATGACTGCAAATGGTGCCCGACTAAACTTAGTGCAAATATATGGGAGTCCAGAGAGGCCACATAAAGCTTATTCTCGATCATAACCCCATCTAAAAACACGTTAAAATTGTGCAGTAGCAGGATTCCAGTCAAACCAGTGAGAACATTTTGTTTATTCAAGACTTATTTGAGACCTTTACTTGTTTTTTTCTTTTTATCACAATTCTTAGGCAAATTGGGGATTGGCTAAAGAACTGCTGCAGTGCTACTGAGCAAGCAGGGGTTTATTGTCCGGGGCCACGCGGTGCCTACACACAATAAGCATTGGGTGAACCAAGTTCATGTCGCAAAGTTCGGAAGGGCAAGGGGACTTTCCAAAAATCTTTTCCCACGATGGGTCCTGAAATCTGAATACAATAACGATTCCGAATTCTTTGAGTACGCAAGCCTCGTTGATGTTTTCATAGTGCTCTTTTGAAACATTCTCCCACTCGATTTGTTTTTCCAGGTGCCTTTCATGGTTATTATTTGTAAGAGTCTTTTGTGTTCATAGACTCCGTTGTGTGAATTGAACCGAACTTGTGTCGCAATTACTGTGAAACGAGGGAATTTCCAACCGTTTTTCACTGGATCTGGAATATACACTCTATAAAAAAAATACTCTCTTGAAATTTGACTAACAAATCAGTCAAAGTTGCACCCAGCTGAGACCCTTGCTGTGGTCAGCTGGGTACAAGTCTGACTGTTTTCTATTGTCAAATCTAACTCTTCTAGGGTCAAAACAGACGCTATCATTAACTAATACCGGTATTACTTTTGAAGTTGTAAAACTTGTATCAGTCCTTTTTTGAAATAATAGTTTAAATAAATGCTTTGAGTGATCACACAATTAAAGCACTTTTGTACAAAAGCAGGCTTGTTACTGCAATTGAGCATATCTATATATCAGACGGTTATGTTTGGTGTAAAAAGTAACGATCGATGATTCATTATTCACCGTATGATTCATTATTCACAGTATTTACCGTACATTTTCCACATGCCTATACATGTACATTGCTTTTCCTTGATCATTTTCTGTGGTTTCATAATAGGCCAATATATTGGACCACTCTATTGAGCTAATGTGTTGTCTGTGCTAATGTGTTGTCTTTGTTATAAAAAAAGTAAAAGTGACTTTCCACCAAAATACAATAAAAAGTTGTTATCAAATCTTAATCGATCCTTCATCAAACCCAATCGGAAGTATGAATTTGAATTTTTGATGCAATTCATGAAATCAGGAAATCAGTGGTCTTTTGGGGTTTTTTTTAACTGGCATAGGCCTACTTATAGTAAACAGTATGGAATTAAAGATAAACTTTTGTGTTGATTCCATTAACATGAATGTAGGCTTATTCACAACACAATGCAGAAATATCAAGAAAAATATTGACAGTTAACACAAATGCGAAATAAGTAACATGCTCATACAAAATGTTTTTGTACTGTATCTTCTGACCATTTGAACGGAAGGTAGATGCAGTCGCCAGCTTGCATTTTCGCTTCATGAAACTCCAGGTTTCTCATTCCAGGGAACTTGTTCAAGTCGACTCGTTCCACGTCTACACTCGAGTAGAAGCCTTCTGGATGGTCGAACACAATCTTTAAGATGAAGGGAGACCGTGGAGCTATTAATTATAATATCAATTTATAATGCTTTAACTTGTTCCCAAGAGCATAAAGCTTTGTGGTGATCGCCTTCCTTTCAAAAAACAGTACTGAAAAGTCTAAAAACTAACCAATGTACACCTGAACTATTCAAAATTGATGCATGGGGGGGGGGGGGGCGCCAAAGGATACCATTTATAAGTGTTAACATTTGAAACATTTTGATCGCAGTAACATTGTTTAACGTATTAAAGTGCATATACTCCGGAAAAACCAAGCAAGCCTGAATGTAAAAACTCAAAGCAACTGTCAAAACTCAAAATTCGTCCCGGAATAAAACTACACATCAGGAGGCTTTTTATTCCTAATTATATCCAGGGTAGCACTCCACTCCTGGTCTGGACCCTCCCACGCCAGTTTTCACCTTAAAACCACGTAGACAATCGTCATACAAATCGACGCTATCCGTCTGGGTTTTTCCAATCAAATTAAGCATAATTGACACTATACAGCGTCGATCTTGAGTCAACATGACATTAAAAAAACTGAACCTCGGCAAGCAGCCTTTCATGTGTCATTCACCGGTCAGGTGTGTGTCTGAACTCTTGATGTTTACCTGTTGTCTGTAGCGGGTGTAGTTGACGAGAAGGAAGTCTTTCTGGCCCCTGAACAGACAGTTAATAATATCCACGTAGTCGATGTGTACATGGGACTTGGTACCTCCGCTACTAAACCAGAGCATCTGTCCACATAGAAGAGAATGTCAATGTTGTTCGTGAAAACTGCACCACTGCGGGGCGAAGGATCCTTTAGTTTTCGCCGCAGAGACAACACATTTTCAATAAAAGCATATTATGATCATTTGCTTTTCGTGCATTGTTTTCGTACTAAGTATAACACCACTGTTTATAGTCCAGCGGATATGTGAAAAAAATTGTGCACTTTTGCATAAAAGCGTGAAACTTGGCACAGATGTTTATATTCATGCGAGAAAATGTTCTAGATGTGGAGCCATCGCAAATTTACCCTTTTAGGGGCCTGGCATCCATTAAAAAAAAGGGGCGGGACTTGTCGTGCCCGCAGTGAAAACGGTTTTTCCCACTTGTTACAAAAGCAGGAAACTTCACAAAGACATAATTATATAGATTATTAGTGTTTTCCAGATTCAGAGCCACCACAATAGTACCTTTTTGGGGGCGTGGCAGCCATTAAAAGAAAAGGGGGGTTTAATTATTATGCCCACTTTGGAAAACATTGTGCCCATATTTCATGAACGAATAAAACATCCCACAGACGTTTATATTCATGAGAAAAAAAATTCCAGATGTGGAGCCATCTCGAACACACCCTTTAAGGGGCGTGGCAACCATATAAGAAAAAAAGGGGGGCGGGGTTTTCATTATGCTCACCCTGGAAATATTGTTCCCACACTCATAGAGAAATGGAACTTTCCACAAACATTGACATTCATGAGAAAAAAAATTCCAGATGTTGAACCATCTCAAACACACCCTTTTAGGGGCGTGGCAACCATATAAGAAAAAAAGGGGGGGGGCCGGGTTTTCATTATGCCCACCCTGGAACTATTGTTCCCACATTCATAGAGAAATGGAACTTTCCACAGACATTGACATTCATGAGAAAAACAATTCCAGATGTGGAACCATCGCGAACACACCCTTTTAGGGGCGTGGCAACCATATAAGAAAAAAAAGGGGCGGGGTTTTCATTATGCCCACCCTGGAACTATTGTTCCCACATTCATAGAGAAATGGAACTTTCCACAGACATTGACATTCATGAGAAAAACAATTCCAGATGTGGAGCCATCGCGAACACACCCTTTTAGGGGCGTCGCAGCCATATTGAAAAAAAGGGGGCTGGGTTCTCATTATGCCCAACATGGGAAAAATGTGCCCGCATCTCATAAACGAATGCAGCTAATTCCCACAGACATTAATACTCACGAGAAAAAAAATCACACGTGAAGCCATCGTAAACACACCCTTTTAGGTGCGTGGCAGCCATAATAAAATCGGGGGGGGGGGGGGGCAGGAATCATGATGCCCCTATAAAAGAAAGTTGTGCCTACCTTTCATAAATGGATTAAATTCCACTCGGACATATATTCATAAAAATCTTCTTTCTTTTTTTAATGTGAAGCCATCACAAACCTACTCTTTTAGAGGCGCGGCATCCATTTTTAAAATGGGGGGGGGGGGGGTTACTCAATATGCACAACGTGGAAAATTTTGACCGCGTATCATATAATAAAATCCACCTCAGATTTCTTTCATTTCATTTCAGAAACAATTATTTCCACATGAATAAGCACTTTAGAAGACAAAACAATTGTTACATGAAAACTACTAAGTGGAGGCATTACACAATTCATCGATATTTTGTCACATATCCGATTTTTTTTTATAATGATTGAGTAGGTTACGTTTTGGCAAATTGCCTTGCCCTGTCAGTTGGTTTGTTTATTGGTTGGTGGTTTTGCTTGTTTGTCGGTCGATCGCTTCGTTGGGCTTGGTCTGTCCGTCCGTCACTTTGCCAATTATTAATCAGTAGGTTAGTTCTGAACATCTGCAATACATCATCTTGTTCTGTCAAGATGAATTTGTTTTCTCTTACAAAATGATCCTCCAAACTTACTGTTTCCAGCAAATTAGCAGTGACGTTAGTACAATGCAAAGATGGCGGGATCAGCACGTCTTTCCTGGAATAGATCAAACACATTACAATCACAAATGATCGACAAAATTATGCATGGTTATGAAGAATGAGATGAATAAAAATTCAGGAAATAAAGCGATGGCAATCTTTACAATACACAACGATGGCCCTTAAAAATATCGGAAGACTGTGCTGTCGTGCCAACCACACCTTTGTAACGAAAATCATAGCAGTCTGAACTTTACATATATTTTTCTGTACATGCATTAGAAAATGAAGATATTCTAAAGTTATGGAAGAGACTTGTCTTTTTGTGTACGTTAAAGTCACAGCACTCACTTTAAGAAATCTGGGACTCTTGCGACAAGGTACTCATCAGTGGTTTGGTATCTGTCCAGGAATTCAGCGAAGGGCATGTTCATCCTCGGTAACTGTCTTTCCTCAACCTTCCGCATCTCCACTCTGATCAGCTGCTGGGACTCGGGCAAGCTCTTCAGGTACTTGTCGGTCCATTTCTGGAAGGCTGGCGAACGCCTCGCTCCTTGTTTGATGATGACGGGGACGGAGGGGTAGACATAGCTGCGGAAGAACTCGTAAGGGGAAGGGAAGTCCTGGATGACTGAGACGGGGAGACGGGTAGCCTCGGAAGCCAAGGGTTTGAGATGACCTGGTGGTAATGAGGTGGGTGGGGAGGAGGATTGAGCATCCTCGGCACCTGACTGTTGTAAGGATACCATGAGGCAGATGATGACGGAGGGGATCTTAGTAGACTTCATTGTAAAGTCTTTAAGGTAGCCTGAATCGATGTCCCAAAGTTCTTGGGACTTTAAATCTGAGTTTAAACGATTATTTACACAGAGCAGATTTATGCGCACACTACCAGGTCGTAAATGGTCGGTAACGGTCAGAGAGTCCCTTGGATGGAGCTACCCTCCGCAAACGGAGCCAATATACCAGCGCCGCGAGTTACGGCAGGGTTTGGGCCTATGCACGTTGAACCCGTGACAGCCTGCTAGTCCCCACAAAAGAACACTGCCATACCAACTTATTAGGCGGTGTTAATGTTACATGGGCGGAGAATTGCAGGTGTAGGTGCAGTTTCTATACTTACTTTTGCAACTGCCAAGTCGAGCATGACTGCGCGTGGCTGATTCCGCGGGTGGCATTAAATAAAAGTATAGCGCACAAGTCAAGTCCACATCATACCAGGCTTCAGGATGGAACAGAAGACAAGTCTAGTCGCTGCTTTCGTTCTGTGTCTGCTGCTTGTTTCTCTTCAATCAACGGGTAGGTTAATTAATTTTCTTATTATGAAACTGATGGAGCACCTCATCTTTTTACTAGTTTTTTTTTATTTCTTCGTAAGGGTGCCAGGGTTGTTTATTGGGTTGGTGGTTTATTTGTTTGTTGTTGGGCTGTTGGGTTGTTTGTTTGTTTATCTATTTATTTTGGCCATTTGTAAAACAGGACATCGTTTTACACTAAGACAGCATCGGCAACCATACATAAATTGCACAAGAATTGCAACAACCAATATTATGGTGCTCGGATCCTGCCAATTGCATCACACATTGCCGCAACTTCAAGCAAATGCATAACGGCATGAGGTGTTGCGTGTTAGTACTCGGGTTCAGGGCGGACACAGAACTACCAAATTGTAGACAGGGGCGGGGCGACAAGAGGGCTCGAGTATTTTTATTTTGTTCAAAAAGGGGAAAGGGATTATTATAACCGGGTATAGTATCGTACGCTATTTCCACATTGTAATATCAAACTTATACAATTTATAGGTATGTGTAGCTGATGATACGCAAAGTTAATATTTATTTCCTAAAATTTTCTGCCAAAAAAGTGTCGTCAGCCCTCCGAATAATGAAAAAAAATGGTGGGTTGGGAGTGGGGAGGGATGATGGCCCCCGTTTGCACCCCCCCCCCGATCCGGCAACGACTCGAGTTGTTTGAACATGGGTATCTATGCGCGATTGGAGTGATTACAAACAATATGATTGCTGATGGGAAATATGGAGCTTCTTAAATACGATCGGCGCGGACTCAAATTAAATCTAATAGCTGAAGTTTCACATCAGGAAGTCCTTTGCAGCTGGGAAATTAAAAAGATATTCTGAATTTTTCTTCCGAAAAGATTTATGAAGAACTGTACTTGAATGTTTACGCCTCCCAATTGTTCAACTCTTTCAGATGCATGCCGTAGTCGAGGTGGCGGAGGAAGACCGCGTGAGTACTTTAAAGACGTTTAGCTAGGGGTTACGAATTTCGGGTGTTATTCAAAGCTATACAATTATGTTTTATTATTTGATTTTAAATGCCTAAAATGCGTGGCTTTCACAATTATTTATTTAAAAATATTATGTTTCGTATTCAGTTATCTATAGGGATTCATTGGGAAACTAATATCAATGCTTGGATGCACTTCAACATGACATTAAAAACTGCGCAGTTCAAATATCAGTACCCGGATGTCCTTGTTGGGAATACCAAATAGGCCTACTTACCGAATTAATATATTTTATTTTTAATTGGTTCATTCTAGATTTGATTTCCTTTCGTCTTCGGAGTGTGAAACTTAACCACCTGGTTTTCCGTTCTTAGGCGACCTCCTTCTTTAAGGCTCAATTAGCAACCGTTTTGCTGTCCTTGTTTATTTCAGGGTACATAGGGGTGGTTTATTGCAAATATTTCATCATTTTCCACTACTGTTATTCAGTGTTTGATCTGGCATCAATAGGCATAGCTGATTTAGCGAATCTTAACTATGTTACAAAAACACCACGTGAAGGAAATTTCTCGAACTCAATTTCCAGAACTTTGCGCAAGTGAACATGCAGCCCTTAAATATTTTGATGGTTGATGCTTGTGATATACGTGACTGCCAAGTTTAGTACGAACTCCACTCTTTTTTTTTTTATAAAAACTGAAACTAGTACTGAACTTGAAAACTCATTCATTGCCTTTCCTTGATGTACTCATTTCCAAACGGGCCGATGGTTCACTTGAACACTATGTGTACAGGAAACCTACACATACAGACCGATACCTTATAACCGCACCCTACTTCGAAGGGTACATAAAATATCATCAGTGACGATGAACACCTACAATCTGAACTGAAGCGCCTCAATAAAGTGCTTAGAGACAGTGGGTACAGACCTAAAAATCAAAGCCTCGCACCGAATACGAGCAAGTCTCAGACCCTGAACACACCCGACATGCCGGTTGCCATCCTTCCGTACATTTTTTGGTCCCCCAAAAGTGGGTCAAAAAAGTTGTGGCGGGGCCGTGTAAGGGCCCCGAATTTTTGTTTTGATCATAGATGCTCTGTGTTGCGATCTGAGGCAATTTCTGAACACTTTAACCCATGTTTTTTTGAGGGAAAGATGGTGGTGTACTCATTGCCTGCCTTTATTGCGACGTCACATAAAAAAAAAAAATTTTTGGGGGGGGGGAGGGGGGCCATGCCCCCCCCCTTGATCCGCCCTTGATTGGCCATGCATCACACAAGATCCAGCGTATCCTCCGTGAAGCCAATATTATTGAGGTCTACTACCGAATCCGCAATAAACTAGAAATGAAATTGTACACCCACAAAGACAAGCACAACCCGAGAAGTCAAGCAGGAGTTACCGAATTCCTTTCTCATGTTGCAAAGTGTTTATTGGCGAGACCGGCAGATACCTCACTACCAGGCTTAAAAAACACATAGCTTACGGGCGCAGAGGGGAACTAACACTCTGCTATTTGGATCATGTTGTTGATTGGGAACAAGCGGAAATCATAGCTTCAGAGAAACACTGGTACACCCGTCGTATCAGAGAAGCTATTGAGATCCACACACATGACATTGTACCACACACCTTCTCAAATGTGTATCCTTGTGGAGACATTCCTTTGTTCTCGTGTAGTAAAGTGTTCAATTTTGAAAGTG
Organism: Patiria miniata; assembly: GCF_015706575.1. Taxonomy (NCBI): domain Eukaryota; kingdom Metazoa; phylum Echinodermata; class Asteroidea; order Valvatida; family Asterinidae; genus Patiria; species Patiria miniata. The sequence goes on from NW_024037051.1 coordinate 13,341,717, forward strand.
AAGTTTCAAAATGCTCTTATTTTAACCAGAATTAGTTTCCTTGGCTGAAATTTGTACTTAATATCCCTTTTCTAAAACTCTTCCATTTGCGACGGATCAACCCACCTTGGAAATTCCTAGTTTTTGAGTAAAACCCATATATCTATTTCGTGAAAACCTTGTGGAGACCTATTCGTCTATAGAAATTGCCCTGTGGAGACCTTTACAATGTTTTGTTCCCTATTGTGTGTGAGTCTCCACAAGGATACGAATTTGTGGTCAAGTTATCGGCTATTTCATAAGCAGCATATGGCATTCAATATTACCAAGTTGCAACACTCATGGCTCACAGCCTACTGACACACCTGAGCGAGCAATGCACTCAGCGGGCATCCCTCAACACAATGCCCAGGCAGTGGGGTGGGGGTGGGGTGGGGGTGGGGGGAGGTTGGGGGGGGGGGGGGGGTGGGGCTGGGGCGACAGCCCCCCCCCCCGTCGCCCCCCACTAAGATTTTGAGTTTCTAAAAAAGTTATCATTGATCTACATGACGCCCCCGTGAAATTTTCCAGCCCCCCAGCGCCCCCCCCCCCCCCCCCCCACTGAAAAATGAAAAATTCCTGGCTACGCCACTGTGCCCAGGGCTCACAGCCAACTGACACAGTCGAGCGAGCAGGGCATCCCACTCTAACACAATGCCAACAGACAACCAATCAGAATCAATACAAGCTGCACTCCCAATCCTAACACAGCGTACTTAGGAGTAGCATCTCCAACTCTCTTCAGTCTCCTACGACGACTAAAGCAGGCTAGTCGAAATGTTGAGACCAAAGACAAGTTTTTTTTAGAACTTAAAGCAGGACAGTTCTTATCAGAGCAAAAACTACAGAGCGAAAGTTGATAATAAGCAGGACAAGTTCTTTTCAGAACTTAATATTTTCTAAGCAGTACTTATTACCACATGGTGTTACCGCAACCGAAACGATACTGACACAAAGTATATACACAGTGATAAAAATGTCTTGGAGTTATTCAAATCAAATCACTTAAAGTCTTACAGAAATCTTTAAGATTTTTTTCATTGCCTGACTGCTGAAACATAATACTAATAAATACTAGTGCCGTACGCGATGTAGGAAAGACGAACTTTTTGTCGAGAATTGGGTAAATACGAAGCCCGTTAATAGTGCCAACATTTTTTTTCGATTTTTTTTTTAATGGTTTTCGTAGGAGTCAATGTGCCATACAAAGTTGGGGCCTCTTCCGTTGTATGTCCTTCTCTGTAGCCGTCGTCGCCTTGATCGACTCCCTCTGGGTCTAGTAATCCCAGAAGACGGTGCACCATTTCTCGGCTTACCCGATGGCCATTCTGAAGGGATCTCAGGTGCATCCACGGGTAACCACAAAGTTGCCCTGAGGTACTCAACTGCCCTTCTATAAAACATGCAACATCAACAATGTCTGTGTGGTTTTTTCGGCGATAAAGACCATGTTCTCGCAATCTACGGTGTAATTACGCTTGCTGAGAATGATATTATGACTACAAGCAAGAGAAGCAAGTATTTCGTCATAACTTAGTCCCAACTAAAGTAATGCCTAATCAAATGGAGACGCGGTGTGTCCGGAGCCGCGGTAGCCTTGATGTCTGCCGGAAATTTGAGGGGGGGGGGGATGAAAAAAATAACTAAATAAATGTAACAAAAACAAAAGAAAACTTTCCCCAAAAACAATTCCCCCCAAAAATAATAACTTTAAAAACACTGAAAAAAAAAACACCTTACAAAAAACCCAAAAAACTTTCCCCAAAAAAAATCAATAAAAAAAAAAATCCAAAAGTTACTACAAATTACGGAGCCCCTAAAGGGACATCCAAAATTATTTTTTATCTCGTGCGCACGACATAATATCTCGTGCGCAACACATATATCGTGCACACGAGATAAAAAATAATTTTGAATGTCCCTTAAAGGGGCTCCGTAAAATAGACTGCGCGGCCTTTATGAAACCATGGACCAAGAAACGGCACTTCCGCTATGGCCTGAAATCGTTCTTGTACATTATGGACATGAAGTACGGTGCTTTGCCCTTCACTCGTTCCCCCCCCCCCCCCCCCCCCCCCCCCCCCCCCCCCCCCCCCCCCCCCCCCCCCCCGCCCTGCAAACAGGCAATGCCCGCGTAACAAACCTTCGTTTCGTAAAGTTTCAAAAAAAAAAAAAAAATTAAAAAAAAAAATTGAAAAAAAATGTTGGCACTAACGGGCTTTCGTAGGTAAACAATCACGTCCATTCTTCCGTAAATAAACACGTCTATTATTTTTTTTAACTGCATTAGTCCTCATCAGGTGGTCCCCACGGAACTCGTGAAACCAAGAATGCAAGTCGAAAGGAACACAAATGAATACCCCCTCCCCCACCACCACACACATCTGTTAACAATGTTTGGGTAAACGAGCTTTTTGGTTATTTTAGCATGACAAAACTTGGAAAAAAGGGAACTTTTCATTTTCGTTGTTCATTCAACAAATTTTTTTTTAATAATTGGTTTCCCATTCATTGTAAAAGTGGATTTTCCAAACATTGCAAATTCGAAAAACTGGGGAGAAAGTGTTGTTTTTGTCTTGATTATTATTGTTAATTTAACTAAAATTACAGTGCATTTATTTATGTTTTTAATAACCAACTGTTGTTTGTATTTTCTCCTTTAAAAAAAACCACAAAGCAATAACCACCAAATTGGCTCCCGGCGGCTGCCCCTCTGACAAAGTGGTGTATGCATCAGCCGCTTTATCACACCGTGAGGTAGTCATCTGGAAGGAACCAGAAGGTGTTAGAGGCAAAAGCCAGCCAATAAGGCAAGTACATTTATTAAAAAAAAAATATGATAGCAACTCTTTAACTTCAAACCATGGGAGTAATAACGGGTCGAATGTGGGCGCGTACTTTGCGTAAGTTTAAGTCCTTTTGCTGTCAGGTGACGTCTTTAAGGGTCAGGTGACTTCTTTCTTTCGTCATCTGGCGGCATCTGGCCAATCAGATCCCTTCAGTCGGGACAATCCGACTGTTGTGCACTTTCTTGTGATGTGCGCAATCTGAAGAATGCGCATACACATTCTTATGATTGCGCATCTGGATCGTTGCGCAATCTTCGCAAAAGAACCCTCTTCCAGATAATTGAGCGCACATTCTTAAGAATGCGCGACAAGATGGTCTTGTCGCTGCCGAGCACCGGCTGCGCTTGGCAAGTCTAGCTGCATCCTAGTTCACTGATTCTTAACAATTATACTGTTGCAACGCAAGGTCACTTACCTAGCTAGGAAAAGATTTCGCTCGTACCCCCCCCCCCCCCCCCCCCCCCCGCCCTGCAAACAGGACGCTGGGATACTTTGATGAGCTTCACAGAATCTTGTGAAGGAAGTGGCCTATGACCTATGTATAAAGCATCTGGCCGGTGTGGACGGTAATTCTGTCCCCTGGTAAAAGTGTCCGGGGGACAGAATTACCTAGGTAAAAGTGTCCCCCCTGTCCCGTTAATTCTGTCCCCCTCCAGGTAATTCTGTCCCCCCTGGTTTTGCACGCATAAGTTGTTATATTGATGTTATTATAATGAATTCAGCGCACAGGGTATACATTTTTAGATTTTTCCACCCTTCATCAATGATTATCAAAATGAAATTAACGTTTAAATGTTAATCAACCGATCTATGTTTCTGCAAGAAAGCAGAAAAGGCACGCGTAGTAATACTCAACCTCTAGCGCGCGCACGCCCTCCGTAGTTGTGCTTTGCCGTAAGCACCATTCCCGATTTAGCAAGGCGCCGCGCAAAAACAGTTAATAACTTTACTAATATACAGCCTAGACTTGTGACGTTGCACGGGGACACATTTACCAGGGGGACACATTTAACGTCGTGCAGGGGGACAGATTTACCTAGAGGGGGACAGGTTAACCTAGGTAAAAGTGTCCCCCCGGACAGATTTACCGGGTCACGACCCGGTAAATCTGTCCGGGGGGACACATTTACCAGGGGGGACAGAATTACCTGCCACACCGGCTGCAGCTGTTCAAGACCGCAGTTAGACAATGTGCGCAAATGCTATCCGAAAACTTCCCATAGAATTGCGCGCATTCCATACCGGATGTGATTTCTGTTTCATTGCGGACCATGTGGACAACATTTTGAGCGTCGCATAATGCATCCGACCGTTCGTGATTCGAAACGGAGCGTGCGGCAGTTGGGTCGGCCCAACTAGTTTTATATATAGTTAGGACTGGAGTAGTCTTGGGTCCAAGACCTTCCTGTTGTTTATTCCTCGATCACATCACTCTCACAAACGATCGCTGATGGAGGGCGCTATCTCGAGACGAACCGCTAGCATCCACGAACCGCTATTATCCTGTGATAGCGGTTCGTCTCGAGATAGCGCCCTCTATCAGCGATCGTTTGTGAGAGTGATCGGACGTACGTACGTTGACGCACGGTCCGCGATTGATGTGATCGAGGAATAAATCTTTGACCCAAGACTAGGACTGGAGTTGCGCCGGATGCTTCATGCTTGATAGATTAAATGTTCCGCGGCAACCTCGTCCCAAGTGCTTACTTTAATTCCAACCTCGTTTCCAATAGTAAACCCTGGATAGGAAACTTTCTTCCTGTATCCTGATTGGATACCGCAATTGGCTAGTAATGGATTTTTATCGTGTACTTGGTGCTTTTATTCACAACGCGCAGTACGTGTTTTTGCGATCATTCGTCCACGGCTCCACGCCTTCTCGAAAATATTAATTTTCTTTTCAATTTGCTCATTTATGATTATGAAATATGATACTGCATGTTGTCTCGATAAGATCGTTACAGTTTGATTTCAAAAATCGTGTTTTCGTAACTCACGCCGTGCTCGCGCTGCTACGAATTGACTCTGTTTTTACCCCAGACACTGCATACAAAAACAAACGCTAATGTGTAACGCATATCCAGACACCAGACTGTTCCTCATTTGCATACGTGTTCAAAAATCTTGCACATGCAAATGATCCAATACCAGGGTGAGAGAGCAAGTAGTGGTGGTTGGTACTACTCGACACCCTGGGGACGAGGTTGGTTCCGCGGCGCTGCCACCGTGTATTCGTCGTGCATGCATGCCGCAAGGCTGGCCGGTCACGTGGTACTACCTAGTTGGATGAGTTGTCCAGCTGCTGGGTTTTATTGTCCACACTAGTGTGGCTGCGGTTAGTCCGAAAATTTGGGACTCAATACTGTGTATGAGAGTCCCAAAACTTAAGGTATCCATATCATGCAAAAGTTTGTGCTGCATAAAAAAACCATTGTGAATCAAATTTGCAAGCTTCTTACTCACTACAGTTTCTTCAATAATCCCCGAAACTTTTGCCTCGCAAAATTGCTGTTGTGAGCATCAATAATTCAGCTTTTAAATCTAATTTTACAGAGCTAAGAGTTATCGAAATCCGAACGTGAGACATCACGTTGATGTGTACTGCAGTGTATTGTGCAAAAAGACTCCTCAGCTATAACATTTTCATCGTGTAGATAAAACAGCGCCCTCTTGTTGATCTGAGTAAATGCAAAATGTTTCATTTTTAACAGAGGGCGCTATGTTCATTTGGCCATCGATTAAAAAACAAGTAAGCTGCAAGGCTTTTCCTACACCTACCCAGAATACATTGGGAATCACACACCCATTTCCAGAGCATGGAGATTGCCGTGGATGGTTTTTGAACTGCCAAAAACTTGCCTTAAAATTGGATTTAAGGTCTCAAATTTCGCATGTGACATGCTTGCAACTATATCTACCCTTGGGTACCTAGTTGGGAGCACCTAGTTGTGTGGGCATTAATTAGCCTGATGGTGAGTAAAAAAAAACGTCAGTAGTAATTTTGTACTCCTAGAACTATGATGCTCCGCGTGAGCGGAGCCTCGATAGACACAGAACCCCGCAAAATTGTTTGCAGCACAAAACACCAATTAAAGCTATAGTCCATCATTTGTAATTAGTGCATTTTGTTCGTTTGAAGCAACAACAGTGTTCAAAATCTAATGAAAAACGTGCTGAACAACTTACTTGATGAAGTATCAGCTCAGCTTCAGCTTTATATTCCCAGAAAAACAGCATTCTAGGATCTCAATTTCAAATCAAAAGTTGCTAAATCATGTTTCGAATTGTTTTGAATTGCAGCTTTACGCGATGTCGCGCACTGATCCGACGAATTATAGCAACCGAGAGCGCCTGTGCGTCGTTCCAATGCTTGTGCGCGCTGCGCCGAATAACAAAACGAACTACTAATTTAAATTTTCCTACGGTGCTTCTTAAGACGCACCGTTGGAAATGCCTTCTTTCGTTGATTTCTTCAAAATGAGAGGTTGCCAGAAAGGATAATTTCACAGGGAGTTTAGTCCCCTTACTATCTTTCAACCAGTATGTTTTTCAACAATAATTACGCCAGTTACTTTTTAATTACGCCAGTTACTTTTTTGGATAGCTGCAAATGATGGACTCGGGCTTTAAGTACAAAAACGTCCATCAAAACAGAGACATTTCCCACAGAACCGCTGCACAGTTTGCCCCTAAACTTCATACAATACCTCATGACATACTCACGTTATGTGCATTCAACAAACATCGGTGGATTCTGTCTGTTTTTTCGGCAAAAATGATGAAAAATATGCCCTTTCCGCACTGAGCCAACCTGACACTTGAAACGTGCACGCGCGCAGAATGATCACAGTCATTTTCGGTTCGATCGCGATCGCTCGGAGCGCGCCGCGGGGGGTACGTACTTGCACTTGTACGCATGCGCATACTATCGTTCCGCTCTACACCCATTGATCTCCATATATGGAGATCAATGTCTACACCATACCCCCCGCGGCGCGCTCCGAGCGATCGAACCGAAAATGACTGCGATAATTATTCTGCGCGCGTGCTCGTTTCAAGTGTTAGGTTGGCTCAGTGCGGAAAGGGCATATTTTTCATCATTTTTGCCGAAAACAGACAGAATCCACCGATGTTTGTTGAGTGCACATAACGTGAGTATGTCATGAGGTATTGTTCGAAGTTTAGGGGCAATCTGTGCAGCGGTTCTGTGGGAAATGCCTCTGTTTTGATGGACGTTTTTGTACTTAATTGGTGTTTTGTGCTGCAAACAATTTTGCGGAGTTCTGTGTCTATGAGGCTCCGCTCACGCGGAGCATCATAGTTCTAGGAGTAGTAATTTTGCACGTTTTTATGCACTCATCACGGTCCCAGTCTGGGCCGCGGTATGTCATGTATGTCTGCTGCGCAGTGAACCTCTGAAACAATGAAAGGTGCAAAACTAAATCAGGCCCACTTTACTCACAGTTTAGCCAGCAAATTTCTCCAAAAATTCCACTGGGGCAAAGAAAATGTCCTCAGTATTTCACCAACCAAGTTTGCAGACTCAATTCAACTTTTAAAGGAGACTTTTCTTCAATATTTTGCACATTTGAGGGAAGTCAACTCCCAAGTGATTTCAAAATGGGGCTAAATACTAGACTTGTACGTCCAACCATGGTCCAACTATTTAAAAAGACTGACCTCTTCATTCAGTGTCAATAGTCTGGTGGCTTGACTATGGAGACATGTGTAGTAAATTGAGACTATAGTTCCCACTAGTCCGAGTAACTTGGACCCAACTTATCGCCTTTTTTTAACATTTGGACATGGTCTGGCGATAGTGGGGTCCAAGCTAATACCGCGACCTGGACAACACCGTCCCAAAAACCAACATTTTCCAACAAGTTACTCGGACTAAGTTCCCACATGTTTCTAAAATTCTTTTGGCATGGTTGATTGATGCAGTACTGAAGCTGTGTTGGACTGGTTGTTTTAGGTGCCAGTCTATTTTCTTGTTTTGCATGTTTTCAATACCTTAAGTTTTGGGACTCTCATACACAGTATTGAGAGTCCCAGTCCCAGGTTCGATAGTCCGAATGCACAAAATTTCCATAAGAGGGGGTTCGTACGTTAGTCCGAAAATATAATAAGGTTCGTTAATCCAAACATTTGATGCAATAGTCCGAAGGTTCTTTAATCCTAAGATTCATTCATCCGAAGGTTCAATAGTCGGAATTTAGAAAAATTGGTTAAGTCCGAAGGTTCATTATTCCGAATTGACAATAAGGTTCGATAGTCCGAAAACACTTTAAGGTTCGATAGTCCGAATCGACAATGAGGTCCGACAATCCGAATCAACAGTAAGGTCCGATAGTCCGAAGTGTCATAATGACGAACCGTATTGCCCATTCGGACTATCGAACCTTATTCTCAATTCGGACTCTCAAGCCTTATCATCTATTCGAACTATCGAACCTTCGGATTAATTAACCTTATTCTATTTTTGGACTAATGCACCCTTCGGACTATCGAATCTACGGATTATCGAACCTTCGGACTATGAGCCTTCGGACTAACGAACCTTCGGACTAAATGACCCTTCGTACTAAAGAACCTTCAAATTATCGAACTTTCGGACTATCGGGCTGTAACCATAATGAGACTGGTTTGAAAATGTCTACATGTAAGTTTTTTCTTAGTAAATACTTCAATGTTTTCCCTGCTAAATTAAATTTGACTTTTTAGGACAAATTATCACTTTCTGATGGCTGATAAAGTGATAGGTCACTGAAGGGAAAAATTAGTGATAGCCAGATATGGGAATCTTTCCTTTTTTTGTTTTTGTTTTGGTAGTTTGAGGAGAGATGATGATGGCCCAGCAAATGGTGGCTACTTCAGTGCCAATTGGTCACCGTACATCATTAGATACTCAACAAAGGAAGGCATCAACCTTTGCACATTCACAGTCACAGTGAGGAGTAAGTGTTTTAAGATTTAAAGACTGAGATTGCAGTCAGGGAACCTAGCAAAAGATCTTTGGAGTGTTTTGTACCAACTCTCTTCAGCTCTTACTCACTTGTTATAGATAATAATAATAATAATATATACAGTGTAGTGCTTATATAGGGCTTTATACCAAAGGTCTCAAAGCGCTTCACAATTATTACCCCTGTTCATCAGGCCATGAGACCAGTTTCTGCAGCAGCTCAAGATCAGCGCAATCTGGTCTCTACCTTCACAGGTACCCATTAACTCCTGGGTGGAGAGAGGCAATTGTAGTAAAGTGTCTTGCCCAAGAACACAAGCACCATGTTCCCCGTCCGGGTTCGAACCCACGTACTGCGGCAAGTGAGTCGAAAACCGTAACCATTGGACCACAGCGCTCCCACAGTTATACATGCTTTTTCTACATTCTTCCTCTTTCTCTTTAGTAAAGAGATGCGGACTCCACCAACCGGTCTCCTGGGGCACTGTTTTCTGTTCCCATGGCGACATGTTTGGCTCACAATGTTCCATCAGCTGTATGAACGGCTACTCCAGGAGCGGGGCATCCCAACGCACTTGCCGATCCTGTAGAAGGTGGTCTGGTGCTGAACCAAGATGCACACGTAAGAACAAATTAGAATTTGTAATGATACATTGTACATTGATCGATTTCGAAGGAGAAGATAACACTGTTTACATGATCACTGTGGACTTTGTGTTGGAAAGGGGATCCACAGGTATGCAAGGCAGCTTTACATGTATATGTGCCATACCTAAATCAGACCAACTCGGCATGACTTGGCACAGAAAGATGTTATGTTTACTTTCATTTCAGGGAATTTTGTTAAAGTAATTAGTTACAAGGCAAATAGGATCATTAATTTGCTCATCATGCATTTTGTTTCCAATGATAACACCACTCAAAATCCAACGAAGAGTACCTGTTGAGGTTTCAGCTTGGTCATTGGTGGATATTACACTTTTCAAAGAAACGCTGAGAAAAAAAATACTCGCAACCAATTGATCACAAAACATGATTTTGTCCATAGCATTCTGTATTTATAAAAATCAATCAGTTGACTGATCCTTGGAAATCACTATATATTTCTTCTGATATGCATGGCAGCAAGCCAGACAGAATAATTTCACAGTGTGATTAGTACCAGTACAATCTTTGATCCAAGTAAGCTATTTGATAATAATTTGGTAGGTTAAATGCAAATGAAAATGGTAAATCCAAATGATCCTATAACTTGCCATTAACATACTGATCTATTATTTTAAGATTACCTTTTTATACACCCTGTGCACTGAGTCAGCTAGGAGCCTGAGCCCCAATCTGTGACTTGTATGTTTCCAAAATAGATTTGATGTTCCTTTGCATGGTGACAGGGAGACGTGGGAGAAAAATCATGCATATAGCGACTGTCTCTAATTGATGCATAATGTCACTTGTCCAAAAATGTGGGTTTTTTTGGTTCACATTCCAGGAATTCAGTGTCCGTCTCTACCTGGGGCTTCCTGCTCAAATGGCTTCTGGTACAACAGTATCTGCACCCACTCATGCCCTCGTCCTGGCTACAGCTTTGCCGCAGGACAGAGTGGCACCAGGGTCTGCCGAGCTGACGGCTCATGGACTGGTTCACCCGCAACTTGTGTAGGTCAGTAATCAGTCTAATGCTCACTTAATCTGAATCAACTACCAAATATGACTGCTTCTTTTTGTCAAAGTGTGGGGAACAAAGATGTTGTAAGTTTCCAATAAGAATTTAAGGAGAGGGCATCTGAAGACTTGGATTAATTAGACTATTGAGAGATGTTGCGTTTTCAAGCCACCCATAGGACTAATAATGAGTCTAGCATTGATATGAAGCATGCTGTGCGTAATTTCAAGGCTTTACTGCTGTGCTTTGCAGATGTGCAAGATCCAACACTGACCTGCCCAGACACCATCAGAACTTTCGCAGCTGCGTCTCAGACCTCCGCAACTGTCAACTGGAACCTGCCCCAAGTGAGGGACAACTCTGGAGATGCCATCGTCCCTGAGCTGACAACAGGTCTGCCGCCTGGCTCAGTGTTCAGTAGAGGGCCTCACGCCATCAGTTACCGGGCCCAAGATGAAGCTCGCAACACTGCAACATGCTCATTCTCTGTCATTGTCCAAGGTCAGAGAGTAACCTGAATATCACTGGATGTTATATAATCATACACACTACTACAAGCCCAAAAATAGAAAATGGAAAAGAAAAATTGGTTGTCCGCTTAAGCAGTTCAGTGTCATATTCCAGTCCAGCATGTAAATCAGCTAGGGGTGAGATTTTTCAGGATTTTTCCTTATTCAGATTTTTTTGTCAGGACTTTTTGGCAGGGTTTTTCTTGATTTCAGGATTTTTAACGATTTTTAAAGGTATTTTTACATATGAATGTTTATATAGAACAAAAGAAGTGAGTATTGTAAGGGGATCCTTTAGGCAAATACAAACATATATCATAGACCTTACATTGCTCTGGGGCCTTCAGCTGCCCCCAAACTCTCTGCCAAATGCCAATTATTTTGTGTTGTTTTAAATTTACCCCCAATCACACCCCTGGTAAACTTGGTAAATGTTTTACATTGTATAAGGTAATGCACACCCCCTTGCCCTTGCTGGCACCTGCTGATGTCCAGCTTAATTTGAGTGTGGCACATTCCAGACTAATGTGACTTAAAATTACATGATGTCTAACTATCGCGACTTACACATGGTATCGCACTGTGTTTAACTTTACCCTTGAACCCTTGTCATTGCAGTGATCCAGTGTGCAGATCTCTCCTACCACACTGGCCAGAGGAGGACGTGTTCATCACAGTTCAACTACGGCTCTGTCTGCGAGTTTGAATGTCGGTCAGGCTTTGTGTTGACCGGTGGTCAGGCGAGTATTGGATGTCGGAGACAAGGAGATACAGGAGTGTGGAGTGCACAGCAGCCAACCTGCCAAGGTCAGTACAAGAATACAGCACTGTACAGGGTGAGTCCAAAAAGCGGAACCCAAACCCCAAAAATTATATTTCATATTTGAAAAAATATGTAGCACCAAAAAGCTACTTTTGGATGAAAAAAATTTCTCAATCCGTTAAAAAATATCAACATTTAAACACAATGGCCCTAAAACCTGTCTCGTCCAAAAAAAGCGATTTCAACAATCGTCACAATTGTCTTCAAACATCTCCAGTGATGAAATCTTAGTTTAAACGTTAACAATATGCAACAAAGTCCTTTTGAAGGCCCGTCTTTTAAAAAGGAGATTTTATAAATCATATTGTTTGCCTAACCAGGGTTGTTCATCAAAATATTGTGTGCTACAGTTGGTGACAGTTGTTGAAACAGGTATTCTGTGTCATTTTCTTTTTTTTTCAAAACAGTCAAAACACACAAAAAATTGATTTTTTTTGGATGAGAGAAGTTTTAGGGTCATTGCGTTTAAATGGTGATATTCTTGAACGGATTGAGCAATTTCAGTAGTTTCTTCATTTAGAAGTAGCTTTTGAAATGGGCTTTCCATTCATTATTATTTTTGGTGCTACATGTTTTTTTGGGTTTGGGTTCCGCATTTTTCGACTCGCCCTGTAGAATTGTTAAATAATTTGACTGCATGTGGTAAGTCAGCTGTGTGTATGTGTGAGTATGGCTGTATTTTGAAAGTATCAAAAGATCTTGAATGAAGACATTGACATCATGGTAAACTGCCAACATAAGGCTCAGTTGGTAGAGCATTGGAACGGCAATCCAGTGTTAGCAGGTTCACTTTCCGCTGCTGTCAATTTCTTTGTCCAACTTAAAATTATTAGAAGATCTTGTGATTTAACTTGAGTGAAAAATGAAGTACGTGAACAGGCCTATATTTTTGTTTTTGGCTTTTTCGCAAATTTCCGTGTTAATTTGAAGAAATTTCTTTGGCCTAACAAACAAAAAACACTGCAAATATATTGAGAGGTACATCGTTTGGTGAGTAAGAACTATGTGAATATTTTTATGAACAGAAATTCATCCGCTTCCAGTGGAACCATTTGTTTTTACTTGAACCCAAAAACATCCTTTCGGGTTTTATAAGTTTCATTATACTTCAGTATATTTCATCACAGTGCATCCAGAATCCAACATTTTCCGGGGCCTTAAAGCGGGCTCCTGGCCCTGTGGCCCCACTTCGTAAGGGCTCGGAAAATAAAACAAAACATACACGAAGGCATGTACTAAATGCAAGAAAGCAGCCTTGCATCAATAATATTTACATGCGATGTCATGCAAAATGATAGAATCCTTTTTCTAGAATTAAATGGAACCAAAAATGGAGATAAAAATACAGGGTTCTCCACTTTTCAGTACAGTTAAATGTTTTAAGAGCAACAGTATATTCTAAACAAATAATGAAATGAATTGTCTTTGTAATCTCAAAAAACTTTTTCTAAACAAGTCAAATGAAAGTGGCCAGGAAATTGCCTCAGATTGCACCATGGCATCCATATTCCAAATTAAGCCACGACGTAAAGGGCTTTGTGCTCCGCTTTCGCAATAATTTTGTCTGTCCTTTAGAAATTCGAACACCCCCTGGCAAAAGTTTGTTCCAGCGGCAGTGGGGTGCGTCAAAAAACACGAATTCCAAATGTCGGTACCATTGTTTTAGTGAAGTTCTGCATGTAGCACTTTCAAAAACTAACATATGAAAGCCAAATTCAAAAGCTTTGTTTGAGTACAAGAATCATTCAAATCACTCACATACTTTTCAAGTTACGGAATTTTTAGCGCAACCACCCTTTTAAAGTTCTGTCTACGGATCACAAAAAGGTAAATGTTCTTTCTGCAAAACGAAAACAATTCAAATAGGGATGTGTGTGAATGGTTTTTGTTTTGCTGAAAAAACGCACACCTTTTTTGGGGGGACAGAACTTTAAAACGGTGGTTGTGTTTAAAATTGTGTAACTTGAAAAGTACATGAGTGATTTGAATGATTCTTGTACTAAAGGAAAGCTTATGAATTGGGCTTTCATATTCTAGATTTTGAAAGTGTTACATGCAGAACTTCACTAAAACAGTAGTCCCGACATTTGGGTGTTTTTGTTTTTTTTGTTTTTTACTTACCCTGCATATTGCAATTGTCCATATTTGTAGCTGTAACCTGCACTGCATTGACCGCCCCAGTCAACGGTGCATTTTTCGGCAACACTCCCTGCTCGACAGCCTATGACACTTGGTGTCATTTTACATGCAATGCCGGGTACCAGCTGACTGGCAGTGGAGTCCGTCGCTGTCTAGCACAGCATGGAGCAGCTCAGGGATACTGGGATGGCTATGAGGCTCGCTGCGAAGGTACGTACGTACTTCACATCCAATTATGGCACATTAATAAATACCTTGGAGAGTTGATGGTTTCTGATTGGTCAAAACTCGATCACGTGGCCGGGCATTAACGGTGATAAAGACCAAGCGAAAAAATGGCCCCTGAACCAGCATTGATCCAGCCCCATGGAAGGCAATGATTGGCCAAATTTACAACAGTCATACGGCAGCTTGTAACAATACAGCACTGCACATGTGCTCAACCACCTTCGTGTGAGACTGACGCGTGCGTACGCAACACAGTTGCTATGGGTGCGCACGCGCGTAAGGAAGTTTTAAAACGACTGGACATCGTACATACAGCAGTGCAGTATACTGAGGATGTTTATGACGAAAGCGTAGATCTACGATTTATTTTCTTTTTAAAAACACTTCGCCCAACGACATATTTACCTTTCCTAAACCAAACATCTTTGTAATTCTGGACACAAGGAGTGTGTAAACAAAATATCAGCTTCCTCCATCAGGTAAAAATATGAAAACATTGTTGTAATTTGTTTCGCTACGGCAGCAGAAGTCCAAACCCTGGACGTCGTACGCGTACGCAATGAAGACGTTGTCCAGCACAGCCTGGGCCCGGCTGTGTTGTATATAACAACGCTTATCGAAGAGACAAGGTACCACGCATAAGTTAAAATATGGCCCATGAACATGAACACAAAAAAGTCTGGAAATATCACCGAAAGAAAGTCACAAAATTGGAGCATTTTAAATGTTTATTTCGTTAAAAAGGTATTTATTAATGGGAATAACAGTGTGAGGATCCGGTCTTCACTGCATGATAATGACCCGGTTTGGGGGTGACCGCTGTTAATGGACCTTGACTTCGTCTCGGTCCATTAACAGCGGTCACCCCCAAGCCCGGTCATTATCACGCAGTGAAGACCGGCTCCTCACACTGTTATTCCCTTAGTAATGACCAATATACTGTGCACATTGTTTCATCATTCATTCTGATAAATATTACAGTCACAAGTCCAGTCTGCTACAGAATGCGAAAATTAAGGATTTCAAATGAGTACAATGCAAAATAAACCTTTGAAAAAAAAATCAAAAGTTTTGAGGCCATTTCATGGAGACGTCGTTCATAGTTTACATATTTCATGACTCTATAGTACACATATTTGGGGCAAAAGTTCATTTCCGTGAAACGCTGTGGTAACTTTATCAACTTTGTATATAAGTAGTCTTGTAATTGAGTCAGTTTATATATTTAGGGTCCAAAGTTTGACATTTTCATGTCCTGTTAACTTTGGTACTCTGGAATTTGCCATTCAGATATCTTTAAGAATGACTTCAAACAATTTTTTTTTTTTGGGGGGGGGGGTATTTCATTTTTCCATTCAATTGCTCAAGGAGGACGCAACATTGATGCATCCACAATTATTTAAAACATCGATGTCGGGACAATTAGAAATAAAGTGGACCCAAATTTATAGCATGACCGATATACACACAAGCTTTGACACTGTAATTTCTTATGTGTCATTAAATATCTAAAGCATTTTATTGCCCGGTGCAATCAAACACAAAATTCCATCTCATAAAACACGATGTGAGCCAATCTTGGCATGTGATGGAAGCAGTCTTGTCAGTCTTTGATGCATTTTCCTCTCTGAGGCCATATTATCTAAGCACTAGTGTTGACTAAATTTCAAAACTTTCTTTCTCTCTATTCAGTGCAAACCTGTCCGCGAGCCTACATCCCTGCCAATGCTTACGTCAGCAACTCACAGGATTGCCCAGCTACTGATCTGATCCCATCAGGGACTACATGCCGCTATGCCTGCCGACCAGGCCATGTACTGACTGGGTCTACTGAGGTGACGTGTAGCAACGATGGAAACTGGAACTCGGCCTTCCCATATTGTCAAGGTAATTAAGGAGATTATAACTGTTGATCATTGTTATTAACTCGGATGGCATTATTAAGCATTTACTTGGAATTCCATAGTTTGTCCAACAAACAGAATTGAAGAATTTTTTCCATCAGACTTTTAGGCGAAGTAAAAAAAAAACATGTTTCTCGTCCCCGCCGCTTCCTTTTTGGAGGCCGCCTGGATTTTTTTATTATTTTTTTATTTTTGAAAAATGTAGTTAAAAAACACCAAAAAAGTCCACAAATTCATCGGAAAATAAATACCAATACCAATACAACTCTAAATGACACTGTAAATATGTTCAGTTCTCTTGTCCAACTTGTCTTTCATTTTTAAAAGTGTCCTTGAACAGTGGAACACCAACGGTTGCAGGAAATTTTAAAATGGCGGCCATCTTGAAAAAAATAAAACTAAAAGGCCCCGCTTCCTCCCTTTTTTAAAAAGCCCCGGACGAGAAACATGTTTTTTTTTTACTTCGCCTTATGAAAAATTAACTTTAGTTTTCAAACAAATATTTCAGGAATCTCTTCAACATGTTTGTCTTGAGACCATATCTTTGTGGTAGTGTGACCTGTTTGCTGGTTTTAGCTGGAGTGATGTTTTGAAGCTTAATGCTCGTAGTATATTCCAACTCAAATATTATTTTGCTTTGAGCAAATTTGTTGATAAAAAGAACAAGTTGTAATTCTTTTTTTTAAATTTAGTTTTTGTTTATTCAGCATCTGTAACTTGTTGTTCGTGATTGAGTTATTACGTTAAAAGCTTTGCTCTGATAAATGTTAGACAATATGCAAAATGTTTTGATATATAATCTATATATATAAGAGAGAGTTTAACTCGGCCTCCGAGACGATGTTTGCTCATGAAAGGATCTGAGACTGCGGGCTCCCGCGGCGCCAAAATCGCTCCACGTCCGTGGAAAAATGCGGAGGGTGTCTTCCGCCGGGTCGGACGCTTCGGGTCGTCCTGATTTTCCCGTACGGACCGGCGATCCGTTTCGTCGATTTTTCATGACTGCGTTTTGCGCAGGAATTTGCCGTCGTGTGCGCTTTCACGTTGAATGCCTGGCCGCCCCCTGTGCTGGCTTTTCTGCATGTCTAGACTGTGCGAGGTCAGCGGCTTCGACGAAGGGGTTGCGTTTACGTGTTCTACTTGGCTGTTCTGCAAAAGTGTTCACCAAACGGTAGCATATGGGGTGACCTTGGCAAAATATTTTTTGTCCATGGTGCGTGGCCACCAAGTGTCCCTATTCTTTCATGTGCTTCGCTTGCCGCCCCTGCGCCGAGTGCAACGAATACTCACAATGACTACACATTAGTATGCCTTGCGCGGTCTGACCAATCGAAAGTCTACACTGCGTAGTACTTCCGGGCTATGCGTAAAACCGTCGATGGCAATGCATACTGAAGCCTGCTCTACGCCCTGGAAACGAGGTTGGGTCTACGGTGCTCGCTATTTGAAGCACAAGCATGTGACGTGATATAGTGCTCTGTTGCTTCCATCATGCGTTTATAGCTCCATGCATCCACCAAGGCTGAGCATTGTGAGTTCGCTGCTCGCCACGTATAATTCAGTGTCGCGTTATAATTTCGGGGGCCTGTTTGGGATCAATGAAGGATCGATGCATTGCTTCAAATATCGTGATCTGAAACGCAGTCGCAAAAAAATGGACAAAAAAGTGTCCGACCCGGCAGAAGACACCCTCCACTTTTGTCCACGGACGTGAAGCCGCGGTCTCGGATCCTTTCAGGAGCAAACATTTCTCGAAGGCCGAGTAAAACTTGCTCTTATATAGATGGTTGAACCAACTTGAATAAAAGTTGAATCAACTTTTTCCTCACAGACGGTCTCGCAAATTGTAAGAAGTTCAAGTTTACGTTTGTTGAAGAGTCCAATACTGAAACTTAATTATGACCTTCCTCCATGATTCAGACCGTTTGTAATTTTATGGTAACACTCAACATTTTCATTTCAAATGACACCTTCACGTTTTATTGCAGTATGATTTATTGTCAAAACTGTACAATCAGCCTTCACCTGTGTACTACGGTAACCTTTTCACTACGTTTTCCAAATGCTACTACCTCACAAAATGCCAATTTAACAGACCAACGGGAACATAAACAGACAGTTGTCATGGTACATAATTATCATGTGCGTAAATCAACAGGGGGCAGGGGGAACCCACCCCCTCCCCCACACATTTTGAAGGGGGGCCATTGTTTGGTCCCCCCCACTTTTTCTTCCCCAAATAAAAATTGTAGCCTACAATAATGATTCAGAAAGATTTCCATATACGAAGTTCACTCAACACCCTGTGTACAAACCCTATGAGATTGGACTGAACAATTCTAAGTGTTTTCTAAGAAAATGCTTGTATTTTCTCACTGCTCAAATTGACTTTGATGACATGAAATTGCTATCTGGGGGCTTGTTAGTCAATACAGAGGAAAATTAGTGAACTTCGTATATGGAAATCTTTCCAATGATTCTATTGCTCAGAATACATGCAGCTGATTCAATTACTCCAAACTCAAAACTTTAAAAGATGATCTTTTGCTCCAATTGGTTTTAGTGGTCAGAAATTGTCTCAGATCACGCCACAGAAATTGCTTTTCTATAACTGCATGTCTCCCTAACTATATCCCCCATTTACATTTAACTCCCCACATTTTCATCCCCAACACTACGCCCTACCCCATCTATGATCAGGTATTAAAATCAGCTTGTATTAAATAAGTGTGTAAAACCATCAAATTTTACCCAATTTTAATATATATGTCTTGTCAATTTTTGAATTGTTCGCAGTTATCACCTGTGACAGCAGTGAACTGCCCTCACCACAGAACGGCTTCAAAAATGGCTGCCCCCACGCAGAGGAAACCTACAGCACGACGTGCATGCTGGGTTGCAATCTGGGCTACATGCCCACCCAGCCTACTTACGTCATGTGTACTGACGACGGGAATGGCATGGCAACGTGGGATGCTAACACAATCATGTGCGAAGGTATGTACAGATATGTGACTAATCCCTCATTTCTTATTGACTTCGTGCGCAAGTACCCCCTCAACGATTACAAAGAGAGAGTTGGGGAAGACCACTGTGTGGGACTCTCAGACGCATTGCCATCGCATGCCTGATGCTCACGCATGGACACTACGGGTGTGTGCAGATTTGAATTAAAATTAGCTGCACATACTTGGGGCAATGCACGTGGGAGGTAAGTGGTGTATCCCCATCTCCCTCCACCTATTCTCACTTGGTCTCATGGAAGTGGTCACAATGCGCCAACTACTGTATATGTATGTACACAGTCCATACAAATTAGTTATATTTCAATTTTCTAGATTTAAACTTCCCTTAAACAGACCCTTCAAGACATTTCAAAATATATCATTTGGTCGTCATTCTGTAATTTTAGGGTCCAAAGTGTGACATTATTCCTGTCCCCGTTACTGCAGTTCTTTGGAATTTGCCATTCACGAGTCATTAAGATTGACTTTAATTGATTTGTTATTTGCTGGGTAGGTAGTTTGCTATTTATAATCACTCTTGGAGGATGAGTGCCTAACGTAGTGCATCAGAATTATGAAAACACAGATGTGATTGGCAAGGAAAACAAGTGCACTTTTAATTTATAGAATTACCCATCATGTTTATTGCAGCCATATGTACTCCAAGGAATGCACAATCAGAGACATTCCTCCTTTTAAACTTTAAAGGAGTGGCCCTGCTGTTATCTGATGATGCATCCTGCAACTCTCTCTAATTGAGAATCTTTTGGATAAGCTTAAACAATCTTAGGGCTATCGTTTCGGTTTGCGGTAACACCATGTGGTAATAACTACTGCTTAGAAGATATTAGTTCTGAGAAGAACTTGTCCTGCTTATTATCAACTTTGCTAAGTAGTTTTTTGTTCTGTTTAGAACAGTCCTCCTGACGATGACTAGAGCAGGCTAGTCGAAACGTTGAGACCAAAGACAAGTTCTTTTAGAACTTACAGCAGGACTGTTCTAAACAGAACAAAAAACTACTTAGCAAAGTTGATAATAAGCAGGACAAGTTCTTCTCAGAACTAATATCTTCTAAGCAGTAGTTATTACCACATGGTGTTACCGCAAACCGAAACGATACCGATACCCCACCATGCAAAGCCTCAAATCTTAAATCTTAGGGCTGGCTCATACTTCCAACAAATGTTAGTGCAGTGCAAGTTTTTGAGGTTGTAATTAGAGCGAGTTGAGGCAAGAACTATGGTCAACCATAGTTTGAGACTCCTCTTCACTGGAATGCAGGATGGTTAGACTGCTCCAATCGACAATTAATTAGGAACCTTGGACCGCAGGGCACGGTTCCATCACTGGTTACCAATAGCCATGTGCATCATAGCACATAGCAGGGAGCCAACAACTTGACGATCGGGATGACATTTTGGCCATCATTTGACTAGAGATGTGGGCACGTTGCTATTTAGTTAATCACGAATCAACCACTAGTGGACTAATGGTCCTTGCCTAATGCTGTACAAATATGCGTAGCTTTGCTTGAAAATAGCCTAGTAACTTTGGCCAAGTTCGCGCAAGGACTATAGTTGCCCAATGGTTAACTAACGTTTGCCCGAACTCTGTCTAGTCGACGGTGGTTGACTACGCTAGTCGACTATTTGGAACCAGCCTACTGGGGTTGGTTGCTTCGCTGGTAACCAATAGCCGCGCGCATTCATAACGCAAGCAGAGAGCCAGGATCCAGAAGTTTTGCGATGACATTTTGACCAGCGTTTGACTAGAGACGTTCGCATGTTGCTATCAGTGCGCAGGCGTAAGGTATGTCACAAATCAACGACTAGTCGACTAATGGTCCTTGCCCGAACTTGGACCAGACTGCACAGCATGCCTCAATGTTCGATTTTGCTTGGTTTACACACAGCGGTCCAATGTGATCCACTGGAGATGCCCGGAGCACCAGGCTACATGGCTTTGTCCTGCATACTCAATGGAGTGGCGGTGACGGATACAGACCAGATGCAGAGTTATGGCACTATCTGTGTGGCGTCATGTGATCTGGGATTCACCAGTAGCGGCTCACTGAGTCGTACATGTCAGCTGAATGGCCAATGGAATGGTGTCCCTTTACAGTGCATAGGTATGTTCTTTTGACATTTCTGTTTTGCATGAATGACACCCCACATTTTTGGTTCGTTTTTAAATATCAACAGATATATTTCAACCCACTTTGTTTCTATATCAACAGTTTTTATACCTCAACCCACTTTGTTTCTACAGAGTGGATAAAAAACAACAACATTTTTTTGCTAATTGGAACAGAAGTAGGGCACATGTGAATCAAAGGGAGATATCTTCTGTTAGGGTTGAATCTCCTCTTTAAAATGACACCCTGGTCGACTGTCATTACATTCACGGTTGACTGAGCAGTGACCAATTTTATGAAAGGGTCTATTTAGAGAATTGTGCCACTTTTTAATTGTGGTTTTTGTTGTGTCAATTGTCACAGAGTGAAAGGCTATGGTTGCCAATCAAGGCAGGTGGGGGGGGGGGGGAGTCATTTCACCATGAAAAGTGGTGCAATTCTCTAAATAGACCCTTTCATAAAATTGGTCACTGCTCAGTCAACCGTGAATGTAAGGACATGATCAGGGTGTCATTTTAAAGAGGAGATTCAACCCTAACAGAGGATACATGTATCTTCCTTTGATTAACATGTGCCCTACTTTTGTTCCAATTAGCAATAATATCTCGGTTTCTTTTTTTTATCCACCCTGTATATCAACAGATGTAACGCCACCCACTTTGTTTCTATATCATTAGCACCCGATTTCATCAAACTCTTCGTAACTTACGATGTATCGCAGCGATGCGACGCGTCATATCTCTACGATGTGTCGCAGCTGGGACGGGTCCTGCGATCCATTTCACGATACACATCGTAAGTGCGACGCATCGAAGGGGTATTTATAGCACAACTCGGTGACTGTTTTATGTATTAAGTCAGCATACAGTAAATAGTCGTCTGATATTCAAGAAACAGTCGTAGGATCTCAGCTTGAAATTTGTTAAAACGTAAAACAAAATGGCGGCCGTGCGATGCAAATTTGAAGGAAAATAAGCTCTCATTGGACTGTATAGCTACTTTGAAATTTCGACTCTAATATTCCGGTCTAATTCATAATTATTCAATGAATTTTCTATTTACAACTTCACACACATTGCCTCGGTATTATAATCTCGTTAATGTAATGTTTATGGCATAAAACTGGCTTAGAAATGACTTTTCTTATTTTGTGATGACCACAAGACACGTCGTAACTTGCGACGTGTTTTAAGCCGTTGTCAAGGAACTTAGGACGTGTTCAACACATTGCAACTTTCGTGAAATGGATGATACGACGCGTCGTGAGTTGCGACGTGTTACACGTCATAACTCGAGTTGCGACGTGTCGCAGGACTTAGTGAAATCGGGTGCAGATATAACCCCACCCAATTTGTATGTTTCCAATATCATCAGATTAACTCCACCCATTTTGTAAGTCTCCACTATCAACAAATATAACACCACCCAATTTGTATGTTTCCAATATCATCGGATATAACTCCACCCATTTTGTATGTTTCCAATATCATCAGATATAACTCCACCCATTTTGTATGTCTCCACTATCAACAAATATAACCCCACCCACTTTGTATGTTTCCAATATCAACAGATATAACCCCACCCACTTTGTATGTTTCCAATATCATCAGATATAACTCCACCCATTTTGTATGTCTCCACTATTAGCAAATATAACCCCACCCACTTTGTATGTTTCCGATATCAACAGCCCCACCCACCTTGTATGTTTTCAATATGAACAGATATAACCCCACCCACATTGTATGTTTCCAATATCAACAGCCCCACCCACCTTGTATGTTTTCAATATGAACAGATATAACCCCACCCACTTTGTATGTTTTTTTTATCTACAGATTTAACCCCCACCCACTTTGTATGTTTCCAATATCAACAGCCCCACCCACTTTTAATGTTTTTATTATGAACAGATATAACCCCACCCACTTTGTATGTTTTCTATATCTACAGATATTACTCCACCCACTTTGTTTCTATATCAACAGATACAACCCCACCCACTTTGTATGTTTTCTTTATTTACAGATTTAACCCCACCCACTTTGTATGTTTCCAATATCAACAGCCTCACCCACTTTGGATGTTTTCAATACGAACAGATAACCCCACCCACTTTGTATGCGTTTTCTATATCTACAGATATTACTCCACCCACTTTGATGTGCCCACCTGATATCACACTGTTTGCAGGACAGGGGACCAGCTTTGCAGTTGTGAGCTACGGGTGGGAACCACTCACAGTAAGGAAGTAACTTTTTTATAGTTACATTGCCTTATTTCTATTGGCACAAACACCTTTTAGACTGTGCATGAACTGTGGATAGTGGTGACTGTTTATTATGGTGTTGGCCAATTTGACTGTATACTTCCTGATGTGAAGTGAAGGGAGGTATAGTCAGAATCAGCCAACAATGAGTTTGCAGAAATTTCGCACTACTTGCCAAAAAATTAAGCAGGCTGTACTTATTTGATTACACATCATACATATAACGAGTTGTTTCCAAACCCCATTTCGTTACCTTTTAGAATCCCACCCTCTCTTATAGTTGCCCAAAGTCAGTTTCAGTTGCTGTTACGTATTTAAACACAATTTATACAGCAAAAAAAAAACCCAACATAAGGCCAAAAAAAAAAGTCTCCAGTTTCTGGTATGGAGCTTGCCCCAAAAGTGGTGCGGCGACGCGGCTTTTTTTTTTTTTTTTTACCTGTTTTTTTTTTTTTTACCTGTTTTTTTTTTTTTTTTGGCTTCAAATGTCGGCTGATGACTGCAAATGGTGCCCGACTAAACTTAGTGCAAATATATGGGAGTCCAGAGAGGCCACATAAATCTTATTCTCGATCATAACCCCTTCTAAAAACACGTTAAAATTGTGCAGCAGCAGAATTCCAGTCAAACCAGTGAGTTTGGCGGTTTTGAAACATCATCTTGTATTGAAAAAAAATCTTTTTCATTTTGCCAACGCGCATGGCTACGGCGACGCGCGCGCATACCTGAGAAACCGGAGACTTTTTTTTTTTGGCCTAAATGTAGTTTAGAAACAGCCGTTATACTGTGTGTGTGTTCTATAACTGTGCAACTTTGTCACTTGTTTTCAAATAGATATATTGAGTTTTGGAAATAAACTCTTCATATTGATCAAAATTGCATAATAACTCATTTGTAATTAAGACTTTAGTGTGGTACCAACTTGATTTGCAGTAGCTATTGTTGCATAGTGAGTAGTCTAGGAGCTGAACTTCAGGTACTATTTCCATAGTATTACCAACTATTTGGGTGATAGTACATGTGATGCATGTACGAGATAGCTACTTTAAGCTCCTTTACATGTATGAACATCAACCAATAAAGAAGCATGTTCAGCTAGCTCATAATATGTATAAAGTGTAATAATGACGTATACATTTGTGAATCATTTAGGCCATGGACGCTAGCGGTAACATCATCGCGACACTGGTTAGCATCAATGGCCAGCCAGTGCCAGCAAATAGGAGCTCTATTTTCCAGGAAGGGACATATAGTCTAGTCTATAGTGCAGAAGATGGCAGCAATAACGAAGCTGTGTGCAGTGTCGTAGTGAATGTTTTAGGTAACAACAATATCATTGAAGAATATTTGGTCGTGTAAATTTCTAGTAGTTTGACTTACCACTAACCCAGTAACTGATTGTGTGCAGTTTTGCAGTCGATTCCCTATTAAAAAAGTCCATCACAAGTCCAGTCACAATGAAGTCGCATTGGATGAACATTGAAAAGGAATGTGTTTGTGACTAGTTCTCTGGAATAGCTTTTGATTGTGACTTGGTGCTGGATGGCTCGCGTGAATGGACTTTTGGTAACATACGATGGTCTTGACTACAATGAAGATTTTACCCTACTTTTACCTCATTTTTACCGCATTTTGCCTCATTTTACCTCATTTTACCCCACATCGCCTCATTCTACCCCATTTCATTCGAAAGTACTCCATTCATTCAACAATCACCAGGTATTAATGCTGCCATGTACATGTATGACACAGCGCTCTCACCCCATTTGCCCAATTTTATCCAATTTTATCCCATTCATGCAACAGTTGCCAGATGCCCGCCGTTGAACAGTGCGAACAGTGAGACCAGTCTGGTGTCGGGCCAAGGGGAGTGTGATAATGCTGCTGTGTTTGGCTCAGTGTGCAACATCAGCTGTGAGGAAGGTTACACACTGTCGGACGGCAGCCAACAAGTTACAGCTGAGTGCGTCAAGAACATAGCGTCGTCCACAGTGGGTTATTGGCAGAGCCCAGCGGTACAGTGTGTTCGTAAGTATACTCAAGACTGATGAACTTATTCTTTTTTATGCATCTGAAGTGTGCATTTGTGTGCCTTGAGGAGCATATAGGATAGTTGCATTTATCTGAAAAGTAACCTATCAAATTATTATACTAAAAACTTTATTGAATTAAAGATCGTACTAGTACTACCTACCCTGTGAAATTATTCCGTCTGGCTTGCTGTCATTTAGAAGAAATTAAAAAACTACGTGATTTTCATTGATCAGTCAATTGACTGATTATTGGAAATAATGAGTGCTATAGATGAAATTGTTTTTCATGATCAAAGGTTGTGCATAGTTTTTCACTGTATTCTCGATAACTGTCTTAATCACTGAGCTGAAACTTCAGTAGGTTAGGTTTTGAACATTCGTCTTAGGGTTTTGAGTGGGGTTATTATTGGAAACGAACAAAATGCATGAAAAGCATATGATCCTATAATGCCTTTAATTATAAACAAATGTTGTAACGTCATCATTTTGGATACTCTGGGTGCATACTTTGATGATAGAAGTTGGTTGTTTCTTCTGTGTGTTTTTATTTGGTTGTCTTTTTTTATAAGGAACAACAAACCATCAAAACAAGTCAACTTCTGGAGACTAGTAATTGGTTACGATTTTTGGTATCAGGAATATTCATGTTCATTGGAGGATTGTGAACAAGCCTTATATCTTGAATTCAAATCAATCTTCTTTTTTTATTGTTTTTCTTTACCAGCCAACACATGCCGAGTACCAGCCATTCCTAATGGCTACATATTAGGCTGCAGTCGCCGAGAGGTGGATTACCAGTCATTCTGTGCCTTTGTGTGTAATCCTGGTTACCGTAACAACCATACATCCCTGAGTAGGACCACGAGGACTTGTCTGGGGGATGGGACATGGACCGGAGTGCAACCAGTTTGTGAAGGTAGGGCATCACTAAACGGACTTGTCATATAATTTCAGGCAGGTATTTTTTGGTTAAATTGTTTGTCACCTTTATATACCACCCGAAACTGCCCTGCCTTTTTTACTCATGGTATAGAACAAAATTTGAAGCCATTTTGAGATGGCACCTTGTCCACATGCTTGCCATACGCATTCTAAAAGACAAGTTGTGCGCGTATTTTGGTAACGTTCCTATTGGTTGAAAGAGCCTGGCGCCACTGCAAAAATAATGGGTTTTTTTTCGGCCAGCTTCCAAATGTTCAAGGGTTACAAGGTTTTAGAAATAGTTTGTGTGCATTTAGGCTGTACACACAGTGGGTCGTTTTAGTTTCAGCATTGTAACAGATTTTTTAGATTTAGAAGTGTGGTCGGCATTTGTTTGTTTTCTTCTTACTGCAATGAAAGGGGCGTGCTTTTTACATGTAAACTATATGAGTCATAGATTGTTCATGGCATGTTGTAGGTTTGTGGCATTATCTTACACTCTAATATTTTTTTTCCACTTCATTTTGTACTGTTGACCAATCATGTTCATAAAATCCATAGGTAAACAGATAATAGTGTGTGGAGTGTGCAAAAGATCTCTTTTTGAATCACATCAAAGTACAAGTGATCCAATATTATTCTCCATTGCAGCTGTTGTGTGTAATGGCTTACGGAATCTGACCCACGGCACAGTGCAACCAAGTGACTGCTCTACCCAGGCTGAACTTCCTTACAACACTCTGTGTACATTCACATGTGATGATGGATTCTCTCGCAGTGGTCCGTACAGTAAGGTGTGTACTGATCAAAAGGTGTGGAGTGATGCACGCCCAGTCTCTTGCACAGGTAAACTCAATGTTTGTCCTTGTACCGCCCAAAACCGTCCTGCCTGTTACAAGGGCGGATCCAGGGGGGGGGGGGGGCCAAAGGGGGCCATGGCCCCCCCAAAAACAAAACAATTTTTTTTTTTTTTTTATGTGACATCGCAATAAAGGCAGGCAATGAGTACACCACCATCTTTTCCTCAAAAAACATTGGTTAAAGTGGTCAGAAATTGCCTCAGATCGCACCACAGAGCATCTAGAATCCAAAAAAAATTTCGGGGCCCTTAAGCGGGCCCCGAACCCCACGCCGTAATTTTTGTGACCCACTTTTTTGGGGGACCAAAATTTTTTTGGCCCCCTCCAAAATTGTGTTCTGGATCCGCCCTTGGCCTGTTACTATCTAGACTTGACTCAAGTCGGATATGCTAAAGTCGAAATAAACGAAAACCCAAAAATAAAAGCTTTCACAAAAACCACTTAATAAGTTTACAACTTTCCAGAAGTGTGACAAGTTTACACTCAAAATCGCGTTTCAGCATGTTTTTTTTTTATATAGAGAGGTTGCCTTAGCAAGGCTAGCCCTTTAAGCATTCTCAGATTTTGATGGTAAGTTATGATAAGAAAAACATTTACTTCCAACGGTGATATTTCAGCAAAGCTGGGACTGATTTCACGCAACTATATACAGTGGTGTAACATCCACTTGCGCCAAAATTTATTGCGTTAAAGTTGCACAACGTTTCACTCCATGCAACATTTCAGTTATGACACATTTCGGTAAAGTTTTATAGGGCCTAAGTCTGCGACCTAAGCAGCAAATTATGGCGTATCTTATGCAATCGTTTAGGGTGGCGTACGTTGTGATGTAGCAACTGAAAATTTGACTGGCTAATCCTGATTGTCGAGTCTGTCATTGATCAACTTATCAAGGTTGATACAAGACATTCACAACTTTGTGCTTGAAGTACATGAATTGCCCTTTTACCTGTGACAGGATGTTTTAGAGTTGCCGCATGATTCCGAAGAAAGTCCGACAAAATACTATTGTCAATATGGCGTGCGGAGGTGATTAACAACTGTTTTGTGTCCCAACAGGAATTATATACAGACAGCCCCCATAAATGCTGTGATTATCCGTGTTTAAATTATTTAAAACACTAAGTTTTGTGAAACTGTTAGTTTATTACGCAGCTGCGCAACAAATTATTTGTTGCTAAATCCCACACATGGCGTAAGTTATGTAATGTTTCGTTAAATTGGCTGCAGGTTCTGTGCAAATATAAAGATCTTAGCTTTTTATGTTTGTAGGTCAAATGTTGAATAGACTGAGCCATTGCTCCGCCCTTGATTCTTTGACCAATCACAGCTGTGATAAGCGTTCGACATGCACGCACCAAAGTCCCACATGCATGTACATGTATTGTACGCACGACGGGCACAGTTATAGAACATGCAGTGTGGCATTTTAGAAGCGCATGCATGTGTTGTTGCTGTACGTTGTCTTGTGTTCAAATTGCCAGTGTTTACATTTGTAATCTTATGTAGTCACACCTGAAGCCACTTGAAATTTTCTTCATTTTTCTTTCTAGACTATCAGCCACCAGTCTTCACAGAGAACTGCCCCGTTTACGTCAATCAAACTGCGCCAGCCAACATGAGACCAGCTTATGTCAATTTCCAAACGCCACAGGCCACGGATAACTCTGGCGATGTCACCGTGACAAGGTCTGTATTAAAAAAGTATGATGGCAAAGCTTACCGAGACGATGGGTACTTTTACCATTTTATTTCCAGTGCAAACAGCCAAGAAAAGTTACCTCTCGGTTACCTTTCTCAAGTCCAGTGGTTACTTTTACCAACCAACTTTGACAAAATAGAGATTGATTGCGAGGACACATGTTTATTGCCCAGATTGGTTCCTTTAGCCAAGGTCTTGGTAAAAAAATGTACATGTAAAAAGTCTAAGTGCAGACACTGGTAAGATTTTGCGCATTCAGTCTCGACTAAATCTTAAAAAAAAAAAAATTACTCCAATACAAACATGGCTTTAGTGAAGTTTGAAGTAATTAAATGCAAGATCCTATATGCTGTATTTGACATTGAGAAAATCTGCCTCTTTTTTTATATGCAGTCAAGACCCAAGCCTTGGTTCAGGTTCGTCATTCACTGAGGGTACAACTCGTCTGATATACATTGCTACAGATGCTGCCATGAACAGCAGACGCTGTGATGTGTACGTCACTGTACAAGGTAAGACGCTCATTGTGAACGCGAAGGTACATTTTTGATGTCGCAAGTTTTAACACTGCAAGTTGGCAAAAGTTGAACACATATCAACTCTGTGCACTTGGTCCAAACATATAATTCAGTACACGGGGAATGCATTGTTCATTTTGCTTGTGACAGGTTTCAATGAATTTAAAAGAATACAGGCTGGTTCATGCTCGGCGGAAAAGTGAATGCAAAGGCGAATTTTTGACTTCACAACAGCTAGGTTTCCACACTGCAAGTTCACAAAAGTTGAACACATATCCACTCTGGCAAAATTCGCAGTGAATGTTTCTGGATTTAAAATTCACTTCTCATTCGCTATCGCGTATATATGTGAACCATCCTTACTAAATATGAGAACAATTGTACGATGTACGAGATTGCGCCCCATTGGAAAATCACGCTGAGCGTCGTTACAAATACAAGCAATTGAAACAGTTTTTTTTTTTTTAAAGGACTAGGAACCAGAACATACACAGAAGAGAAAGCAATGAAGTTTTGTAAATTAACTTGTGGAATATGTCAGGCAGTTTTCTAAAAAATAAATCAGCACAGTGAGTGAATTTTAATACCGAAATGGTTTAGATTTGATCAGTGCATGTACTTAAATGGCTGTTTTCAATAGGTTTCCACGTGAGTTGATGTATTGATTTACAGTATGTCAATTCCTCCCGGAATTCCACCCGTATCCCTTTATATTTCCTTTCCTTCTTTAACCCTTGCCCTTCACAGTTCTGCGCTGTCGCCCTCTACAAGCCCCTGCCAGTGGTTCCTTGGTCCAGTGCCCCAGTAACATCTACGGAGCCAGTTGCAGCTTTGCCTGCAATGCAGGCTATGACCTGGACGGTCCTAGTACTAGGACCTGTCAGAGGGTGAACAGTGTACAGATGCAAGTGGAGTGGTCTGGGACAAGCCCAAGATGTCTACGTAAGCAGCTCATTATACCTCATCATTATATAATGCTCTCCTGTGCACAAACTGAAGAGGGAAATTTATGCGTGAAGCATTCTGATGTACTTATCGTGCATCCGAAAGTGTGTGGTCATAATAGGAGAGATTGTGGTTAACATATGATCATCTGATCTTGAGAGGAACAAGGCATGTTTATAACATTGTCTATTATGTTGTGGTATATGTTGGAATGAAATAAACGAATTGCAGTTTTAATGTTCGCATCGATTTCATTTCATTGTTTTTTTCAGCGGTCACTTGCACAGCCCTGGCTGACCGGCACCCTGCTATACGCTCGGGTTGCTTTCAGTACCCACCAGCCACTGAAGTGCTGGGCACCACTTGCAGCTGGTACTGTCCTCATGGCTACGGTGGAGTTGGTTCCCAGCAGTCTGTGTGTCTAGCAAATGGCACATGGGATGTAGTCGACTTCTCCTGTGAAGGTATGTGAAGTGGTAATGTCACAGGTTGGCTACAGTAAGACAGAATTACCATTGTGACCCTCTGTCTGCTATGCATGTAGACGGCACGGACTAAACACATGCTATGCGTCAATTTGAATTGCATAGTAAATTGTCAATTTTCGCCCTCTTTCAGAGTTATTTAATCGTGTGTGATTTGATTGGAAGAGTATAGATTGATGTATGTGCCATTTGTCTGCAATTCAAAGCAGGATTAGCCACCGATATGAGGTTTTTTTCAGAGGCCGCCCTTTTGGATTACTGTTTTATTGGTAACAGTTCCAATAATTTAGCATATGCGTACGTGTACACGATACATCATCATCATGTCGGTTTTAAGGCCGTTGTCCAGTCTGTTCTGGGTTGGCCTGCTTTCTCCCTATGGCTCTCCTTCACTTGGCCCTGTCCGTCGCGTCCCTCGCATTGACTCCAAGCAGTCGCATGTCATCTGACACGGAGCTCTGCCAAGTCTTGCGCGGTCGGCCGACGGGTGTGGGCCCACCCACAATTACGTTGGTACACCTCTTGACCCAGTTGACATCCTCCTTTCTCTCCACATGACCAAACCACCTCAGCCTGTGCCTCCTCAATACGATGCCGATCCCCTCCACTCCCACTCTCCTCCTCAGCTCCTCACTTGACAGCCTGTCAGCCAGAGACACCCCACACATCCACCTGATCATTCTCATCTCTGCTCGTTCCATCTGCTGGATGTGCCCCACCCTTGTGGGCCATGTCTCGCAGCCGTACACCATACTGCTTCGGACACAGGCGGTGTAAACCTGGCCCTTCATCTTCAGGGGCGGCGCCTTGGATGTCAAAAATGGGAAGCGCAATAATGGTTCAGATGTGAAACCTCTTTACTGTCAGTACAAATTCAAGTGCTCAAAAGCTTATTTAAAATGACCCAAGGGGCGCATTGCATGATGCTGTTTAATGATTCGTTTGCAGAAAAAAACTGTTTTCAACTTTGCGTACATGGATAATTTTATTGTTGCATCAATATTTAAAGCAAATTCAGCCTCTGAAGTTAGCATACAAGTTGCTGTGATAACTACTTACAAGTTTTTTTCCAATGGAAGACGGTGGTGTGAGCAAAAGACATGTTATAAGGGCTGTGATATTGGCCCAAGGTAATGAATATTGTATCTTTCATATCATATCTGTTACTTTTTCCACACAGAGCGTAGTTGTCCAGCTTTAGTGCCCTCTGCTGCTATGGAGAATTGGAGATATCTCCAGCTATTTGCCTGACTTCCCCAACCTTCAATGACAACTGTCTGTGATATATCTGTTTCTATTTTTCCTCACAGAGCGTAGTTGTCCAGCTCTAGTGGCCTCTGCTGGTATGGAGATATCTCCAGCTATTTGCCTGACTCCCCCAACCTTCAATGACAACTGTCTGTGATATATCTGTTTCTATTTTTCCTCACAGAGCGTAGTTGTCCAGCTCTAGTGCCCTCTGCTGGTATGGAGATATCTCCAGCTATTTGTCTGAACTCCCCAACCTTCAATAACAATTGTCTGTGATAAATCTGTTTCTATTTCCACACAGAGCGTAGTTGTCCAGCTCTAGTGCCCTCTGCTGGTATGGAGATATCTCCAGCTATTTGCCTGACTCCCCCAACCTTCAATGACAACTGTCTGTGATATATCTGTTTCTATTTTTCCATACAGAGCGTAGTTGTCCAGCTCTAGTGCCCTCTGCTGGTATGGAGATATCTCCAGCTATTTGCCTGACTTCCCCAACCT
The DNA here is from genome assembly GCF_015706575.1 of Patiria miniata. Lineage (NCBI taxonomy): Eukaryota > Metazoa > Echinodermata > Asteroidea > Valvatida > Asterinidae > Patiria > Patiria miniata. Next base: position 13,374,440 of record NW_024037051.1, read on the forward strand.
TCAATGACGACTGCTTCCTGCGATGCTCACAGTCAGGCTACAGGGTGGATCCTCCGTCATATTACTTCATCCGTTGCCTGGGTAACGGGGATTGGTCACGTGACAGCACTGCATTCACTTGTGTTGGTAAGATTCTGATAAAGGGTTAACCCTAAACTCCCTAGGGGGTGTGCAAAATCGTATTAAAATTTGGAGGATTCAGGACTGTTAGGGTTAAATTTATTACTTTAAATCTCTTATTACAGTAGAGCATTGCTATAACTAAACACTGGTGTACTAATCATTCCACAATAGCAAACACCACCCTTTAGCTCCCAAACTGTATGTACAATTATATCGAACGTTTCTGAATTCTCCAGAAAACACAGTCATATTTGTCCATTTGTCTCACTGAGAACACCTCTCAAATGCATTGGTACAAAATGGAAATCGCATCGGCAGTTCTGGTAAACTGGTTCCCGTCGCACTGCAACAAAGGCAATAATACGAACATTAATCGAAGGATAGGAACCAGTCTGCAACACTTGATGGCAACGAATTCGCTGTAAAATGAAGACTTCAGTGAGTGGGCTGTTCGCACACATTGAAACCGCAGTGGTGCCAACCCTGTTGGTTGTTTTCGTTACATGACTATACGTTTACATGGCTTGAGTCTTCCTTCATTTTCAGTCAGTTAGCAAAGGTTCAATTGAATAGCGCGTGACTTGACTTTAGACTTGAGGACTTTTGATAGATCAGGGGATGAGGACTTAATTACCAGTTAATAGGAAATCTTTTATTGTATTTCATTTCAGATTACGAGGTTCCCCAGTTCACTTCATGCCCGTTGGATTTCATCGCATACACTCTGCAAGGTGCGTCTGATGCCAGTGTGACATGGACCGTGACAGCAACAGACAACTCAGGAGAAACACCCTCCATAGCCTGCAACGTCCAACAACCAGCGACGCTGCCAGTAGGGGAACACTCACTCAGGTGTAATGCTACCGACAGGGCAGGGAACCAGGCACACTGTGACTTTGAAGTCCAAGTTAAAGGTGTGACATCACATTTTTTGAAACACAAATTTCAAGGACTGTGTTATTAGTTCTCCTGTACATGGTTTGGTCTGGTGGGGTATGGAAGGCTTGGGGCATTAATCCTGAAATTGATTTATTTATTTGTCAACCAGTTGCAATAAGTTGTGGCTCAAGTATCACTCCTAAAATAAGTATCTTGTTTATCTACATCTTCTATTCATTTCAGTTCGCCAATGTCGACAGCTCAACCCGCCGTTTTATGGCGACTTTGTCGCGGCGTGTGATAACAGCCACGGATCTACTTGCCAAGTCCGCTGCCAGAATGGCTACACGCTACAGGGCTCTGACACTGCTACCTGCTCCAGGAATGCCAGCACTGGGCTGATGTACTGGGCCTGGAATGGTCCACGACCATCCTGCCGAAGTGAGTGTAGCATAAACAATATTGTATCGGGCATTTATCAACAGTCTGTCTGTTTGTCCAACATCAGTCCAAAATAAGAGTGGTGCATGCTCACATCATGTCTGGGGTTAGGTTGTGTCATAAATTAATGTGCACTGTGCCGTTCAGTCAAGATCAAACTAGTCTTTGAAATAATGCAAGTCGGTCAACAACACTGGCAAAATTCCAATAGCTTTTTTCAACGTGCTGCGGGAGCTTGCCCCAAAACACTGTAAATCATGATTGTGACACTCCGGACTGCAAGAAATTATGAAATAAATCAACACATCCCCTCTCTTTGTTTAAAGTACCTGTAAGGCCAAAAAAAAAAAGTCTCCGGTTTCTGGTATGGAGCTTGCCCCAAAAGTGGTGCGGCGACGCGGCTTTTTTTTTTTTGTACCTGTTTTTTTTTTTTTTTTGGCTTCAAATGTCGGCGGATGACTGCAAATGGTGCCCGACTAAACTTAGTGCAAATATATGGGAGTCCAGAGAGGCCACATAAATCTTATTCTCGATCATAACCCCTTCTAAAAACACGTTAAAATTGTGCAGCAGCAGAATTCCAGTCAAACCAGTGAGTTTGGCGGTTTTGAAACATCATCTTGTATTGAAAAAAAAAATTTTTCATTTTGCCGACGCGCATGGCTACGGCGACGCGCACGCATACCAGAAACCGGAGACTTTTTTTTTTTGGCCTAACGATAACGAGAGCTGCCTTTTTATCTCTCCTAGTTGCCAGCTGTCCACCCTTGCCTGATCAACTGATTCCCCTGGGTGGGGGTGTCTATCCGTCATTCTGTCGTGGTCCAATCCATCCATATTACGGCACCGTCTGTCTATTCTACTGCGGCAATGGATTTGATTTGGTGGGCCCTGCAGAGCATCAGAGACTGACATGCCTCTCTAACGGAACGTGGGACCAGAACCTGTACACACTCAACGTGCACTGTCGAGGTAAGTCCAGAAAAGGAAGAGTAGAACTCGATGCACAAATACCCTGTCAATGGTTACAGGATACAGTTACTGTGAGAGTTTGGAAAGACCAGTAGGAGGGATCATGAACACATTGCTGATGACGACTGCCACTCATGTGAAGACTCCCTGGGATCGTTCACATTCACATTAAAATTAATGATTTATTTGATGTTTTGCACACAAGACTGAATGCAAACTATCAGTAGCCGTTCTTTTTTTGCTAAACAATTCTCTTGGAGGAAATTCTTAATGTGAAGGTTTTCCCCCAACTTTTCGTTGTAGTAAATGGAAGTTATAGACAATATGGGCATGTAAAGTGTCATATATGAATGGTTCCATGTAACCTGTGGCATAAGGCCACTTGGCGCAATGAATTTTGAATTTTGTGATGACACTGCGAACGTTAAAACCTGCAAATTTATCTGCAAATGTCTCAAATTTGCTTGAGATTGAGACTGGTATCAATTGAAAACCAGCTTTAAGACATTTGGGTTTATATAGTAATTTCCATGAGGATAATTCTCATGGATTTCTTATCTTGACAGACATTGTGCCGCCAACCCTCCGTGTCTGCCCAGGCTCTCTATCAGGCTCCATGTCTGGCCAAACGCTGGGCGCTGTGATATCCTTCGATATCCCCATGGCTGCTGACAATTCAGGCGCTGAACTGACCGTGATTAAGACCCCACCGGACATCACCTCACTGTACAATTTCACTCGGGACACCGACGTGTCGTACATCTTCTCTGATGCTGGAGGGAACAGTGTGGCATGCAATTTCAGTGTTCACATTCAAAGTACAGACTCACGTGTCATTTTACATTTCAGTTGCTGAACTATAATTTCAAAGTACCACATGACCATCCAGATTGCCCGTGATCGGTCACCATTGTAGTAGGCAAGTGTTTAGTTATATAGCAACCAACTCATGCATTGTAAACTAGACAGGAGGACTTATTTCACATAAAAGTAACCTTGTGTTCATGAGCAAATGGCATGATGGTCACTACCTGTGTAGTGTACGGTTGTCATAACCATGCCGACCAAGCACTGGGTGTTGGCTCTGCATTTTTGTCACAGTTTTTGCCATTCATCACAGCTTGAAAGCTTGCTGCGGGGTGTGCTATATGATCTTTGTCTACTACAATGGCGATGCAGAACTTGGATGCAGGCCGCGTCATGAGAGAGCTCTATTAATGCATCATCAGTAGCAAAAATAACACACCATGTCATGGAGCATCTTAGCACAAAAATATTGACGGTTCAGCAAATTTTCAGGGAAGGCATCAATAAAACAGTGATCTGCGCATACTGAATTGAAAGTGTAATGTAATGAAGTAACACAGGGAGCAGGTCAGTTGGAAGCATTCTACTAGCTTTCAATTCAGTTTTCTTGGGGGGGAGGGGGGAGGAGGGAGGGGGGAGGGGGGAGGGGGGAGGGGGGAGGGGGCTTAAACGTGATTAAGAGTTGCACCAATATTGATACATTCAGCTCAGGGATGAAGTCGAGTCCAGTCACAAGTCCAGTCACAAGTCCAGTCACAAGTAACAGTGGATGAACAATAACAAAGGAATGCCTTTGTCAAAGCTCAGTTGAGCAGCTGTTGATTTGAATTGGGACTGGAGGACTTGTGATGGACTTGCAGGGACTTGTGGGGGCTTGTGATGGACTCGACTGCATCCCTAATTCAGCTGCATGTAATTTGAAGCCTGTAATTTGAAGACTTTTTTGTCTTCAGTCATTGTTACCAGAAAGTTTCGACTGACTTGTTGAATTAAAGTGATTGGAAATGACCCCACTTCTGTAGAGACGGCAAATTTCTAATGATGGTGGTTTTTTGTTTTCTTCCCCTCATTTTATAGACAACCTGTCCCCGGTCCTTGTGTCTTGTCCAGACAGTTGGAATGTGACAACCACTGAAATTAACACTGCAATCTTTTGGCCACAGGTAAGATTTGTATCAAAGATATAACATGTGGGGTCTGAAAAAGAGTTGGCTTCTGTATGGAGTTCCGAAGTGTGACGTCATTTAGAACCAGAAAGTGTAGTGCAAACGAATGGAGTACACGCGCGTGTTAGTTCACGGGCTAAATCACGCGGTAATGCCTTTCACACACATTTTGCGCGCGTGCCGTTATCAGTTCGGTACTCCATTGGATGAGTGCACACTTCAAACTTGTTCTTTTTATTGTGGGGTTTTAGTTAAATTTCAATTTTTAAAAGTTGAACAAAGAAATTGAATGGAGCAGAGTTGAAACCTGTGACCTATAGATTGCCGTTCTGTTGCTCTACCAACTGGGCTATCCAGCCCTATGTTGGCGGTTCCCCAGCTTGTCAATGGCTTCTGGCTTGTGGCCTTGAACAAAGACATCAATTGAGAAACTGGGAAACTGCCAACAATGGACTGGATAGCTCAGTTGGTAGAGCACTGGTACGGTAATCCAAAGGCCCCAGGTTCAAACCCCACTCCAGTCAATTTCTTGTTCAAATTTTAAAACGTTATTGTTATACACTTTGTAAAGTTCCCTTGTAGTTGTTTTGATTGTTAATAATTTCAATTAATTTAAAATCAAAATTAAAAGTTGCATCCTTATGTTTTTTGGTATATTCGCAGCCGGTGTTCCTTGAGTTGACCGGCGATACGTTGGACACTAGTTGCAGTCCTCAGAATGGCTCGTCCTTTGGATGGGGCACTCACAACATCCAATGCAGTGCAACTAATCTGGACAACAGCAAGACCACTTTGTGCAAATTTACTGTCACCATCACACGTGAGTTCAACTTTGTTCTTGATGTTATACTCTGATGAATAATCTGATCCGAAAGGAGAGATTTGGAAGGGGGATGCATTAGTCATGTTAGTAGTGACCGTGTTTTACGGAAAAAGTGTGTGAAATCTTAGCTCTGCTTTTGTTTATGTACATGCATACCGTAAGTGCAACAATATTCTCTGAACCATTTTTCACATCAGCTTTTTTTATAAAGTCTTAAGTCGTTTGCGAGTGCAATCTGGTCTAACCAAAACATAATATCTTGTTAATGGACTATTGCTTTATTTAGTATTTCATAGACATATTTCCTATTGTTTATTCTCTTTATAAAGTAGTAAAAACAGAAATTTGGCAAAGTGCCATGGTGCAACTTCAGCTTCTATTTTTTGAGTTCTTAAAGCTACAGTCCTTCATTTGTAATTTGTGCATTTTGTTCGTTTGAAGCAACAAAAGAGTTCAAAATCTAATGAAGGATACTGAGCAACTAACCTGATGAAGTTTCAGCTAAGCTTCAGCTGTACATTCCGAGAAAAACAGCATTCTAAGATCTCAATCTCAAATCAAAAGTTACTGAATCATGTTTTGAATTGTTTTGAATTGCAGCTATACGCGACGTCGCGCACTGATCCGACGAATTATAACAACCGCGCGCGCGTGTGCGTCGTTCCAATACTTGTGCGCGCTGCGCTGAATAACAAAACGAACTACTAATTTAAATTTTCCTACGGTGCTTCTTAAGAATCACCGTTGGAAATGCCTTCTTTCGTTGATTACTTCAAAATGACAGCTTCCCAGAAAGAATAATTTCACAGGGAGTTTAGTTCCCTTACTATCTTTCAACCAAGTTTGTTTTTCAACAATAATTACGCCAGTTACTTTTCGGATGGCTGCAAATGATGGACTCTAGCTTTAACATGCTTTGATCACTCTCCTAGCAAATCTTTTTTTTTTCTTGCAGCTGTGGCATGTCAAGATCCGCCCGAACCTCGACATGGAGCCAAGGCATGTGACAGTTGGGCCTACGGACGCCACTGTTCTATGTTTTGTAATATAGCCTATGATGTGTCTGCTCAGGATGCTTACCGCACTTTTCTAGTGTGTGGCTCTACAGGAACTTGGCTTCCATCCCGTTTGTTCCCGAGGTGTCGCCGTAAGTGGTTGCTTTGTGCATTCTTGTTGATTGGCTTCCTATAGACCTTATGCATTGCAGGTACCTCAAAGGCTGTCTTTGTTAACAGTGAAAGCTCTAAAGGTTTAATCCATGTCTATTAAGGCAATGCAGAACCATTGCCCTTTAACTCCGCCCTTATTAAAAGATATATTAATTTTCAGCTTTCCCATTCTTGTAATTCTCCAGTTCTTCAGGTTCAGAGAAAATTTCAAATGCAAAAATGTTCCTGTTTTTTTTTATTTGAAAAATTGGCGCTGTTCTTCTCAATTTAGTTTTGCATATCACAAATAAGTGCATCTTAATCGACACAAAAAGTTGTTAGGGGCAGCACAAATTTACACAAGTTTACACAAGTTCACACAAATAACCGGCAGCAAATGATGACTTCATAGAACATAAATTCAGTCCTCCATCTTAAAACAAATCCAGGACAGCTGTAAATCTCTCTCCTCAAATCATTTAATTCTACTTACAAAGATGAGTTAATGACACCTTTAAGTCGGTCGGTCGGAAATCTTTTTAATGTCTTCTTATTGTTATTTTTGTCCATGTTTGAAAACTCCCTTCTTTGACTTTTGAGGAGCGCTATGTTTTACTCTCCTTGTGACAGATGAGGAGTGCGGTAGGAGCGTCTGCATGATCACACTCCTTAATAATGAAAATGACTGTAAATGATAGTTTGGCTGTACAAAAACGCAAAATGCGTGTTGCCTTTATTTTATAAAATTATTTTCTCCCCTATAAACTAATGTGACACTCTACAGAAGAGGTCCCCACACACAAGTATCATTGTAACTGATGAAATGTTTTTTCTTCCTTGTAGTAAGACAGACTGTTAACCACATGGCTGTACTGTCTGAGCTACACTACTTCAGTGGCGACTGTTCTTCCCCTGACACACAAGCCCAGATCAAAGAGCAGTTTATCCAAATTCTCAATGGTTCTAACTATGCTACCATATGCACCCAATATGCTTCTGAGTGCAACGTGGACAATGTTGAAGTGACTTGCGGTATGTCCTATGGCAAACGCAAGCGCCGTGACGTCAGCATCTGGCCAGAATCATCGCTGGACTTTGGAATCGAGTTTGACCAGCTGAAGTCCATCTCTCCAGAGCTTGGTGCAGAGGAATTCACTGAGCATGCTCAGAAATGGCTTGCCGACATGCGCGCAAAAAGGAAGCTGCCACCGAATGGCCGAGGTGACCGACGGCGCCGGTTGCCTACCCCGAGACGAAAACCAATCACAGACCATGAACGCAGTCGACGGTCTACAATGTCGCACACCTTCACCGTATCATTCAGCATGAATTACCAACTGCCCGAAGATCCAACCATGTCGGATTACGAATTTGAAGATGAGTGTTGGAACGGCTACGACGCACTGTATCAGATAGTGAAGAGCGTGCAAGACATGGCTGACAGTGGTGACTTGGGGCTTTCAGTGCCTGGCATGGAGATTGGTACCCAACCTCAGCTTGATTATACTGAACCTGGTCCAGACTGTCCCCATGGGTACCTGCCTAGTCTTAGCATGGCCTGTGGTATGTCAGTCTTAATTTAATGCCTCAGCTTTATTATGCCCTCACATCCCATACCTTGATAAAGTTTGCCTGAAGGCAAACATTGGAAGCCATTTCTGAAATGGCGCCACACTCATGCACAGGTGTTTTGTGCACGCTCAGTGCTCCATCGACCATAGGTTTTCAAATTACATGTGCACCTGAAATGAAGAACAATGTGTGACATGCGCATGCATGTGGCGTCAACTCAATAATGGCAATGACCAGATTAGTCTATATGCAGTGTGTTATATGCGCATTCACGTTGCAGTCAAAGCTTAGCTGCGTGTAATGTTATACAACGTTGCAAAGATGAACAGGTTTAACGTGAAACAAGTTTTTGGAGTTGGTTTAGCAATGTCAGCAAAAAAATGATGTTCATTACGAAAATTGAATTATTGATGACCTGATCAATGACATGCCGTCACGATTTAAAAAAATATCAAATACAGCTGTGGAACATATAGAGAGCAATAACTGTCTGAAATAGTTGGTGTTCTATTATTATATAGTTCAAGGTGATCTAAGCTCCAATTCATTCATTGCTATCAAGCAGGAAATATAGCTTAGCCAAGTTTTTATGTCCTGAGAAAAACTAATGGGTTAGGCCAAAAAAAAAAAGTCTCCGGTTTCTGGTATGCGCGCACGTCGCCATAGCCATGCGCGTCGGCAAAAGGAAAAAGTTTTTTTTTCAATAAAAGATGATGTCTCAAAACCGCCAAACTCACTGGTTTGACTGGAATTCTGCTGCTGCACAATTTTAACGTGTTTTTAGATGGGGTTATGATCGAGAATAAGCTTTATGTGGCCTCTCTAGACTCCCATATATTTGCACTAAGTTTAGTCGGGCACCATTTGCAGTCATCAGCCGACATTTGAAGCCAAAAAAAAAAAAATCCAGGTAAAAAAAAAAAAAAAGCCGCGTCGCCGCACTACTTTTGAGGCAAGCTCCATACCAGAAACCGGAGACTTTTTTTGGGGGGCCTTAAAGAGAATCTTTCATTTTTTTACCCCCACTTATCTTCTGTCCTTGCAGTGAGTTGCCCAGTGGGTCAGTTCTTTGACAATGCCACCCTGAGCTGTGTGGATTGTCCTATCGGTCAGTATCAAGATGAAGATGAGGAGCCACATTACACCTGCAAGATGTGTCCCACAGGAACCTCCACCATCCAAGCTGGCTCCACCAATCTTACTGACTGCCTACGTGAGTACAATCAAGTCCAGTTAGTTCTGCCATGAATGAGTATACACCAGACACTTGAAAAGACTCAATTCTATTTGTCATAGACGTTTGTGCAGGGTGGGACCACAGATTCATTAGGTTTGCCTTGTTTTGTTTCAGTAGTTTTTGTGTCTTATTCCTCCCTCTTGATTGAAGAAAATTATCAATAACCGTTATGAGTTGAAGGAGTGTGTAGCTCTTAATTTGGTTACAATCTGAAAAAAAAATATGGTTTTGTTTTCTCAACTTCTCCTATAAGAGCAGTGTGTACTAAGTATCTGTTATTTCAAGGTATTTATTGGTCAATGGAAATGTTCTATTGACTCCATTCACAAATGCCATCTTAACGGTTAGAAAGGGAGAGATTGGTAGACCACTGGAACAGACATGTGAACGCATTACTGACGATGCCTGACCCTCATGCTAAGACACTGTGGGAGTATCCGCATTCAGTTACATGAATGCAGTGTGTCTCCCCCTAAGATGATTTTACGTCATCTCAGTAAAACAATTCCGTCAAAAGTTACATATGCATTGTAATGGATAATGCTTCATTGTGGTTTCTTCCTCCTGATTCAGGCTTCTGTCCAAGCGGTCAGTATTCCAACACCGGACTAGAGCCGTGCTTCCAATGTGAGGAAGGATCCTATCAGTCCGAGGCTGGGTCAGTCTCCTGTCAGCAATGTCCAGTTGGTCAGTCTACGGCCAGAATTGGATCCACAAGCTTGCTGGACTGTGCAGGTATGGGTTGCATGATGTATGCAAAGTCATTCATTGGATCATAAGATGTGAGCACTAAGGGGAACGTTGAGGTTTACAAGAAGGTGACCTTCATGATTATTAACTATAAAGCGTGCAAGTTGACTTCATATAAACCTGCCAGATTTTACAGAATACAGCAAATCTAGGGGGGGGGGGGGCGCTTGTCCCCCTCTGGGATAAAACAAAAAGAGAGAGAGAGAAAAAGGAAAAAAAGAAAAAAAGAGGCGAAGTCATATTGCTGTTAATTTAATGGGTTGGAGGAGAGGGTGGGGCAAATGTCCCTGCCCACCCACGAAAAACAATAAATCGAAAATATGCTGGAAAAATACAGGGATTTCGAGGGGGAAAAAGTGTGCTTTGCCCCCCTCTGGAAAAAAATCATGGCGACGCCCAAGTCCATAACACTCTTTTGTCTCTCAAAATCAGACAAAAGACTGATCGATGAAACCACCTACTTTGCTTGATATCTATGAAGTGCCAGCAAACCAGATGGAATAACTTCACGGGGTGTTTAATACCAGTATGATCTTTAATCAAATTTATTTTGTTTGATAATGATTCGGTTGGTTAATTACTTTTGGGACCGATGCAGATGATCCTGTATGCCTTTAAACAAAAGTCAGTCAAATCTTCCCGCATAAATGACAACTTTGTGAAGTATGTGACGCGTTTACTTTGTTTCCACAGTCATGTGTCCTGCTGGATCGTTTTCCATTTCTGGGATCCAGCCGTGTGTCCTGTGTCCGCTTCATAGTTACCAGCCCCAGCGAGGTCAAAGTTCATGCCACTCGTGCCCCGCCGGGCATATAACCCAGGTCATCGGGGCCGCAGATTTGACCATGTGTAGCAGTAAGTGCTGTGGGTTATTGTGGATTGTTTTAAGCCCCAACTAGGAGTTGAATTGTGGGGGTTAATTGCAACCAATTTTGGGGGTCGAATATTTCATTTAAAAGAATTATAAAGGAAGCTTTCAAGCTAAATAAATGACAATACAAAAGCTATTATACAATGTCTGAATAAATCTCTGTCATCTGATTAGTGGATCATTGATCATGTGACATTGAATCCATGGCCCCGATAAACTGCCATATAAAAGTTTCATTCCATGGTAAATAGAAGTTCCATTGCATGGTCACACTATTACCAATCAGGTGACGAATGATAAATGTTTCACAATCATGCAATGGTAAGAATTTTTAAATTCAGGGACATATGGAATGTCCCATCCAACGAGGCGAAGCCGAGTGGAATATTATACAAATAATGAATGTTTGTGAGTGCAATGGTAAGAATAATTTCATGAGGTGACAGATGAAATGATTCACCTCGTGGAATGGAACATTTCATCTGTCACCGAATGAAATTATTCTTTCCATTGTACGAACGTGAAAAATTCATTATTTGTTTTATATAACACCTGAATAGATCCTTGTCATCTGATTGGCTGACTTTTAATAGCCAATTTATTCAGGTTAAAAACTGTTTAAAAGTTCGACAAGTTTATCATATTTTATTAATGCAAACTGTTCAACAGTTTGAATCAGATTCAATTTATCTGGATTTAAAACAGCGCCTCTACCAGCAGCAGTGACACTGTGCAATGGCAGTTATATTCACCGTGCAATAGAACTTCCATTGCACTGTGCGTTGCATGCCACGCGCGCGCTGTGCATTGGTACAAATAATTCAATTGCATGTGGTCAATGATCCACCAATCAGATGACGAGGATTTATTCAGGTGCTGTATAAAACATTATATCTCTCCTCGAATGAAATTATTCTTATCATTGCACTCTTAAACATTCATTAGTTGTATATTATTGGTTGTGCAAAGCCTACTTTGTCTTCATTGCATCATGAGAAAAGATGTCATTCGTCATGATACTACAAACGGTTTGAAAACCTTTTGTAAAAAAAAAATGAGTTTTCAAAATTGAATGAATCCAGTGTAGTAATTCAGACAGAGAGTATTTTGTATATTTTTATTTAAAAATCGCATACAGAAAAAAATGCATATAAATACAAATCCAGAATGCAGAGAGTATCAAACTCCAGAGATCAGCTAGTCTTCAACTATTTTCCACCTTGTCTCATCCTCAGTACAAACCTTCTGCACTGCTACGTCATGTCTGAACGGTGGAACCTGCGTGGAGCAACTGGAGTCCTTCCGCTGTGAATGCCCAGCGGGTCTGACCGCCTCACACTGTGAGACTGATGTGATTGACTGCCAGCAAGATTCTTGCTTCAATGGAGCTACCTGTGTGGATGAACTCAATGGGTTCAGCTGCACCTGTGCTGATGGATATCAAGGTAATGGGATGAGGGGCGGTTCTTAGGGGGGAAAAGGGGCGGGACACGTCTTATGTTTGTACTCTGTCACACTGTGAGACTGATGTGATTGACTGCCAGCAAGATTCTTGCTTCAATGGAGCTACCTGTGTGGATGAACTCAATGGGTTCAACTGCACCTGTGCTGCTGGATATCAAGGTAATGGGATGAGGGGCGGTTCTTAGGGGGAAAAAAGGGGGCGGGACACGTCTTATGTTTGTACTCTGTCACACTGTGAGACTGATGTGATTGACTGCCAGCAAGATTCTTGCTTCAATGGAGCTACCTGTGTGGATGAACTCAATGGGTTCAACTGCACCTGTGCTGCTGGATATCAAGGTAATGGGATGAGGGGCGGTTCTTAGGGGGAAAAAGGGGGCGGGACACGTCTTATGTTTGTACTCTGTCACACTGTGAGACTGATGTGATTGACTGCCAGCAAGATTCTTTCTTCAATGGAGCTACCTGTGTGGATGAACTCAATGGGTTCAACTGCACCTGTGCTGCTGGATATCAATGTAATGGGATGAGGGGCGGTTCTTAAGGAGAAAAGGGGGGCGGGACACGTCTTATGTTTGTACTCGGTCACACTGTGAGACTGATGTGATTGACTGCCAGCAAGATTCTTGCTTCAATGGAGCTACCTGTGTGGATGAACTCAATGGGTTCAACTGCACCTGTGCTGCTGGATATCAAGGTAATGGGATGAGGGGCGGTTCTTAGGGGAAAAGGGGGCGGGACACGTCTTATGTTTGTACTCTGTCACACTGTGAGACTGATGTGATTGACTGCCAACAAGATTCTTGCTTCAATGGAGCTACCTGTGTGGATGAACTCAATGGGTTCAGCTGCATCTGTGCTGCTGGATATCAAGGTAATGGGATGAGGGGCGGTTCTTAGGGAAAAAAGGGGGCGGGACACGTCTTACATTGTGACATTCCACTATGATGTTAAATACAAACATTTCTCCGTTTTCTTTTTGTTGTTGCAGGTGATGATTGCTCTATCCTGATAGATTTCTGCATAAATGATCCTTGTAAGAATGGTGGTACATGTAGCAGTCAGACGAGTGGATTCACATGCGCATGTGATGTTGGTTTCACTGGTGTAACCTGTGAGGGAGACATCAATGAATGTCTGATGTATCCCTGCCAACATGATGGAACATGTGTTAATGTAGACGGAGACTATCTATGCCAGTGTGTTGCCGGCTTCATAGGAGATAACTGTGAGACTAATGTAGATGAGTGTAAATCCAACCCATGTCAACGTAATGGTACATGTGTAGATGCTGATAACGGATATCACTGTCAGTGCATCACAGGTTACTCCGGTAATCATTGTGAGATTGACATAGACATGTGTGCCAACAACCCTTGCAGCAACGGTGCAACCTGCCAGGATTTAGATAATCGATATCAGTGTGCATGTCCCCACGGCTATGGTGGCTGCCACTGTGAACTGGTCTTGACTCCATGTGATTACCATCCATGTGATAATGACGGTACCTGCACTGAGACATCGACAGAGGAGACTGGATACCAGTGTGAATGCGTGCCAGGATTTACCGGACCGGAGTGTGAGATCAATGTGAATGAGTGTGCTAGTGGACCATGCTCTAACGGTGGCACCTGCATCGATGGTGTCAACAGATATGACTGTGTCTGCACTGATGGCTTTGAAGGTTAGTATTCTTGTCATCATTGTGTCTTTATTCTCTGAATCATTTCTTCTTTACAGTACCGATAGTCTGTGATGAGCAAAGTTCAAAATAGAGTTTTGAACTCGGATTCCATTTCATTCAGATTCCATTTCATTCTGATTTCAGTCCGATAGCTAGTGTAGTTGTTACAATAGTACAATCTGTGTGAATGTAAGCTTTGAGACCACGTTACACATAGCGCACCTCAACTGCTTTAGAAAAGGTGATAAAAAGTGTTGCTTTCAAGTACATGTACTTGAACTGAATCGCAAGTACATCACAAGTGTGGTCACATGCCACTCACAAGTCTATTCACAGATCCAGTCACAAGAAGCAGGGGACAAATAATAACAAATGATTATCTTTGTCACAGTTCATTTGAGTAGATTGTCAGCTGGCTTTGGACTGACGACTTGTGATGGACATGTGATTGACTAATATGATTGACTTATGATTGACTAGTGATATGACTTGCGATTGACTTGTGATGGACTTGTGATGGACTTGTGATGGACTTGTGATTGACTTGTGATTGACTTGTGATGTACTTGTGATGGACTTGTGATGGACTTGCGATTGACTTGTGATGGACTTGTGATTGACTTGTGATGGACTTGTGATGGACTTGTGATGGACTTGTGATGGATTTGTGATGGACTTGTGACGGACTTGTGATGGACTTGTGATGGACTTGTGATAGACTTGTGATGGACTTGTGATGGACTTGTGATGGACTTGTGACGGACTTGTGATGGACTTGTGATGGACTTGTGATGGACTTGTGATGGACTTGTGATGGACTTGTGACGGACTTGTGATGGACTTGTGATGGACTTGTGATGGACTTGGAATGGACTTTTGTTTGACTTGTGACCGTCCATAACAAATTCCTCAACCACAACACTAGTTATAAATCCTGTCAACAGGTTTTAAAAAAAAACGAATTATGTTTTACTACAAACGTAGAGAAGACTTTAGGGTTCAGATTAAATCTCAGCATGAGGATGGGACCAAGACGGTGCCAAGAATCATCTCATCAGTGTTCATTGTAAGGTAAACTTGCTGGTGCAACATCCCTGTTACATTGTTGACTCATTTCAGTAATTAAAATCCCCAAAAAACTAACCAGTTTGCCTTGAGCCAACTACCATTCAATATTGAGTGACTGACAATTTTCTCTCCTCCCCCCCCCCCCCCCCCCCCCCCCCCCGGGTTTTCAGGATGTTTCTGTGAGGGACGTCCAGACCTCTGCAACCCCAACCCTTGTCAACACAACGCATCATGTGAGGATGAAGGAGAGGATTATTACTGCACCTGCCCTGCTGGTCTGTCAGGCAGAGATTGTGAGATCCAGGTGGATGCCTGCCATGATGGCGGGACGTGCTTGAATGGTGGATCCTGTGCACTGCCCTCTATGGATCAACTGTGTCTATGTCCTGCTGGATTTGCGGGTAAGGTGCCATGGCCTTGCGATCTGTCCAGATCTGTCACTGGGGACAATTCCAGTTGAAACCAGTTAAACTGATTCAACTAGTTTCAGCTGGTACTAGTTTTACTGGAAACAAGTGGTTGGTTTGAACCAGTTCAAAAACTAGTTAAATCCAGTTTAACTAGCTCAAATCCAGTCACCAGTTTCTTCTTTGACTGGTTTCAACTAGAATTTTTACCTTGGGGTAGGTTAACATCTGCATTTTGTGGGTAGAGTCAAGCCTGTACTGTTACAATGTGTTTCTTGCTGGTTAGAGCTGACTTTGTCGCAAATGAATTTCCACTTTTTCCACAGTTTGACAGAGCTTTTCATATAGATTGTGACTGTTTTGTTTTTGGTTTATTATTTACATTAGTGAAGCAAGGAATTGTAAATATCTCATTAATCGCAAAAAGAAAGTTCCAAGCTTATCTAGAATAGAGTCTCTTGAAGTATTACATATGTGCTTAAACTTGAAGTAATATTTGCTCATAATTTGGTAACCTCTGTTTATATTGGCTTCTTTTCTTACAAATTACAATTAACCCACAGGAGGGCATTGTGAGATTAACATCAATGACTGTGCCAATTCCCCATGTGCCAACGAAGCCCCCTGCGAAGATGGTATCCAGTCGTTCACCTGTCTTTGCTTGGAAGGTTTCACTGGTACTCTGTGCGAGATCGATATTGATGAATGCACCTCCAATCCCTGCCATAATGGAGGGGCATGTGTCGATCAGATCAGCGGTTACTGGTGTGACTGTACTAATGGTTTCAATGGAATTGACTGTGAAAACAACAAGAATGATTGCGTGGCCGGAGCTTGTGGCAAGGGGCAGTGTGTGGATGGGATCAACTCATTCAAATGTGTGTGTAACATCGGTGTCACTGGCCGTAGGTGTGATATTGATATCAATGAATGTCAATCTCATCCATGTGGTAACGGCGGCACGTGTCGCGATCTGGTGAATGGTTTCATCTGTGATTGCGTAGATGGATGGATCGGTGAGCAGTGTGAGATTAATGAAGACGATTGCGCCAATACCCCATGCCTGAACTCTGGTCATTGCATCGACGGCCTACAGTCCTACACCTGTCAATGCTTACCAGGCTTCATGGGTCAGAACTGTGACACCAACATCGACGAATGTCTTAGTAATCCTTGTCTCAACCAAGCAACCTGCATCGATGGAATCAACATGTTCACCTGTGATTGCAAGAAGGGAAAGAAAGGCACACTGTGCCAAATTGACTTGGGCAACTGCCAACCAAATCCTTGCAGGCACGGTGGGTCTTGTACCCCAACTGCTACTGGGTTTGTGTGTCAGTGTCAGGCTGGGTTTGAAGGAGCAGAGTGCCAGACTAATATTGATGACTGCGCCAACCACCAGTGTCTGAATGGAGCAAGCTGTATTGATCAGGTGAGAGTTTCATCCGGTTTAATCATTCCAACTTGCATTACTCACTGAGTTCAATTCACACTCCTTTGTTGTATCTGGCTGCTACACTTCCGCACAATTCAGATGCAAAATTCAAATCAGTGCCATCAAAGCTGACAAAAGAATGTATTGTATTGTACACATTCTCTCTCAAAACCTCTCTCAAAAACTCCACCTGTGCCTCAGTTTTTCTTCCTTGCCTTCATAATTTCAAACACTACAGATGTCTTTCTGTTCATCTCACCTCACACAAGAGCTTTGGTTTCAACTTCAGTAGTAAAATATTTTACAGCACTGACATGTTTTCCATCGATGTTTGTATGCAGGCCAACCGTTATTCCTGTCGCTGTACTCCAGGCTACACAGGACAGTTCTGTCAGACAGTTTTAGACATCTGCTCAGCTGAGCCGTGTCTGAACAACGCAGTCTGTCTGCCGAGTGCAGACAGCACAAGCCACTGCATATGCCAAGCAGGTAAAAACCAGCATACTACAGTTGGTGTAGGTGACTTGCTCCATCAAAATGAGACTTAAGATGGTGTTTTGGGTACTTTATTGATTAAAAGTGCGTTGGAAGAGCGTGTGGAATTTATTGAGTAACTTTGATGTATCAGTGCGATCAAATCTTAAGATAGGCAGTAGTTGATACTTGCCATTGGTTAACTTGAGTGCTGTTGACTGGAGATGCATTTGTAAGAAAGGGTTAGTTTGGTGGTTTTTTTTTATTCATACGTTTCACGTATTCGTAAGGTTGTCAAACATCGTTTAGCTTGTATATATCTGTTTGCAAAATGTGGCAACTTCTCTGCTACGCATGCCTTGCCAAAGTTGGTGGATGTTTGTTCCAACGTTCAAGATGCATATGTTTGAATTTTCTTCACAGGTTTCACAGGGATGCGTTGCGAGGTGGCCATTGATAACTGCACACCCAACCCTTGCCTGCATGATGGTACATGCTTCAATGGGATCAACTCCTACTCATGTATCTGTCCACCAGGCTATAGGTTAGTAGAAGATGACTTAAAGTTGCTTTTCATCAGTCAAAAAGATTGCGTGGATACTTAAGTCAATCACAAGTTAAAACATGAGTCAGGTCACATGTATCATTGACAAAGAAATACTTTAGTCACAAGTTCATTTAAAAACTATGTGACGTGACTTAATACTGGATTGCCTTATGATTTCTTGATGTAACTTGTGACTGACTCTGTGACAACTCTGAAGCTCAATTTTTTCTGTTCTACAGAGATTTGATTTTTGTTTGCTATATTTGCTTTATATTTTGCATTGTTGTTCTCCACTTAACTTTCAGTGCGATTTAAAGCACAGAATGGATGATTTGTGTTGTTGTTCCTACTTGCAGCGGGACTGAATGTGAGCAGGATATCGATGAGTGCTTGAGTAATCCTTGTCAGAATGGAGCTGAGTGCATCGATGGCATCAACCAATATGACTGCAGATGCAGACCAGGATTTCAGGGCGAATACTGCAGCCATCGTAAGATTTCCTATTGGATTTATGATCAAATATGTATTGCTCCAACCTCTTGGACTGTTTTTGCTTATTTTGTTTTTGGTTTTTCTAGGTTTTCCGTTCACTGAAATCATATAGCTATGATTTTTAACGCTGAGAATGCTGTCAAATATCATACCCATCTTCCTAACTTTCCTCTTCAGGCGTACCGTCCAATTTTGACATGGTGTTCCGACGTGATCATCCCTGTCAGTATAACACTCTACATCAAGTCATTAACGAACCACTGGGAGCGTTCACCATCATGATGTGGATTCGGTCGGTCACATTTGATGGGGTTATACTGACCTATACAACCCAGAGCACTGGACAGACACTGCAGAATGCACAGATTGCCTTGAGTCATCCTGGGGCATTGGTTGTCTATATTCAAGGGTGAGCTGTACTCATTATTGGCCAATCCCCCCCCCCCCCCTTCCCCACATACATAGGGAGTGTTTCAAAAGTCAAAACTTAATTTGGATCATTCCATGCCTTTTCCGTTAGACAGTTTCATTGCATCATCAAGAAAATGCTGTGGCCTCATATGTTTGTCATTGTGTATTAATATGTGAGTATATAAGCTAACAGAAATTTAGAAGCGTAGCAGCAAGTGTTCACACCACAAGTTTTCAAAGGCAACACATTTCAACTGGCCAAGTTGGATCCAAATGTGAAGAGTTTATTTCCAAAATACGATATAATACGATAGGCCTATATCCATTTGAAAAAAAGTGAAAAATTTGCACAGTTTTGAAACTTTAAGGACTAAAAGCAGTATAACAGTTAAATTAACTGTTTAACAGCTGTCAAAATTGACTTTGGGCAGCCAGACGAGAGCAGGATTCTAAAAGGGAACAAAATGGTGTGTATCGCGTTTTGGAAATAAAATCTTCATATCTTCTTCATATTGCATTCACATGGGCTATGACTCAACCTTAAAGGTAATTTATCTGTACATCAAAACAAAGTTTCAGTCTTCATCCTTCCATTTATGTGCAGTTTTGTTGAAGAAGGTTCGATGAAGACTTTAGTGATGCTCCTTAAACAAAACAAAAGAAAACCTTGCTTAAAACTAATGTCAAAACTAATTACCCTAAAATAGCTGAAAAGTAACCCAGGCTTCAAAGCACAGTTGGAAGCCTACACAACAATTGTGAGATAATTGATCCATTGCCTACAGACTACACATCCCCCATTTTGGGCCCTTGTATTGTTGTTCTTTACTTAGATTCTTGTGGTAGCTACAAGTATATCAGTCTGTTGTACACAATACGCAAAGCGTGTATCGTAATGTATCTTAATGCATTGTTTTTTAATCTTTGGGGTATAGTTTTCAGTTTTCCTCCTCCGTCTCTGTGAACGACAATCGTTGGCATCATCTGGCAGTGTCTTGGGACGAGCACGGAGGAATTCTCAAGATGTATCGAGATGGGCATCTGGTGCTGAACCAGTATCACATCAGATCCGGTGCCCGTATCAACAGTGGAGGGACATTCAATCTAGGACAGCTACCAAATGGTGGTGGGTACTGGTCACGGGTGTTGGCGGGGGTGAGGGATGGGGGTGGTTATTCTTTTTTTTTGTCAGCAAAATCCTTGTCTGTTTAGCTAATTCTTGTGTGATGTTATATATGCTGAATCTAGAAGTGTGACCTATTGTCCGATAGTATCCAGTCTTGTTTGTTTGAACCACACCTCCAAGCCCTTCCGAACTCCCCCCCCCCCCCCTTTTGTGATTTTTGTGGCGGCCAGTTCACCAAGTAAAGAAGTCCTAGCAAAGTTAACCACAGAATGGTCTGTTGGTAATTGTGTGATTATGCCCTGCCCCTCCCTTTAATGTGGTCTGGTGATGCCCACGGTAATGGTAGACATTTAGAAGTACATTTTGTGTGTACAGTAGCTCTCTATCCGTGCTTTTTACAGTGTGGCTGCATTTTTCAGTCCTTATGTGACATGTTTATGGGTTTCCTCAAATTTTACCAGAAGATCTTGGTTCAAGCAAGTATGGCTGGTACGTTCTCGGCAGTAAAGCAAATACAAATGCGATTTTGTGGCGTGATGCAAATTTGGAAAAGTTGAACAAATTACAACTGAAAAAATTTACAGCGAATTTTTTGTGATATGAAATTCACTTGAAGTATTTTTAGCTGTCTGCCGAGCGGTATTTTCTGCACAATAGCAGATGCATGGAAAGTAGCAACTGCTTCAGAGAGGAAACAATTTTTTGTGATTTTTTTTTATCCTCAGATGGTACCCAGACGGACACTTTCACTGGTTTTCTGAGTAGCGTCAACATGTGGAATACAGCACTGCCGGTGTCTGCCATTCTGCCACACGCTCAGACCTGTGACTCTGTTGCCCTTGGCAACCTCGTTGCAAGCCCTTACTTCATCGACAGGGGCTTCCTGGGAGAAATTCAAATTCAGACTCCATCACTGTGCGACAGTAAGAGTTACATCCGTTCTGAGCACATTTTCTTTTTTTAAATATGTTGAACATATCTATTAAGTTGGCACATTACAATTTCAGGTTTCAGAGTAATTTACTTTTCATGCATATTGTTTCTTTCCAAGAATAACACCATTCAAAATCCAAAGACAATTGTTCAGTACCTAAGCTATGCGTGCACAACCTTTTGACAACAATTTTGTTTGAGTTTCCTTTTTCTAAGAAATATACACAGTCCATATTATGTGTACAACAAGCCACCTTTAAATTTCATTGCACCAATCTTTGCTCACAGAAGCTGTGAAATTATTCCTCGAAAATGTGCTATAATTTGCTTGATTAAGCATTGGTACCAAATACCCTTTATTCTTTGAGGATATTAAATGAGAAAAAGGGCTTCAAATATCTATTTCACTGACTGACAGCAGTCCGAAATTGTTCAGCCAGCAGCCAATTTCCCCAAAAATGTTGCTCCATAGTTTACTCCACTTGAGAATTATTATATTGCGTGAGTTGTTCATCATTTTGTGTTTCGCAGTGCATGAGTCTTCGACTTATGTAACAAACTATGGCTTAACTTACACAGTAATTTTAGGTGGATAGGGTTGGGTCTGCAATTCTTGAAGACTTACTCAGAATGATGTAAACATTATCCACTTAACCTTTGCAATGTGAAGTTTCTTTCTTTGTCTTCCTGCAGTGGTAGACGAGTGTGCCTCCAGCCCCTGTGCGGCAGGCAGTACTTGCATTGATGAAATCAATCGTTATATCTGCCGATGTCCACCGGGCTTTACTGGCCAACACTGCCTGACAAACATTGACGATTGTGGAACGGGCCCAAGCCCTTGTGACAACGGGGGAACCTGTGTGGATGGAGTAGGCAATTTCAGCTGCCAGTGCCTGCCTGGGTTTTCGGGAGAAGCTTGTGAGCTGAGAATGGGTAAAGAAACAACTTGATGATATTAAGAAACAACTTAATGGTGTTGTTTAATCCATCAGCAGACCAGTGTGGCCAAGCGGTTAAGAGTTTGTGAATCGTGATCGTGCAATTGGTCAGGGGTTCTAATCCAGCTGCTGGCCATATCTTGTGACCTTGGGCAAGCCACTTCATCTTTATTTGCCTCTCTCCATTCAGGAGTATAAATGGGTACGGGCATTAGCTGGGGTACTAACCTGCAATGGACTGGAATCCCATCCATGGGGAATAGAAATATTTTTCAGTTGTTTCATGGCATGAAATCCAGAGATGAACACTGGCCTGAAGATGCATATAAGTTCAGAACAGACATTAGCTTCAGTAACGCCACATATACCCTGGCCTCCTATAGGTCCAATCATTAAACTGTTTTTTCCATTGATAGTTGATGGAGGCTGGAGTGAGTGGAGTGAATGGGAGGAGTGTAGCCAGTCCTGTGAAGGTGGCACTCAGTCCCGTCACCGTTCCTGCACCAACCCACGCCCAGCCTATGGTGGCAGCGCCTGTGTAGGTCCAATCCTTAAACTGGTTTCTTTTTCCATTGGCAGTTGATGGAGGCTGGAGTGAGTGGAGTGAATGGGAGGAGTGTAGCCAGTCCTGTGAAGGTGGCACTCAGTCCCGTCGCCATTCCTGCACCAACCCACGCCCTATGGTGGCAGCACCTGTGTAGGTCCAATCCTTAAACTGGTTTCTTTTTCCATTGGCAGTTGATGGAGGCTGGAGTGAGTGGAGTGAATGGGAGGAGTGTAGCCAGCCCTGTGAAGGTGGCACTCAGTCCCGTCACCATTCATGCACCAACCCACGCCCAGCCTATGGTGGCAGCACCTGTGTTAGGTCCAATCCTTAATCTGGTTTCTCTTTCCATTGGCAGTTGATGGAGGCTGGAGTGAGTGGAGTGAATGGGAGGAGTGTAGCCAGTCCTGTGAAGGTGGCACTCAGTCCCGTCACCGTTCATGCACCAACCCACGCCAAGCCTACGGTGGCAGCGCCTGTGTAGGTCCAATCAGTCAGACCCAGCAGTGCAATACGGCACCTTGCCCAAGTAAGTATAGTCACCATCAACGATCTCCTGATCTCATCCTTCAGACTCAATATTGGTCTTGTCTAGATCAGTATAGTCTAGAATTGTGAGTGCTCACCTCACTCATTTGTGTGCATGAATTGACTTGTGACCAGACTTGTGATGTACTTTATGATCCATTGTTTGCAACACTGATAGCAAACCAGTGATCGGATTCCCTACATTTTTCAGCAATGTTTTGCATAAGGGTCCAATGTGTGACATTTTGTCGTTACTTTGGTACTTTGTAATTGCCATTCAAGTATCATTAGGAATGGCTGTAAACGATTTTGTATTCATTGGTATTGGTAGTTTGCTATTCATAATCAGTCTTGGAGGAGGACTGCATGAAGGAGTGCATCAGAATTATAAAATTACTGATGTCAGATGTAACAGGGACAGGAAAAAAAACCCATAAATTTATATTAATAAATACCTTGGAGAGTTGATGGTTTCTGATTGGTCGAGACTCGATCACGTGGCCGGTCATTAACGGTGATAACGGACCGGCTTCAAATATCAAGCGAATAAATGGCCCCTGAACCAGCATTGATCAAGCCCCGTTCAGCCCCATGCAAGCCAATGATTGGTCAAAATATAGTAGCAGTCCTGCGGTAGCTTTTAACAATTGAGCACTGCACATGCGCTCAACCCCCATCGCGTGAGACTGACGCACGCGTACGCAACACAGTTGCTAGGGATGCGTGCGTGAGCGCGCGTAAGGAAGTTTTGAAACGACATCGTACAGCAGTGCAGTATATACTGAGGATGTTTACGACGAAAGCGTAGATCTACGATTTATTTTCTTTGAAACACTTCACCCACCGACATATTTACCTTTCCTAAACCAAGCATCTTTGTAATTCCGGACACAAGGAATGTGTAAATGAGATTTGAAAACATTGTTGTAATTTGTTTCGCTACGGCAACAGTTTCTGTTGAGTTTACGTCGTTATAGCTGTTAAGCTAAAATATGGCCCATGAACATGAACACAAAAAAGTCTGGAAATATCGCCGGATAAAAGTCACAAAATTGGAGCATTTTAACTGTTTATTTCGTTATAAAGGTATTTATTAATGGGAATAACAGTGTGAGGATCCGGTCTTCACTGCGTGATAATGACCGGGTGCGGGGGGTGACCACTGTTAATGGACCGAGACGAAAACAGCGGTCACCCCCACACCCGGTCATTATCACGCAGTGAAGACCGGCTCCTCACACTGTTATTCCCTTATTATTACCCATATTCACAGAAGGATTACTTAAAAACGGAACACATTATTACTGTGTACTTTCCTCCATTTGCTGTTGTCTTACAGCCTGTGGGAATGTGAGCAATCCCTTCAGAGGAAAAGTGAACTGTGAAATTGCTGGTGAGGAGCAGAATTGCAGCATCTCCTGCTGGCAAGGCTATGCATTCAGTCGGGCCACTCTACCCTCCTACCAATGTGGTCCCTCGACCGACTACAAGTGGTCCCATGAGACTGAGGACAACCCAGGATTGGCTTTTCCTAAGTGTACAAGTGAGTTAATTATCACCATTCATTAGACGTTGAATGTGAAAAATTCTTCATAGAAAAAAAGTTAAGAAATGTGCAGATCATAGCATAGGTAGCTGTTGACTCAATGTCATGTCTCTGCTAACACTGGAATTGTTAGCTAACGGCACTAGCAAAGAAATTCTTTGCTAACGCTGTATTAATAGACTATTCTTTAGTTAAGTTAAGTATGCACATGCACAAGCCCAAATGCCTTGCATTAACCAGCAAAATGCACTCACTGTATTAAAGTGAAAGCGTAAGTGTAAGGCTGTGGCTACGGCCATGTCACATAACACCTGAGTCTGTGGGGAGTAGCAACTGTGGCTAGCCAGTGGCTTCTAAAGTTGAGGATGTTATTCACAGCCACAGCCACATGCATTGAACACAGACTCAGTCTAAATTTCCTGTGACAGCTTGAAGAGGATTTTCACTTTGTTATGTAGAGTCATGAAATTGGGCTCTTTTATTTTTGAATTGGCTTGCTTGACGAGACGACAATGTCCATAGAGACCAAGGTAAATCTCAGACACGCATTCATGCTATGATGAATTTTGTTTTAGCAATTTTAAAGATGCTGTTCAGCAATTAATGTAATTTGTAGGTCAGGGTTGATCAGTATAGACCATTATCATCTTGATTTTTCCATTCAAATCAACGTAACCAAAGCGAGGCTGGAAGGAAAAATACTCTGGTTCCTTTTTTTGTGAAACAAAAAAAGGTTATCATTCAGTACCGTTATTGGACACAGGGAACATGACTGAATTGGTGGCAGTATGATGAAGGTCTATTATAATTGTGATTCCTGACTGCCTTTTCCAAGATTGAAATAGCGTTTGAAGTAATGTCTTGATTAATCAACACAGCATTCACTGTCACAGTTTGTACCGCATGAAACTCGTTGTCTCTTGCAGAGTACAAACCGCCAAATAAGGTTGCCATGGAGATGAAACTTGCATACAGCATTGACCTGACCTGTGATGGGGTCAACATCACTAAAGATGGCCTGGCATATCAGCAAGTCAATGATGCTATCACGATGAACCTACAGACGCTCAGCTGTGTGCAGGACAACTCTTGTACTGTGGAACGGAAGGTCCATGAACATTGCTTGACTACTATGGGGAAAATTTAAACTGAGGGGGGGGACATGATTACTGTAATACTTTGTGGATGATATTAATACCTTTAAAAAATGCTGCATATATTGTATAAGGCTGTGGCGTTTACATGTTAAAAGAAAAACAAATCTAAATCTAAAATGTTCGAAATGTTTAAACACAACCCGCATTTAAAAAAGTGACATAATAAAAGCAAATTAACATTGTGTTTGTATTCCAAGTTTGCTTGTTGCCCATTTATGCTTCCATTTGTATGAACGTAACTTCATTTCAATTCCTTGTTATACTTCAGATCAGTGGCTGCAGTCCACACGTTGCCGGGGACCATGCCCGCAGACGCCGACGTCGATCCCTCGAAGCGGTCCTTATCACCATCAGGCTGGAGCATGACGTTGACATCCCTGATCAACAGAACCTGACCAATGAAGAAGGTGAGAGAGAAATGGTAGTGATGCCATTGGTATATCACAATGAATATCTGGATACTTTTAAAAAAATGATATGGTTTCCCTGAGTCAATCGCAACAGTTGCATGAGGGTATAGATGCTGTGCACATGGGCTCCCTCAGTGGTAACAAAGAGAAAGTTCAGAGGGACTCAAACGAGTGCATGCCTGTAAATAGGCCAATAATCCATCCGCCGAGCTCATGAATAAAAGTTATACCCTCAAAATATTCTATATTAGAGAGTATTGAGAGCCATAAAATTGAGGAATTGAAGAGATATGGTAATGAATCTCTAACCCGGACTTGGGGCTTCCAATTCTGAGCATTTTGGGTGCTATTGGGCTCGAAAGTGGTGCTATTTTGCCATGTTGTGGAGGGATCGTTTTTCAAGATGGCTCCTTTTCCGCTTTGGGGAATATAGGGGTCGTCTTCTTTGAGTGAGAATATCTCGAAAAGGCAATGGTCAACCCACCAAAAAATGAAAAGAAAATGAAAGCTGACCACATTGATCATCATTTTTCTGTGCAGCTTGAATACCTGTGAGAGTTCCGAGTATTTTTAAAAGAATTTTGAAGTATGCGCATTTAGCACTAGTGTCTATGGGTTTTTTTTGCTGCAGGGTTGCACCCATATGCCTGGCAGCCACACAGAGCTCTTAGGCGAAGTAAAAAAAAAACATGTTTCTCGTCCCCGCCCGCTTTCTTTTTGGAGGCCGCCTGGATTTTTTTATTATTTTTTATTTTTGAAAAATGCAGTAAAAAAACCTGAAAAAGTCCACAAATTCATCGGAAAATAAATATGTGCGAAGTATGTGACCAATACAACTCTAAATGACACTGTAAATATGTTCAGTTTTCTTGTCCAGCTTGAATTGTCTTTGATTTTAAAAGTGTCTTTGAACAGTGGAAACATCAACAGCTGCAGGAAATTTTAAAATGGCGACCATCTTAAAAAAAATAAAAAGTAAAAAGCCCAGCTTTCTATTTTTTCAAAAACCCAGACGAGAAACATGTTTTTTTTTTTTTATTCGGCCTTATTTGTTTGTGCATATTCACACGAAAATTAGTCATGTGTGCTTCATGCTGTACACACGCAGACCAAATGCATAATTCTAATGAACATGCAGAGTTCTAATGTACCCATGTACTGTTCCCGCATGGATCCCATAGCCAGGTTCAAGTTTACAAGCTGTATGCAATATTTGATGGCTAGCTCTGTGACCAGCTGACATATTGTGCTCAGTAGTGTACTGCTTCCCGTGATATTGCTGCTACCCTCAACATGTGATAAAAAGAGAAATTGTGAGTTTTAAGAAAAAGAAATCATGAAATTTAAACAGTCCTTGCAATTGATGGGCTTTTAGCAGTCTTGCTATGATTGCTGTTATCAAGGTCTTTCCTAGCAAATTTCCGGTGTAAGTTGCACTTCGGAGTAGAAATGATTGGATGGACAGCTTAAAAAACTGATCAAGCACTGAACATGTAACAACTTAGCCCACTGCACTCCTTTCTCTCCATACAAAACATCCAAGTGTTGAGCCAAAACAGCTCCATAGAGGCAACCGAAGAGTTACGTAACTCTGCTGGTAAGCTGATCAATGAGTCTACATCGGGCCAGTTTGCCATCAACGTAGACAGTCAGGTTTACGACGTGGACTCGGAGAAGACTGATAGTTACGGCATGCCTGTCTGTCCTCTTGGTACGGTGCGCATGAAGGCAGAAGACATACTATGCGGTAAGTGACATTCTTGGTTCTCCGTCTAGTTTTATAGCTTCGTTAGGAGAGTTAAGACTTCAGTCTTCTTCTGTTCAACTGAATTCTAAACCTAAAGGTGATCACTGTGCATGTGCTCTTCATTCTTGTTCCTGACAGCTTAGAATTAGGGATGACTGTTGGTTCATGTTCTTACATTTAAATACTATGTATTATTCAAAAATGGTAATAGCACTGATGCTGGCGAGTGTTAAGAAAAGTGCGGGACATTGGTGATGACAAAGAAGTATTTTGTTCAAAGTAGAAAAACTTGACTTACACAAATTTTGTTGCAAAAGGCTGGAATGATTTTTCACAACCTTAACATGATCCACATGAAACACTTTTCTACCATACCCTTGCTGATAAAGCATTGTGTTTAGGAATGTCATAGAGGCAGCATTTACCATTTATGGAAAGTCATTTGTTTCACAATGTTGCAGTCTAAATGTTGCAGTCAAATGTGCATGTTCACAAATTTCACATCAACCTATCACGTTAAATGTGTCCACCTACCCATGATCTACTGCAAAATTGTAGGGTCAAAGAAAAACCTTTTATAACAATTGTTGTTCAATAATACTATTTTCTGGTTGTTTTTCTACTCAGTTCCCTGCGAGTCAGGCTGGTTTAACTACAAGGAAGATTGCTACCCGTGTCCGCGTGGCATGTACCAGTCACTAGAGGGCAGCACATACTGCCATGCCTGTCCACGTGGCCGCACCACCACCGGCCCCTCTGCTACTGAGGAAGGAGATTGCCAAGTCATCGTCCTGTAGTCTCTTCTTCATAAGTTCTGAAATTCAGCTAGTCTCCAAAACTAGTCTGAAAAGCCAAGATTGGGTTTACCGTTTAAGCCTTCACTCACTGATTTCCAACAAAAATATCGATGATCTGTAAATGCTTCAACAGTAACAGCTGTCATTTACCGCGCTTGTACTAATCCATTTAATTGCAAACATAGAGGATGTAGGATTGCTTAGGGAAGCCGTGCAAATTTAAGCAGAGTTTCAAGAACAAACTTCAACTCAATTGGCCTAATGTTTTTGTAATTGTTTATTATTCTGGGGGAAAGAATCCTCCACTGACTTTATGGAACTTTTGATGAGAACATCTCCATCAAATTATTACAATCATGTCATAAATACCATTTTGATGATTTTGTTTGTACTGTCTCCATTTTTTCAGTAGCTAAATGTAACAATATAATTCAAACTCAAATTTACTCAGAATTTAATTAGTCTTTGAAAGACTTTTAGATAAGTTTTAATAAGTATTGCTGTGTTTTTGTTTAATCCTTTAGCACTTGTATTACATTGTATTACATTGTATTCCATCATACATTGTATTACATTGTATTACATTGTATTACATTGTATTACATTGTATTACATTGTATTACATTGTATTACATTGTATGTACTCCTCCATGGGCCATTGAAACCATAGAGTGTTGGGGTGGTTTGGGGATTGTGAGGAGTTACTGGCAGGGCATTTTGGGGTGATACCAGGGCTAAAACGTTATCTATATTTGCAGCTAATAGACCTTGACCCACCCACCCAAAATTTGGAAAATAATTTCAAATTTAAAAACATTGACAGTCTTTGGAATGATCCCTAACAAATAAATTTGCCAGGGTTCGAAATTAGCGGTAGCCCGCTAGCCAAATGCTTGTCAAAACAGCGGCAGGCTAGTCAAACTATTCCTTAAGCAGCCCGGCTGGCGAGTCAAATATTATTGGGCTATGGTAAGGATGAAAGGACAGGAATATTAAATGAATCATAAAATTTAGAAATCACACCTATCAATTCGTGTACAATGTTATCAACTGTTTTAGGGTTAAATTATAAGAACTGTTTATTAAAAACACGATTAAATTGCCCCAGAATAGACGAGAAATCAGTTGGAAATGGGTAAAAGCGAATTTTACCTACGACCTGTATTCGTACCTATGGCCAAAAAAAAGTCTCCGGTTTCTGGTATGAAGCTTGCCCCAAAAAAGGTGCGGCGACGCGGCTTTTTTTTTTTTTTTTTACCTGATTTTTCTTCAAATGTCGGCTGATGACTGCAAATGGTGCCCGACTAAACTTAGTACAAATAGGCCTATATGGGATTGGGAGTCCAGAGAGGCCACATAAAGCTTATTCTCCACCATAACCCCATCTAAAAACATGTTAAAATTGTGCAGCAGCAGGATTCCAGTCAAACCAGTGAGTTTGGCGGTTTTGAGACATCATCTTTCATTGAAAAAAAAAAACTTTTTCATTTTGCCGACGCCCATGGCTACGGCGACGCGCGCGCATACCAGAAACCGGAGACTTTTTTTTGGGGGGGGGGGGGGGCTGTAGGTCTCCTTGTTCGATCACGTCTGTTTTCACATTGCGTACTTGCGTGAGAACGAAAATGATAACGACGCGAAGATATTAATAGTAATACCTACATCTGTGGGACTCTAGATTTCGTTTGGATCACATTTTAATACAGTTCTTATCAACGGTCGTTTTAGATTTATTTGTAAATGAAAATAAATGCTTCAAGTTTGTTAAAAAAAATGTCTTCCACAATTTTTTCCATAAATGTTCATGCTCAAACGAGTGATCGAGTTCCACGGAAGTTTTCGGAAGTGTGACAGGTTCATTTTTTGCAGGATATTTCTCTTTATCATCTTGGGATTTTTCAGTTTCCATAAAATTCCGAGGGTGATTTTTTAAAGGAATCAATATACCAAACTAATTTTAAAAACTCTGACTTTTACACATTAATTATAATTTTCGAGGGGCCCTGAAGCACCACCAGGAGTCAATTTTCAGGCCCTATACACGTTTAACATGTTTGCACATTGCCAGATTGTTTATGAGACGATATAAAAGAAAAAAACATGCAGGCTAGTGAACACGCCCGGGGCTAGTTATATAAGACTCTGTTTCAGTAGCCCGGCTGGCTAGTGAACACAAAAAGTTAAGGTCGAACCCTGTTTGCTGGTTTGCTTTTGCAGGCCTTTACACAGTTTTAAACGTTGGTTTTAAATGGCGCGCTTCACTTCTAAAATTGCGCGCAATACTCAGAATTAACGAATAAGGAGCGTCCTGCACTTAATTCCAAAGTTGAAATTAATTAATTGATTCCTTGAATTGACATGGGCCAAGTTTTTGTTTTCGTGCGATGTCTCATTTGAAAGCTCACAGAAAATTTTGATTTTTTTTTGTTTAGTTTCATTTGTAAACAACATAATAGTTATTGAGGATCATAAAAAAAAGACCTTTTTGACACGACGTATGATCTGACTCGGATGTTGCGCAGGCATATACTATCGAATTCACACTAGCACTGTACAAGAGTCGCCCAGGCGTGGATCCAGGATGTTCGGGGGTCACACCACCCCCACCCCCAGCTCTGTCAAAAAGATTGTGCATAGAAATTGCTTAAAACAATAATGCAACCCTCCCCCTCTAGCTCTCCGACACCCAAAAAAGCATACTGGTACCGTGACGTCCGACTGTGCACAAAATACGAACAGGACAGAGGCAGCTTGGTTAGGGGGGTACTTATACACTTTTCTTTTATATAAGATTTATAATCTATATATACCGATTAAGCTAAGGTAGGCCTACTGTTGGTATTTTACGACGGGAAATAAAACATCTTATAAAGACAGAATGCGTGGTTTGAAAAGCAAAAAGACACCGACGGGATTCGAACCCGGGCTCCGCGACTCGTGGACGACGAATCTAACCACTAGGCCATTACGCTTCCTTAGAATTCTTGTCAAAAACTATTTGTCTTAATAGGCAGAGAAACGTAAAACATTGCTGTGTGCATCTATATCTGTTTTGGCTCCATGGACGAAAATTAATAAGTCGACAGGTGAGGGCAATAATGAGCAAACTGTTGTCATTTGTTTGGAAAATTACATACGGCTACCTCGTTAATCGTAGGCGTATACGTGTGCTAAACATACTCATCGTTACGCAACAATACACCATTAGGCTAATTTATTTTAAAAAGAATCGGGTGCGTTCAGGGGAGGATCCAGGAATTTTTGCGGGGGGGGGGGGGGACCAGGCCCGTCAGATCAGATGTTTGTATCCGATTGATGCAGACAGGCGGACCGTGTTATTGTTGGCTGGGGAGCGGCGTGCCAGCGTCGGCACGCCGACCCAAACCATCATCAGCGGTCCGCCAGTGGCGCTCCGTAAACTGCCAGCGGACCATCAGCGGCAATCAGCGGCATACCACCGCTCCAAAATCGCCAGCGGACCGTCAGCGGCAGTCAGAGGTATACACCGGCGGTCTGCCGCTCCAAAACCGCCAGCGGACTACCAGCGGCAATCAACGTTCGTCACTGTCCCCAACAGTCCATCTTCTACCTGTTTTTTTTTTCAAAAGAAATCAATGTCAACAGTAGGCCTACGTTCTCATCCTTAATCAAACAAAAACGATAAAACGTAGACGAAACCAAAATTAACCAGGACAGCCCAATACACCAGGGGCGCTGTTTATGATACATGCCCATCTATATTTTATGTATAGCGCTTCGCTCGTACCCGGTACCCCCCCCCCTGCCCCCCCCCCCCCCCCCCCCCCCCCCCCACCTCCGAATCTACGCGTCTGCCTTTTGAAAATACACAATTGCGGTGTTCATTGTTGCGTAATGATCCGCCTAGCACACGACTGTTTTGCACATTAGGCTGTGTTATGTAGCTTCCTAACAAACCAAACACACTGTGCTCATTACATCACTTGTTTTTACCCATTAAGGTAAAGCAAATGGACCCAGTAATCTTCCTGGCGCGTTTGCTCACCTATAAAGACAACTTTTCTCAGTTTAAGGAAAATTCTAAGGTAACGAAATGGCCGAGTGGTTACGATTCGTCGTCCACGGTGAGCGGGGTCCCGGGTTCGAATCCCGCTGGTGTCTTTTTGGTTTTTAACGTATGAGTTCAATTATTCACTATAAGAGATTTAATTTCCCGTCGTAAAGTACCAACAGTACCTTAGCTTAATCGGTAAGCACTGCTGCTGGTACTGTCCGCGAGTTCCAGGTTGGCGCCTTCGTACAGGTTCAGGGCATGTGGTCCACTCGGAGGATCAGGGCTTAGGGGCCGCCCTGTTCCTCCCTTAGCTCTTTGCTTTTACATGGTGCCTGGCCCTCCGGGGTTATATGGATGGATAGGGAAGGAAGTGTGTATTGGTCGGGGACGCCGAGACCCCGGAAGAGAACTAAGGGATCGGCTGGGGCATTGTTATGGCTCAGACCGATCCCTGAAAGCTTGACTAGCACATAACTTTTTGATTTTTTTACCCTCTATCTTTTATACTTTGGTTTAGTTTGATATCTACAGCTGCTCGGCAGGTCTACGGGTAGTATCAAAATTGAAACAAAGGTGTATGTCATAAATCAATGAATATTTCATAATTGACTATAATCAAAACGGAGTTTCGTTTGATCAATTTGACTATCATTATATAATGACGCGATTGCCAATTGACGTAAGAAACGCCATAAATTATACCGGGAAAAAAATAAAGATGTACATTGTAATATAAATATTATTTATACATCTTTCAAATAACGTGTCTTTAATTGTGAGCATTCCAAACAATACAGTAATTCGCAATAGTAATAGAATGCTATATGATAGCACGATCAATGCGTCTCTATTAAATTTAAAAAATATATATAATTTAGGCCCCTATGTGTGAAATATTCTTTGATTGACTATAAGCATTCCATACGAATGAGTTAATTCGCAAAATATAGCAACAACAAAAGAGAAAGGAAAAGGAGAAAATTGCTTTACCCTTAAAACTGGAAAAATAATTTGTTTTTAAAAAGTCAAATGGGACACTTCATGTATTGATTTAACAGTTTGCAAGGAGTTAGCCTTACATTTTAGCAAAATTGGGAAAAATCAGATGTTTCTGGAAAAATCGCAGCTTGTAAGGGGCTAACCTTGCATTTTTAGTAAAATTGAAATGTTTATGAAACATTTCAAATTGTAAGGGGTGAACCTTGCATTTTTTTAGCGAAATTGGGCAAAATCAGATCTTTCTGGAAAATTTCAGATTGAAAGGGGTTAACCTTGCTTTTTTATTAAAATGTGGAAAATTTAAACGTTTATGAACAATTTCAAATTGTCAGTGGTTAACCTTGCATTGTTTAGCAAAATAGGGCAAAATCAGATCTTTCTGAAAAATTTCAGATTGTAAGGGGTTAACTTTGCAGTTTTAGCAAAATTGGGCAAAATCAGATTTGTATGAATAATCAAAAATTGTAAGGGGTTAACCTTGCCAAATGAGGGCAAAATCAGATGTTGCTGGAAAATTGCAGATTGAAAGGGGTAAACCTTGCTTTTTTAAGCGAAATTTGGAAAAATCAGATGATTCTTGAAAATTGCAGATTGTAAGGGGTTAACTTGGCATTTTTAGCATAACTGGGCAATATCAGATTTATATGAAAAATCTCAAATTGTAAGGGGTGAACCCTGTGTTTTTAGCGAAATTGGGCAAAATCCGATCTTTTTGGAAAATTTCAGATTGTAAGGGGTTAACCTTGCTTTTTTAGTGATATTTGGCAAAATAAGATGTGAATGAAAAATTTCGAATTGTAAGGGGTTCACCTTGCTTTTTTAGTAAAATTGGGCAAATTTAAATGTTTATTAAAAATCTCAAATTGTAAGGGGTGAACCTTGCATTTTTTTAGCAAAATAGGGCAAAATCAGGTGTTTATGAAAAATGTCAGATTGTAAGGGGTTCACCTTGCTTTTTTAGCAAAATTGGGAAAAATCAGATTTGTATGAAAAATCAAAAATTGTAAGAGGTTAACCTTTGCCCAATTAGGGCAAAATCAGATGTTTCTGGAAAATTGCAGATTGAAAGGGGTTATCCTGGCATTTTTAGCAAAACTGGGCAATATCAGATTTTTATGAAAAATCTCAAATTGTAAGGGGTGAACCTTGCATTTTTAGCAAAATTGGGCAAAATCAGATGTTTCTGAAAAATTTCAGATGTAAGGGGGTTAACCTTGCTTTTTTAATAAAATTGGGCAAATTTTAATGTGCATGAAAAATTTCAAATTGTTAGGGGTTATAACCTTGCGTTTTTTGGCAAAATACGGCAAAACCAGGTGTTCATGAAAAATTTCATATATCAAAGAATATTTCACACATAGGGGCCTAAATTATAATCTACAATTTTCCAGAAACATCTGATTGTGCCCTATTTTGCTAAAAAGGAAAATGCAAGGTTAACCCCTATTACAATGTGAATTTTTACATAAACATCTAATTTTTCCCAATCTTATTCAAAAAGAAAGTTAACCCCTTACAGTTTGCAATTTTCCAGAAACATCGGATTTTTGCCGATTTCTCTTAGAAAAATGCAAGGTTAACCCCTTATAATTTGAAATTTTTCATAAAAATCTGATATTGCCCAGTTTTGCTAAAAATGCCAGGTTAACCCCTTTCAATCTGCAATTTTCCAGAAACATCTGATTTTGCCCTAATTGAGCAAAGGTTAACCTCTTACAATTTTTGGATTTTTCATACAAATCTGCTAAAAAATGCAAAGTTAAAACCCTAACAATTTGAAATTTTTCATGCACATTAAAATTTGCCCAATTTTACTAAAAAAGCAAGGTTAACCCCTTACACCTGAAAATTTCAGATGTAAGGGGGTTAACCTTGCTTTTGTAGTGCCCTAATTCGGCAAAAGTTAACCCCTTATCTGATTTTGCCCAATTTTGCTTAAAATGCAAGGTTCACCCCTTACAATTTGAGATTTTTCATAAAAATCTGATACTGCCCAGTTTTGCTCAAAATGCCAGGTTAACCCCTTTCAATCTGCAATTTTCCAGAAACGACTGATTTTCCCTAATTGGGCAAAGGATAACCTCTTACAATTTTTGATTTTTCATACAAATCTGATTTTTCCCAATTTTGCTAAAAATGCAAGGTGAACCCCACAATCTGACATTTTTCATAAACACCTGATTTTGCCCTATTTTGCTAAAAAATGCATGGTTCACCCCTTACAATTTGAGATTTTTAATAAACATTTAAATTTGCCCAATTTTACTAAAAAAGCAAGGTTAACCCCTTACAATTTGAAATTTTTCATTCACATCTTATTTTGCCAAATATCACTAAAAAAGCAAGGTTAACCCCTTACAATCTGAAATTTTCCAAAAAGATCTGATTTTGCCCAATTTCGCTAAAAACACAAGGTTCACCCCTTACAATTTGAGATTTTTCAGATAAATCTGATATTGCCCAGTTATGCTAAAAATGCCAAGTTAACCCCTTTCAATCTGCAATTTTCAAGAAACATCTGATTTTGCCCTAATTGGGCAAAGGTTAACCTCTTACAATTTTTGGTTTTTCATACAAATCTGATTTTTCCTAATTTTGCAAAAAAAATGTAAGGTGAACCCCTTACAATCTGACATTTTTCATAAACACCTGATTTTGCCCTATTTTGCTAAAAAATGCAAGGTTCACCCCTTACAATGTGAGATTTTTCATAAACATTTAAATTTGCCCAATTTTACTTAAAAAGCAAGGTTAACCCCTTACAATCTGAAATTTTCCAGAAAGATCTGATTTTGCCAAATTTCGCTAAAAATACAAGGTTCACCCCTTACAATTTGAAATACATCTGAAATTTTTCAGAAAGATCTGATTTTGCCCAATTTTGCTTAAAATGCAAGGTTCACCCCTTACAATTTGAGATTTTTCATAAAAATCTGATACTGCCCAGTTTTGCTCAAAATGCCAGGTTAACCCCTTTCAATCTGCAATTTTCCAGAAACATCTGAAATTTGCCCTAATTGGGCAAAGGTTAACCTCTTACAATTTTTGATTTTTCATACAAATCTGATATTTCCCAATTTTGCTAAAAATGCAAGGTGAACCCCACAATCTGACATTTTTCATAAACATCTGATTTTGCCCTATTTTGCTAAAAAATGCAAGGTTCACCCCTTACAATTTGAGATTTTTAATAAACATTTAAATTTGCCCAATTTTACTAATAAAGCAAGGTTAACCCCTTACAATTTGTAATTTTTCATTCACATCTTATTTTGCCAAATATCACTAAAAAAGCAAGGTTAACCCCTTACAATCTGAAATTTTCCAAAAAGATCTGATTTTGCCCAATTTCGCTAAAAACACAAGGTTCACCCCTTACAATTTGAGATTTTTCAGATAAATCTGATATTGCCCAGTTATGCTAAAAATGCCAAGTTAACCCCTTTCAATCTGCAATTTTCCAGAAACATCTGATTTTGCCCTAATTGGGCAAAGGTTAACCTTTTACAATTTTTGGATTTTTCATACAAATCTGATTTTTCCTAATTTTGCAAAAAAATGTAAGGTGAACCCCTTACAATCTGACATTTTTCATAAACACCTGATTTTGCCCTATTTTGCTAAAAAAAAATGCAAGGTTCACCCCTTACAAT
Organism: Patiria miniata; assembly: GCF_015706575.1. NCBI lineage: Eukaryota > Metazoa > Echinodermata > Asteroidea > Valvatida > Asterinidae > Patiria > Patiria miniata. Next base: position 13,411,622 of record NW_024037051.1, read on the forward strand.
GTGAGATTTTTCATTAACATTTAAATTTGCCCAATTTTACTAAAAAAGCAAGGTTAACCCCTTACAATCTGAAATTTTCCAGAAAGATCTGATTTTGCCCAATTTCGCTAAAAATACAAGGTTCACCCCTTACAATTTGAGATTTTTCATATAAATCTGATATTGCCCAGTTATGCTAAAAATGCCAAGTTAACCCCTTACAATCTTCAATTTTCAAGAAACTTCTGATTTTTCCCAATTTCGCTTAAAAGCAAGGTTAACCCCTTTCAATCTGCAATTTTCCAGAAACATCTGATTTTGCTCTAATTTGGCAAGGTTAACGTCTTACAATTTTGGATTTTTCATACAAATCTGATTTTGCCCAATTTTGCTAAAAATTCAAAGTTAACCCCTTACACTCTGAAATGTTCCATAAACACCTGATTTTGCCATTTTTGCTAAAAAAAATGCAAGGTTAACCCCTGACAATTTGAAATTTTTCATACACATTTTTTTTGCCAAATTTTACTACAAAAGCAAGATTAACCCCTTACAATCTGATATTTTCCAGAAAGATCTGATTTTGCCAAATTTCGCTAAAAATACAAGGTTCACCCCTTACAATTTGAAATACATCTGAAATTTTTCAGAAAGATCTGATTTTGCCCAATTTTGCTTAAAATGCAAGGTTCACCCCTTACAATTTGAGATTTTTCATAAAAATCTGATACTGCCCAGTTTTGCTCAAAATGCCAGGTTAACCCCTTTCAATCTGCAATTTTCCAGAAACATCTGAAATTTGCCCTAATTGGGCAAAGGTTAACCTCTTACAATTTTTGATTTTTCATACAAATCTGATATTTCCCAATTTTGCTAAAAATGCAAGGTGAACCCCACAATCTGACATTTTTCATAAACATCTGATTTTGCCCTATTTTGCTAAAAAATGCAAGGTTCACCCCTTACAATTTGAGATTTTTAATAAACATTTAAATTTGCCCAATTTTACTAATAAAGCAAGGTTAACCCCTTACAATTTGTAATTTTTCATTCACATCTTATTTTGCCAAATATCACTAAAAAAGCAAGGTTAACCCCTTACAATCTGAAATTTTCCAAAAAGATCTGATTTTGCCCAATTTCGCTAAAAACACAAGGTTCACCCCTTACAATTTGAGATTTTTCAGATAAATCTGATATTGCCCAGTTATGCTAAAAATGCCAAGTTAACCCCTTTCAATCTGCAATTTTCCAGAAACATCTGATTTTGCCCTAATTGGGCAAAGGTTAACCTTTTACAATTTTTGGATTTTTCATACAAATCTGATTTTTCCTAATTTTGCAAAAAAATGTAAGGTGAACCCCTTACAATCTGACATTTTTCATAAACACCTGATTTTGCCCTATTTTGCTAAAAAAAAATGCAAGGTTCACCCCTTACAATGTGAGATTTTTCATTAACATTTAAATTTGCCCAATTTTACTAAAAAAGCAAGGTTAACCCCTTACAATCTGAAATTTTCCAGAAAGATCTGATTTTGCCCAATTTCGCTAAAAATACAAGGTTCACCCCTTACAATTTGAGATTTTTCATATAAATCTGATATTGCCCAGTTATGCTAAAAATGCCAAGTTAACCCCTTACAATCTTCAATTTTCAAGAAACTTCTGATTTTTCCCAATTTCGCTTAAAAGCAAGGTTAACCCCTTTCAATCTGCAATTTTCCAGAAACATCTGATTTTGCTCTAATTTGGCAAGGTTAACGTCTTACAATTTTGGATTTTTCATACAAATCTGATTTTGCCCAATTTTGCTAAAAATTCAAAGTTAACCCCTTACACTCTGAAATGTTCCATAAACACCTGATTTTGCCATTTTTGCTAAAAAAAATGCAAGGTTAACCCCTGACAATTTGAAATTTTTCATACACATTTTTTTTGCCAAATTTTACTACAAAAGCAAGATTAACCCCTTACAATCTGATATTTTCCAGAAAGATCTGATTTTGCCAAATTTCGCTAAAAATACAAGGTTCACCCCTTACAATTTGAAATACATCTGAAATTTTTCAGAAAGATCTGATTTTGCCCAATTTTGCTTAAAATGCAAGGTTCACCCCTTACAATTTGAGATTTTTCATAAAAATCTGATACTGCCCAGTTTTGCTCAAAATGCCAGGTTAACCCCTTTCAATCTGCAATTTTCCAGAAACATCTGAAATTTGCCCTAATTGGGCAAAGGTTAACCTCTTACAATTTTTGATTTTTCATACAAATCTGATATTTCCCAATTTTGCTAAAAATGCAAGGTGAACCCCACAATCTGACATTTTTCATAAACATCTGATTTTGCCCTATTTTGCTAAAAAATGCAAGGTTCACCCCTTACAATTTGAGATTTTTAATAAACATTTAAATTTGCCCAATTTTACTAATAAAGCAAGGTTAACCCCTTACAATTTGTAATTTTTCATTCACATCTTATTTTGCCAAATATCACTAAAAAAGCAAGGTTAACCCCTTACAATCTGAAATTTTCCAAAAAGATCTGATTTTGCCCAATTTCGCTAAAAACACAAGGTTCACCCCTTACAATTTGAGATTTTTCAGATAAATCTGATATTGCCCAGTTATGCTAAAAATGCCAAGTTAACCCCTTTCAATCTGCAATTTTCCAGAAACATCTGATTTTGCCCTAATTGGGCAAAGGTTAACCTTTTACAATTTTTGGATTTTTCATACAAATCTGATTTTTCCTAATTTTGCAAAAAAATGTAAGGTGAACCCCTTACAATCTGACATTTTTCATAAACACCTGATTTTGCCCTATTTTGCTAAAAAAAAATGCAAGGTTCACCCCTTACAATGTGAGATTTTTCATAAACATTTAAATTTGCCCAATTTTACTAAAAAAGCAAGGTTAACCCCTTACAATCTGAAATTTTCAAGAAAGATCTGATTTTGCCCAATTTCGCTAAAAATACAAGGTTCACCCCTTACAATTTGAGATTTTTCATATAAATCTGATATTGCCCAGTTATGCTAAAAATGCCAAGTTAACCCCTTACAATCTTCAATTTTCAAGAAACTTCTGATTTTTCCCAATTTCGCTTAAAAGCAAGGTTAACCCCTTTCAATCTGCAATTTTCCAGAAACATCTGATTTTGCTCTAATTTGGCAAGGTTAACGTCTTACAATTTTGGATTTTTCATACAAATCTGATTTTGCCCAATTTTGCTAAAAATTCAAAGTTAACCCCTTACACTCTGAAATGTTCCATAAACACCTGATTTTGCCATTTTTGCTAAAAAAAATGCAAGGTTAACCCCTGACAATTTGAAATTTTTCATACACATTTTTTTTGCCAAATTTTACTACAAAAGCAAGATTAACCCCTTACAATCTGATATTTTCCAGAAAGATCTGATTTTGCCCAAATTCGCTAAAAAATTCAAGGTTCACCCCTTACTATTTGAAATGTTTCATAGACATCTAAATTTTACTAAAAATGCAAGGTTAACCCCTTATAAGCTGCAATTTTCCAGAAACATCTGATTTTTCCCAATTTTGCTAAAATTTTCCCAATTTTTTTAAAACAAATTATTTTTCCAGTTATGAGGGTAAAGGAATTTTCTCTTTTTCCTTTCTCTTTTGTTGTTGCTATATTTTGCGAATTAACTCATTTGTATGGAATGCTCATAGTCAATCAAAGAATATTTCACACATAGGGGCCTAAATTATATTTTTTTAAATGTAATAGAGACGCATTGATCGTGCTATCATATACCATTCTATTACTATTGCGAATTACTGTATTGTTTGGAATGCTCACAATTAAAGACACGTTATTTGAAAGATGTGTAAATAATATTTATATTACAATGTACATCTTTATTCTTTCCCGGTATAATTTATGGCGTTTCTTACGTCAATTGGCAATCGCGTCATAATGATAGTCAAATTGACCAAACAAAACTCCGTTTTGATTATAGTCAATTATGAAATATTCATTGATTTATGACATATACCTTTGTTTCAATTTTAATACTACCCGTAGACCTGCCGAGCAGCTGTAGATATCAAACTAAACCAAAGTATAAAAGAAAGAGGGTAAAAAAAATCAAAAAGTTATGTGCTAGTCAAGCTTTCAGGGATCGGTCTGAGCCATAACAATGCCCCAGCCGATCCCTTAGTTCTCTTCCGGGGTCTCGGCGTCCCCGACCAATACACACTTCCTTCCCTATCCATCCATATAACCCCGGAGGGCCAGGCACCATGTAAAAGCAAAGAGCTAAGGGAGGAACAGGGCGGCCCCTAAGCCCTGATCCTCCGAGTGGACCACATGCCCTGAACCTGTACGAAGGCGCCAACCTGGAACTCGCGGACAGTACCAGCAGCAGTGCTTACCGATTAAGCTAAGGTACTGTTGGTACTTTACGACGGGAAATTAAATCTCTTAAGGTGAATAATTGAACTCATACGTTTAAAACCAAAAAGACACCAGCGGGATTCGAACCCGGGACCCCGCTAACCATGGACGACGAATCGTAACCACTCGGCCATTTCGTTACCTTAGAATTTTCCTTAAACTGAGAAAAGTTGTCTTTATAGGTGAGCAAACGCGCCAGGAAGATTACTGGGTCCATTTGCAAAACAGTCGTGTGCTAGGCGGATCATTACGCAACAATGAACACCGCAATTGTGTATTTTTCAAAAGGTAGACGCGTAGATTTCTACTCTTTGTATCTGGGCACATAGAGATTATCACCTCCCTCTTCAGCTATTTCGACTTTCTTAAAAAGAAAAATAGAGACTGTCGGCGAATCTCCGGGAGTTGAAATAAGGATCGTCCCCTCGATAGAACTCAGACTCAGTAAAGTTCAACATTGGGCTCTTTTTCAACAGCTGTTTTTTGCGGAAACTTTACATCTGGATTTTTTAGAAGCATCTGATTTTGCCCAATTTTAGTAAAATATGCTCCAAATTTTGCTAACAAAGCAAGGTTAACCCCTTACCATTTTAGATTTTGCAAACAAATCTGATTTCGCCAAAGTTTTACTAAATATACAAGGTACACCTCTTACAATTTAAAATTTTTCATAAACATTTCTTTTTGCCCAATTTTGCTAGAAATACAAGGTTAAGCCCTAACAATCTGCAATTTTCCAGAATCATCTGATTGTGTCCTATTTTGCTAAAAAAAATGCAAGGTTAACCCTTTACAATTTGAATTTTTTTCATGAACATCTAATTTTTCCCAATCTTATTCAAAAAGCAAGGTTAACCCCTTAGAAATTGCAATTTTCCAGAAAAATTTGATTTTTTTCCCATTTTCGCTTTAAAAAAATGAGAGGTTAGCCCCTCTCAATTTGAAATTTTTCGTAACATCTAACTTTGCAAAATTTCACTAAAAAAACAAGGTTATTAAATCCCTTACATCTGAAATTTTTCGGAAACATCTGATTTTGCCCAATTTCGCTAAAATATGCAATGTTCACCCCTTACAATTTGAAAAAACATAAACATCTAACCCCATACAATCTGCAATTTTCCAGAAACATCTGATTTTTCCCAATTTTGTTTAAAAAAATGCAAGGTTAACCCCTTACAATTTGATTTTTTTTCATTAACATCTAAATTTGCCCAATTTTACATCAGCTTATGCTAACAAATTTTCAGGTAACTGGATCATTAAACGCGGGTGCACTTCGGGCTTGGAGCTCAGACCATGTGTCATGCACTCCTCAATGCATAGATGATGCACATAACACTATGGGTAGTACAGGCACAGCTGGGGGTACTGCCCAAACAATGATGAACGCATTGCGTATGCTTACAGAATTACCCACAATTCCGGTTTTTACCGTTTAGGTCTGGCTCTAATCACTTTACACTATCCCCTGACGTCTCATACACTGACTTTAGGTAAAATAGTCAGACTTTCGCGGTCTAGTAACCAGACTTTGACTCTTAACGAAACATCGAATGAAAAGGGAAACATCAAATGCATATTGCAAAAGATCGAATGCAAACATACCGATGAAACATTGAATACAAATAGCTCGAAATGTCAAACATAATTATGTGTAAAACATTGCTCACATATTTGAGAATATCGCAAATATATTATAAAACAACACACACAATTGTATCGAAAAACATCGCACATTTAATGCAAAAAATCGAACATAATCTTGAAAACATCGCACATATATATCGTCAAAAACATCGCACATATAAATTGAAAATCGCATATAAATGTAAAACATCGCACACATATATTAAACATCGCACATATATTGTAAAACATCGCACAAATATATTAAACATCGCGCAAATAATGAAAAACATCGCACACTTATATTGAACATCGCACATAAATGTAAAAGATAACAAACACATATTGAACATCCAACATATATATTGCAAAATATTGAATATTGCAACGTTTGACACGCCATAACCTCGTTAATCGTATGCTTATACGTGTGCTAAACATACTCATCGTTACGCAACAATCGGAACACCCCACTAGGCTATTTTTTTTTAAAGGAATCAGGTGCGTTCAGGGGCGGATCCAGGAATTTTGCGGGAAGGGGGGGGGGGAGTCCAGGCCCGTCAGACTTTTGTATCCGATTGATGCAGACAGTCGGACCGTGCTATTGTTATAATAATTATAAATATATTATGGGTGAAAACCGTGGGAGTCCCCAATCCGCAAGCCAACGTCGGTCCACCGGTGGCCGGCGAGCGGCTTGTCAGCATCAGCACGCCGACCCAAACCATTAGCGGTCCGCCAATGGTAGGCTATCTAGTGGCATGCCTCCAGTGGCCTGCCGCTCCAAAACCGCCGGCGGACCACCAGCGAAAATCAGCGGCATACCACCGGCGGTCTACCGTTCCAAAATCGCCAACGGACCATCAGCGGCAGTCAGCGGTTCACCACCTGCGGTCTACCTCTCCAAAACCGCCAGCGGACCACCAACGGCGATTAACGTTCGTTGCTGTCCCCAACAGTCCATCTTCAGCCTGTATTTTCATGAGAAAATATTGTCAACACTACGTTCTCATCCTTAATTAAAAAAAAATAAAAACGTAGACGAAAACAAAATTAACCAGGACAGCCCAATACACTAGGGGCGCTATTTATTATGCATGCCCATCTTTATTTTATGTATAGCGCTTCGCTCGACAGCCCAATACACTAGGGGCGCTATTTATTATGCATGCCCATCTTTATTTTATGTATAGCGCTTCGCTCGTCTTACCCGGTACCCCCTCCCCGCCCCCCCCCCCCTCCTCCTTGTAACCAGGCCCAAGGGCGCTGGGCAGGGATGGGCTGATGAGCTTCACGGAATCTTGTAAAGGAAGTGGGGATGGTATAGTGGATAACTTATGATGACCTTGTTATAAAGCTGCAGCTGTTTAAAGGGTGCAGACCAGTAAAGCGGTCCGAAATAGCATACGCCGGCCAAATCACGATTTGCATGCCCTCAAATTCTTCAGTACTTGAGCGTATTGTGGGCCATGCACTTGGGGGTTCGTAAACGATAAGAGTGGAAGCCGTGCACAGGAACGTGAGCTTGTATTTCTGTGCAATTTGGATGAAATTGGGACCCCGAAGCGTTCTATTTTTTAATGGAGTGAAGGCACCGTTTTTGAAAATGGCGATGGGCTTCAGGACTATTTTGAAGGGGTGATCATAATTCGGATGGAAATTTCTCCCAAATTAACTCATCTACTTACCCCCAAAATTTGAAAAGAAAAGGAAAGATGATCAAATAATTTTGATGGTGTCTCGAACACCTTGGAGAGTAGCTTGTGAGTGTTTTTCCTGACTTTCTGAAGTTGGGGCACTCATCATGGGTGAGTTTACTGCACCCATAGGGTCACTTTTAAAAGTGGACACTCATGGACACTCTCGGACAGTAAGTGGCGCTCTTAATTCCTGCCGACTGACGTGACACACTTTTTCCGACAGGCCGATGTCGCCGGCCAGATTTTGCTCAGTCACGCGTCTCTGCCTGGCTCGCTCTTAAAATCTCTAGCCGGTTGCAATTTGCCACTCTGCAACACACCCAACACCCGCCCCCTCCCCCAGCAACTATTTTTGAGCGATAATCGAAATACTGCATCGTCACGCACACATTTCATAAAGTATGACATTTTTTAAAGTTGGTGTGTGGGGCCTATACCTGCTTTTTCAAAAATTGAGATTATCTTTTCCGGACGAAATTTAAAGGGAAAATACAACATTGGCAAACATCGAAAAACAAAACTACCAAGTTGTTACGAAATACCTTACTAGGATGTTGGTAACTGGCAGTCTAAAACATCCTGTACAATTATGGCACCTGGTGTGAAGTTTTTGTATACATTTCCAACGGTGGTCGGCCAACCACCGTTGGAAAAACCGAACTATTTTTCAACTACTGCCCCAAATGTAACATTTTTTTTCAGTCCAAATTTTGTTTGCTTTTTGTTCCATGTTCATGAACGGGTGCAGGCCAGCTAGACTGGTTCCTTTACCTTACAATTTTCCGGCATTTTTATAATTTTTTTTTTTATCTTTTTCATCTTTAGTGGAGTCAATTAGGAACCAGACTACTTGAACATTTGTGTTTTTCTTGATTTTTGCCAGCTTTTTCGAACACAACACTTCAAACATGTCAGTGTAACAATATTTGGATCTATTATACTAACCCCCAAAAAAGTTCATTTCTGAAAATTACAGCAAAAGCCAATGATGTACATGTACATTCCCTTTAAGGACTATAACATCCTGTAAGGGGCCATTCAAAATTCTCAATGTTTTTAAATTTGGATTTTTTCCCAAATTATTTTGCCCCACCTACCCAACCCCACATTCGATTTGAAAAATGTGATTTGTTATGCAGTATCAAAAATCCAAATACATGTACATGCGCTTGCATGCACACACATTCGTAAACACCGGCAGTCGTGGACCCCCTTGGTTTTGTACACACATTTTAATCGAGGACTATCGGTCAATTGTGGACGTATTGTTTGTGTCCTTACCTTTTTGTCCTTGGACCACGATTTCCGGTGTGTAAATACTCATGTACACACAGTACATGTACAACAGGCCCGTCTGTACTGTCGGTTTGTATTGGGTACAAAGTTGGGAAACAAATGCACGCAAGGAACGCTGGTGCATAGGCAAGTCAAAATATCTAGATTTTTTTTGTTTTTTCTTGCTTTTTTATGAAAAGCGAATTTGGATTTTCAATAATTTACCTTGACCCACCCACCCACAATTTACACTGTTATTTCGGTTGTGTAAAAATCAGACGGTTGTGTACTATATGAACCTAGCGACCCGTTGTGTAAACTGTTGTTTACACAACTTGTGTAAAATATTACACAACTTGTTCATTTTTTTTTACACAACTGGTTGCTAGGTTCATATAGTACACAGCCGAAATAACAGTGTGGAGAAAACAAATTCAATTTTAAAAACATTGACAGTCTTTTGAATGGTCCCTAACAAATAAATTTGCTGTTTTGCTTATTTGAACGGTTTCCGTCGATTTTCGGATTAAAATTTTCGCGATTAGTACTAAATTTCTTTATATCATATTGAATGTATTCTTCAAGGGTTCTCGTTGATTTTGTGTCCTATATCCAGAACAATTATTGGACGACATTTCAATTCAGTGCAATGTGTTTTTCTTGAGGTAATCGTCTCCACAATGTGTGTTTTATTTTTGTTCACAAGTAAGGGAGTGCCCTTACACACTGTAGTTTTTGCTTTTGTTGTATTATTTTTTTTCTTCAACGGTTTCTGTTAATTTTCAATTTTTTTGTTTCACGACCATTTATTGGACGCAATTTCAATTGTATTTCTGGAGTTGTTGTCCCCTAAACAAGTTTGGTGGTGGATAAATACCAAGACCACTATTTATGTGGCGCGCCCTCTATTAAAGAAAAGAATTATTGGTGCGGATGGTGCACTATTGAACAAAAATAACAACTCGTTTTCCGATCAACAACTCAAGAAATACAAAATGTATCAAACTGAAATTTCGTGCAATTATTTTCCACGATGTGTAACGGAGGGGTATTGAATATCACGAGAAACAGTCCGACGATAAAAATAATATGATTGTAACAATGTAGTGTTTTACACTCGAAAAATACACAATGATTTTTATTCGGATTGCATTTGTCGCGCTTAAAAGACTGTATTGTTATGGTCAATATTGCTTCATTGTTTGACGGTTTCTTATGAAATTAAATTTCGTAACGTTAAACATAATGACAAATCACAAGACGAAAATTCAATTTCAAACATTTTGTATTTTTGGAGTTGTTGTCCTCCAAACGAGTTTGGTGGTGGATAATTATCGAGACCACTATTTATGTGGCGCGCCCTCTATTAAATAAAAGAAATATTGGTGCGGATGCTGCACTATTGAACAAAAATAACAACTCGTTTTCCGATCAACAACTCAAGAAATACAAGATGTATTAAACTGAAATTTCGTGCAATTATTTTCAACGATGTATAACAGAGGGGTATTGAATATAATGAGAAACCGTTTGACGATAAAAATAATCTGATATTAACATTGAAGTGTTAAACCCGCGAAAAATACACACTGATTTTCATTGGGATTGCATTTGTAACGCTTAAAAGACTGTATTGTTACGGTCAATATTGCTTCATTGTTTGACGGTTTCTTATGAAATTAAATCTCGTAATGTTAAACATAATGGCAAATCACTAGACGAAAATTCAATTTAAAACATTTTGTATTTCTGGAGTTGTTGTCCCCCAAACGAGTTTGGTGGTAGATAATTATCGAGACCACTATTTATGTGGCGCGCCCTCTATTAAATAAAAGAAATATTGGTGCGGATGCTGCACTATTGAACAACAATAACAACTCGTTTTCCGATCAACAACTCAAGAAATCCAAAATGTATTAAACTGAAATTTCGTGCAATTATTTTCAACGATGTATAACAGAGGGGTATTGAATATCATGAGAAACACTCCAACGATAAAAATAATATGATTGTAACAATGTAGTGTTTTACACATGCGAAAATACACATTGATTTTCATTCGGATTGCATTAGTCGCGCTTAAAAGACTGTATTGTTACGGTCAATATTGTTTCATTGCTTGACGGTTTCTTATGAAATTAAATCTCGTAATGTTAAACATAACGGCAAATCACTAGACGAATATTCAATTTAAAACATTTTGTATTTCTGGAGTTGTTGTCCCCAAAACGAGTTTGTTGGTGGATAATTATCGAGACCACTATTTATGTGGCGCGCCCTTTTTACTGTGATATTTGGCAAAATACGATGTGAATCAAAAATTTCAAATTGTAAGGGGTTCACCTTGCATTTTTAGCAAAATTGGAAAAAATCAAATTTGTATGAAAAATCCGAAATTGTAAGAGGTTAACCTTTGCCCAATTAGGGCAAAATCAGATGTTTCTGGAAAATTGCAGATTGAAAGGGGTTAACCTGGCATTTTTAGCAATACTCGGCAATATCAGATTTTTATGAAAATCTCAAATTGTAAGGGGTGAACCTTGTATTTTTAGCGAAATTGGGCAAAATCAGATCTTTCTGAAAAATTTCAGATGTAAGGGGGTTAACCTTGTTTTTTTAGTAAAATTGGGCAAATTTTAATGTGCATGAAAAATTTCAAATTGTTAGGGGTTAACCTTGCATTTTTTAGCAAAATACGGCAAAACCAGGTGTTCATAAAAAAATTAAGATTGTAAAGGGTTCACCTTGCATTTTTAGCAAAATTGGGAAAAATCAGATTTGTATGAAAAATCAAAAATTGTAAGGGGTCAACCTTTGCCAAATTAGGGCAAAATCAGATATTTTTGGAAAATTGCAGATTGAAAGGGGTTAACCTTGCATTTGAAGCAAAATTTGGCAAAATGAGATTTTATGAAAAATCTGAAATTGTAAGGGGTGAACCTAACATATATTAGCAAAATTGGGCAAAATCAGATGTTTCTGAAAAAAATTCCGATGCAAGGAATTAACCTTACTTTTCTTTCGTGAAATTTGGTAAAAATTAGATGTTTATGAAAAAATTAAAATTGTAAGGGGTTCAGCTTGCATTTTTTTTAGCAAAATAGGGGAAAATCGGATGTTTATGGAAAATTCCAAATTGTAATGGGTTACCCTTGCATTTTAGCAAAATTGGGCAAAATCAGATGTTTCTGGAAAATTTCAGATGTAAGGGATTATCCTTGCTTTTTTAGTGAAATTTGGCAAAGTTAGATGTTTATGAAAAATTTCAAATCAAAAGGAGTTAACCTTGCATTTTTTAAGCGAAATTGGGAAAATTGCAGATTGTAAGGGGTTAACCTTGCTTTTTGAATAAGATTGTGAAAAATTAGATGTTCATGAAAAAAATTAAAATTGTCAGATGATTCTGGAAAATTGCAGATTGTTAGGGCTTAACCTTGTATTTCTAGCAAAATTGGGCAAAAGAAATGTTTATGAAAACTTTTAAATTGTAAGAGGTGTACCTTGTATATTTAGTAAAATTTGGCAAAATAAGATGTGAATGAAAGATTTCAAATTGTAAGTGGTTCACCTTGCATTTTTAGCAAAATTTGGAAAAATCAGATTTGTATGAAAAATCCAAAATTGTCAGAGGTTAACCTTTGCCCAATTAGGGCAAAATCAGATGTTTCTGGAAAATTGCAGATTGAAAGGGGTTTACCTGGCATTTTAAGCTAAACTGGGCAAAATCAGATCTTTCTGAAAAATTTCAGATTGTAAGGGGTTAACCTTGCTTTTTTAGTGATATTTGGCAAAATAAGATGTGAATCAAAAATTTCAAATTGTAAGGGGTTCACCTTGCATTTTTAGCAAAATTGGAAAAAATCAGATTTGTATGAAAAATCCAAAATTGTAAGAGGTTAACCTTTGCCCAATTAGGGCAAAATCAGATGTTTCTGGAAAATCGCAGATTGAAAGGGGTTAACCTGGCATTTTTAGCAATACTCGGCAAAATCAGATTTTTATGAAAAATCTCAAATTGTAAGGGGTGAACCTTGTATTTTTAGCGAAATTGGGCAAAATCAGATCTTTCTGAAAATTTCAGATGTAAGGGGGTTAACCTTGCTTTTTTAGAAAAATTGGGCAAATTTTAATGTGCATGAAAAATTTCAAATTGTTAGGGGTTAACCTTGCATTTTTTAGCAAAATACGGCAAAACCAGGTGTTCATGAAAAATTTCAGATTGTAAAGAGTTCAACTTGCATTTTTAGCAAAATTGGGAAAAATCAGATTTGTATGAAAAATCCAAAATTGTAAGGGGTTAACTTTTGCCAAATTAGGGCAAAATCAGATATTTCTGGAAAATTTCAGATGTAAGGGATTATCCTTGCTTTTTTAGTGAAATTTGGCAAAGTTAGATGTTTATGAAAAATTTCAAATCATAAGGAGTTAACCTTGCATTTTTTAAGCGAAATTGGGAAAATTGCAGATTGTAAGGGGTTAACCTTGCTTTTTGAATAAGATTGTGAAAAATTAGATGTTCATGAAAAAAATTAAAATTGTCAGATGATTCTGGAAAATTGCAGATTGTTAGGGCTTAACCTTGTATTTCTAGCAAAATTGGGCAAAAGAAATGTTTATGAAAACTTTTAAATTGTAAGAGGTGTACCTTGTATATTTAGTAAAATTTGGCAAAATAAGATGTGAATGAAAGATTTCAAATTGTAAGTGGTTCACCTTGCATTTTTAGCAAAATTTGGAAAAATCAGATTTGTATGAAAAATCCAAAATTGTCAGAGGTTAACCTTTGCCCAATTAGGGCAAAATCAGATGTTTCTGGAAAATTGCAGATTGAAAGGGGTTAACCTGGTATTTTAAGCTAAACTGGGCAATATCAGATTTTTATGAAAAATCTCAAATTGTAAGGGGTGAACCTTGTATTTTTAGCGAAATTAGGCAAAATCAGATCTTTCTGAAAAATTTCAGATTGTAAGGGGTTAACCTTGCTTTTTTAGTGATATTTGGCAAAATAAGATGTGAATCAAAAATTTCAAATTGTAAGGGGTTCACCTTGCATTTTTAGCAAAATTGGAAAAAATCAAATTTGTATGAAAAATCCAAAATTGTAAGAGGTTAACCTTTGCCCAATTAGGGCAAAATCAGATGTTTCTGGAAAATCGCAGATTGAAAGGGGTTAACCTGGCATTTTTAGCAATACTCGGCAATATCAGATTTTTATGAAAAATCTCAAATTGTAAGGGGTGAACCTTGTATTTTTAGCGAAATTGGGCAAAATCAGATCTTTCTGAAAATTTCAGATGTAAGGGGGTTAACCTTGCTTTTTTAGAAAAATTGGGCAAATTTTAATGTGCATGAAAAATGTCAAATTGTTAGGGGTTAACCTTGCATTTTTTAGCAAAATACGGCAAAACCAGGTGTTCATGAAAAATTTCAGATTGTAAAGGGTTCACCTTGCATTTTTAGCAAAATTGGGAAAAATCAGATTTGTATGAAAAATCCAAAATTGTAAGGGGTTAACTTTTGCCAAATTAGGGCAAAATCAGATATTTCTGGAAAATTTCAGATGTAAGGGATTATCCTTGCTTTTTTAGTGAAATTTGGCAAAGTTAGATGTTTATGAAAAATTTCAAATCATAAGGAGTTAACCTTGCATTTTTTAAGCGAAATTGGGAAAATTGCAGATTGTAAGGGGTTAACCTTGCTTTTTGAATAAGATTGTGAAAAATTAGATGTTCATGAAAAAAATTAAAATTGTCAGATGATTCTGGAAAATTGCAGATTGTTAGGGCTTAACCTTGTATTTCTAGCAAAATTGGGCAAAAGAAATGTTTATGAAAACTTTTAAATTGTAAGAGGTGTACCTTGTATATTTAGTAAAATTTGGCAAAATAAGATGTGAATGAAAGATTTCAAATTGTAAGTGGTTCACCTTGCATTTTTAGCAAAATTTGGAAAAATCAGATTTGTATGAAAAATCCAAAATTGTCAGAGGTTAACCTTTGCCCAATTAGGGCAAAATCAGATGTTTCTGGAAATTGCAGATTGAAAGGGGTTAACCTGGCATTTTAAGCTAAACTGGGCAATATCAGATTTTTATGAAAAATCTCAAATTGTAAGGGGTGAACCTTGTATTTTTAGCGAAATTGGGCAAAATCAGATCTTTCTGAAAATTTCAGATGTAAGGGGTTACCCTTGCATTTTAGCAAAATTGGGCAAAATCAGATGTTTTTGGAAAATTTCAGAGGTAAGGGATTATCCTTGCTTTTTTAGTGAAATTTGGCAAAGTTAGATGTTGATGAATAATTTCAAATCATAAGGAGTTAACCTTGCATTTTTTAAGCGAAATTGGGAAAATTGCAGATTGTAAGGGGTTAACCTTGCTTTTTGAATGAGATTGGGAAAAATTAGATTTGTCAGATGGTTCTGGAAAATTGCAGATTGTTAGGGCTTAACCTTGTATTTCTAGCAAAATTGGGCAAAAAGAAATGTTTATGAAAAATTTTAAATTTTAAGAGGTGTACCTTGTATATTTAGTAAAATTTGACAAAATTAGATTTATATGAAAAATCGAAAATGGTAAGGGGTTAACCTTGCTTTTTAAGCAAAATTTGGAGCATATTTTACTAAAATTGGGCAAAATCAGATGCTTCTAAAAAATCCAGATGTACAGTTTCCGCTAAAAATACAAGGTTCACCTCATACAATTTGAAATGTTTCATAAACATCTAGCCCCCTACAATCTGCAATTTTCCAGAAACATCTGATTTTTCCCGATTTTGCTAAAAAAAATGCAAGGTTAACCCTTACAATTTGATTTTTTTTCATAAACATCTAATTTTTCCCAATTTTACATCTGGAATTTTTCAGAAGCATCTGATTTTGCCCCATTTTAGTAAAATATGCACCAAATTTTGCTAAAAAAGCAAGGTTTATACGTTACAAATTTTAGATTTTTCATACAAATCTGATTTTGACAAATTTTGCTAAATATAGAAGGTTCACCCTCACAATCTGCAATTTTCCAGAAACATCTGATTCTACCCTATTTTACTAAAAAGGAAAATGTAAGGTCACAATGTGAATTTTTTCATAAACATCTAATTTTTCCCAATCTTATTCAAAAAGAAAGTTAATCCCTTAGAGTCTGCAATTTTCCAGAAACATCAGATTTACAATTTGAGATTTTTCATAAAAATCTGATATTGCCTTGTTTTGCTAAAAATGCCGGGTTAACCCCTTTCAATCTGCAATTTTCCAGAAACATCTGATTTTGCCCTAATTGGGCAAAGGTTAACCTCTTACAATTTTGGATTTTTCATACAAATCTGATTTTTCCCAATTTTGCTAAAAATGCAAGGTTAACCCCTTACAATCTGACGTTTTTCATAAACACTTGATTTTGCCCTATTTTGCTAAAAAATGCAAGGTTCACCCCTTACAATTTGAGATTTTTCATTCACATCTTATTTTGCCAAATATCACTAAAAAAGCAAGGTTAACCCCTTACAATCTGAAATTTTCCAGAAAGATCTGATTTTGCCCAATTTCGCTAAAAATACAAGGTTCACCCCTTACAATTTGATATTTTTCATAAACATCTAACTTTGCCAAATTTCACTAAAAAAGCAAGGATAATCCCTTACATCTGAAATTTCCCAGAAACATCTGATTTTTCCTAAAATGTAAGGTTAACCCCTTACAATTTGAAAGTTTCCATAACATCTGATTTTGCCCTATTTTGCTAAAAAAAAATGCAATCTTAACCCCTTACAATTTGAAATTTTTCATAAACATCTAATTTTTACCACATTTCACTAAAGAAAAAAGTAAGGTTAATTCCTTACATCGGAATTTTTTTCAGAAACATCAGATTTACAATTTGAGATTTTTCATAAAAATCTCATTTTAACCCCTTTCAATCTGCAATTTTCCAGAAACATCTGATTTTGCCCTAATTTGGCAAAGGTTAACCCCTTAAAATTTTTGATTTTTCCCAATTTTGCTAAAAATGCAAGGTGAAACCTTTACAATCTGTAATTTTTCATGAACACCTGGTTTTGCCGTATTTTGCTAAAAAAAGCAAGGTTACATTTGCACATTTCACTAAAGAAAAAAGTAAGGTTAATTCCTTACATCGGAATTTTTTTCAGAAACATCTGATTTTGCCCAATTTTGCTAATATGCTCACCCCTTACAATTTGAGATTTTTCATAAAAATCTCATTTTGCCCAATTTGCTTAAAATGCAAGGTTAACCCCTTTCAATCTGCAATTTTCCAGAAACATCTGATTTTGCCCTAATTTGGCAAAGGTTAACCCCTTAAAATTTTTGATTTTTCATACAAATCTGATTTTTCCCAATTTTGCTAAAAATGCAAGGTGAAACCTTTACAATCTGTAATTTTTCATGAACACCTGGTTTTGCCGTATTTTGCTAAAAAAAGCAAGGTTAACCCCTAACAATTTGAGATTTTTCATGAAAATCTGATATTGCCCAGTTTTGCTAAAAATGCCGGGTTAACCTCTTTCAATCTGCAATTTTCCAGAAACATCTGATTTTGCCTTAATTGGGCAAGGGTTAACCTCTTACAATTTTGGATTTTTCATACAAATCTGATTTTTCACAATTTTGCTAAAAATGCAAGGTGAACCCCTTACAATTTGAAATTTTTCATTCACATCTTATTTTGCCAAATATCACTAAAAAAGCAAGGTTAACCCCTTACAATCTGAAATTTTCCAGAAAGATCTG
Organism: Patiria miniata; assembly: GCF_015706575.1. Classification (NCBI taxonomy): domain Eukaryota; kingdom Metazoa; phylum Echinodermata; class Asteroidea; order Valvatida; family Asterinidae; genus Patiria; species Patiria miniata. The sequence goes on from NW_024037051.1 coordinate 13,429,382, forward strand.
ATTCTGCCCAATTTTGCTAAAAATACAAGATCCACCCCTTACAATTTGAGATTTTTTATATCAATCTGATATTGCCCAGTTATGCTAAAAATGACAAGTTAACCCCTTACAATCTGCAATTTTCAAGAAACATCTGATTTTTCCGAATTTCGCTTAAAAAAGCAAGATTAAGCCCTTTCAATCTGCAATTTTCCAGAAAGGTTAACCCTTAGGCTTACAATTTTTGATTTTTCATACAAATCTGATTTTGCCCAATTTTGCTAAAACTGCAAAGTTAACCCCTTACAATCTGAAATTTTCCATAAACACCTGATTTTGCCCCATTTTGCTAAAAAATGCAAGGTTAACCACTGACAATTTGAAATTTTTCATAAACTTTAAATTTGCCCAATTTAACTAAAAAAGCAAGGTTAACCATTTACAATTTGAAATTTTTCATTCACATCTTATTTTGCCAAATATCACTAAAAAAGCAAGGTTAACCCCTTACAATCTGAAATTTTCCAGAAAGATCTGATTTTGCCCAATTTCGCTAAAAATACAAGGTTCACCCCTTACAATTTGATGTTTTCCAGAAACATCTGATTTTTCCCAATTTTGCTAAAATGTAAGGTTAACCCCTTGCAAACTGTTAAATCAATACATGAAGTGTCCCATTTGACTTTTTTAAAACAAATTATTTTTCCAGTTTTTAGGGTAAAGGAATTTTCTCTTTTTCCTTTCTCTTTTGTTGTTGTTGCTATATTTTGCGAATTAACTCATTGTATGGAATGCTCATAGTACATCAAAGAATATTTCACACATAGGGGCCTAAATTATATTTTTTTAAATTTAATAGAGACGCATTGATCGTGCTATCATATACCATTCTATTACTATTGCGAATTACTGTATTGTTTGGAATGCTCACAATTAAAGACACGTTATTTGAAAGATGTATAAATAATATTTATATTACAATGTACATCTTTATTCTTTCCCGGTATAATTTATGGCGTTTCTTACGTCAATTGGCAATCGCGTCATTATATAATGATAGTCAAATTGATCAAACGAAACTCCGTTTTGATTATAGTCAATTATGAAATATTCATTGATTTATGACATACACCTTTGTTTCAATTTTGATACTACCCGTAGACCTGCCGAGCAGCTGTAGATATCAATCTTAACCAAAGTATAAAAGATAGAGGGTAAAAAAATCAAAAAGTTATGTGCTAGTCAAGCTTTCAGGGATCGGTCTGAGCCATAACAATGCCCCAGCCGATCCCTTAGTTCTCTTCCGGGGTCTCGGCGTCCCCGACCAATACACACTTCCTTCCCTATCCATCCATATAACCCCGGAGGGCCAGGCACCATGTAAAAGCAAAGAGCTAAGGGAGGAACAGGGCGGCCCCTAAGCCCTGATCCTCCGAGTGGACCACATGCCCTGAACCTGTACGAAGGCGCCAACCTGGAACTCGCGGACAGTACCAGCAGCAGTGCTTACCGATTAAGCTAAGGTACTGTTGGTACTTTACGACAGGAAATTAAATCTCTTATAGTGAATAATTGAACTCATACGTTAAAAACCAAAAAGACACCAGCGGGATTCGAACCCGGGACCCCGCTAACCGTGGACGACGAATCGTAACCACTCGGCCATTTCGTTACCTTAGAATTTTCCTTAAACTGAGAAAAGTTGTTTTTATAGGTGAGCAAACGCGCCAGGAAGATTACTGGGTCAATTTGCTTTACCTTAATGGGTAAAAACAAGTCGATATAATGAGCCCAGTGTGTTTGGTTTGTTAGGAAGCTGCATAACACAACCTAATGTGCAAAAAAGTCGTGTGCTAGGCGGATCATTACGCAACAATGAACACCGCAATTGTGTATTTTCAAAAGGCAGACGCGTAGATTTCTACTCTTTGTATCTGGGCACATATAGATTCTCACCTCCCTCTTCAGCTATTTCGACTTTCTTAAAAAGAAAAATAGAGACTGTCAACGAATCTCCGGGAGTTGAAATAAGGATGGTCCCCTCGATAGACCTCAGACTCAGTAAAGTTCAACATTGGGCTCTTTTCAACAGCTTTTTTTGTGGAAACTTTACATCTGGATTTTTTTAGAAGCATCTGATTTTGCCCAATTTTAGTAAAATATGCTCCAAATTTTGCTAAAAAAGCACCATTACCATTTTAGATTTTTCATACAAATCTGATTTTGACAAATTTTACTAAATATACAACGTACACCTCTTACAATTTAAAATTTTTCAAAACATTTCTTTTTGCCCAATTTTGCTAGAAATACAGGGTTAAGCCCTAACAGTCTGCAATTTTCCAGAATCATCTGATTGTGTCCTTTTTAGCTAAAACAAAATGCAAGGTTAACCCCTTACAATTTGAATTTTTTTCATGAACATCTAATTTTTCCCAATCTTATTCAAAAAGCAAGGTTAACCCCTTATAATCTGCAATTTTCCAGAAACATCAGATTTGTTCCCCAATTTTGCTTAAAAAATGCAAGGTTAACCCCTTATAATTTGAAATTTTTCATAAACATCTAACTTTGCCAAATTTCACTAAAAAAGCAAGGATAATCGATTCGAGGCAAATGGAATTGAAGCTTCAAATAATTTATCACCGCTGGACCGTTGACAGGGCTGGTTGGAAGGTTAGCCATTCCAGGTCACTCCCCTTCTGGCCACAATGATTTAAGTGAATGAACTAGTTCACTGTAATTGGACTGTAACTGAAAGTTCGAGCACACGGTCACTTTTGCTTGAGCAGCCACGCAGTTAGGTCTTGCAAGAAAGTTTTGTCTTGCTGAAAAAATTCCAGTTGATATTTTTGTTTGGCGAGCTGCCTCTTGGCCGGTCGATGGGGGTGAAGTGAAGGCGGCGACAGCCTCGATTGTCCGCCCGGCAGGTTCCAGTCCCAGCCACCGGTTGACGTGGGAGTTCATCAGGTGGGACACGGGAAACGAGGCGTAGTCAACGGACGTTGCAAGTTCCGCGGTCCCTTTGTGTACCGTGGGACTGGGGAGCGGCATCCTTATTGACCGTCTGCTAGCTGCGCCATTCACCATGCTTCGGTCGGCCTGGAGTGAACTCGTCTATATGACAACTTTGGTGTGCGGTAAGTCCATTCATGTCGAACTTACTCCTGAATTAGTGGGTTACAAGTTCCCATTGCTCGGAACTTCGGCCCCTACATAGCTGATTCAACTGCTTCTTTCCTCTTTTGCCATTGATGCCACTTTAACTAGTGTATGTGATGATCTGCGGTTTGGAGTCTCCCTTAATTTGCAGGTAATAATTTGGCAAAGGGAGTGTGTAGGGTTCGGCGCACTTTTGCAGTCACTTCATGTACATGTACATGGTTCGAGTTTACTGATGATTCTTTGAGTAATACTGTTTTACGTTGAGTCGCCGGCTTGGCTGATTTGTCCTCATTATAAGCAAACTCCCCGTTTAACATCATTCGAGTAGTTGACATCTGCCTTTCTAGTTTTTTGCTTCGGTTTATTTGTGGCGACACCCTTTTCGCATGCTCGTCATTTGCTGTTATAGGCAATAACCATCCGCTCTGCCGCATTCTGACGTGTTGGCTATGCCTGGCGAGATTATGATTTTCAGTTGCGCCTGCAGCAGGCGCGTTTGCCGTCCCGCTCTGGGGCAAACAACGAGTTTTCAACTTTTCCTTTTCTGTTTTCACGAGATTCGCCACCTGACAGGCCGATTGGGGAAGTTGGCGCATGGAGCTATGAAAAGGAGCATGTAGCTGTAAAAAGCATCTCCATGGATGGAGCATGGAGACGCTTTCTTGAACTGGTTTTGCGCGGGTGGCAGGGTCATCGCCCTTGGGAGAGAGCCTCCATTGCAACAGCCGGCACACAATGCGGATGACCGAGTACATTGAATTTTTATGGATGCACTAGGCATGGTCTGCGGCTTCGTCATTGCCTGCCTTCATAGTGCAGTGTTACAGGTCGGCTCCAATGACTTCGGCTTGGTAAACACAAGCAACTCTGGAAACTCACGGCGGGCTAGCGTATCTATGACAACAGGCAAGACCACGGTGACACTTTCCTATTTCATTATTTTCTTTTCCAAAATTCTGCCAAGCATCACCTACATAACAGTGTACCGAAATGCGCTTATAGGCATTCCGCCGTTAGACTTTCGCTCATTACGCATATAATTCCCTGTTCTGGAATGCATATAGGGAGTCATTAATTTTTGGCTGCCTCCAATTCGTCGTTGGAGTATATGATCAGACAGATATTAATATTAACAATGATATTGCCGGAGTCTTATATAGCCAGGTATCTACCAACATTAAGGTATACTCAAGGTGCTGGACATTATGTCAGTTATTACAGGAAGGTAATTCAAGTTTATGAGAAATATAAGACCCATTGTGTAGCACCTTTCAGGGTTTACAAGGTGATGCAGCGCATATTGCAGCCACTGACAGAAACACCGGGAAAAACCCCTTCTCTTAGTAACCGAGTCTTAGCGATAGGTGTTACTAGTTTCTTTAATGTGCGTTTCACAACAGACGGAACCTACGGCTTACGTCCCATCCGAAAGGCGAAGCGATAACGGTAACGTGCCTTGCTTAAGAGCACAAGCACCGTGTTCCCACGGTCAGGATTCGAACCCATGTACCACGGCACACGAGTCGAACACCGTATTCTTTGGACCACTCCGCAGCACCCCACAGATGAGGTTCACCTGACCGATGAAGGTTGCTCATTTATTTTGGGTAACCGATGCTAAACACTATTTGCGTATTGCTTTACATGATTATGTCTATTTATCCTCGGTTGCATACGACCTGAGCCTATTTGGCGGCGGTCATGTTGCGAAACTCCGTCCCGCAGCATGTCCGTTTGGCGGGAATTGCATTCCAAGACCGCAAATAGGCCTCAGATATTGGCCACTTTATTCATTATTTATGATGCTTCTGGGATTTGGGGGGCAAAGCCCTTGACCCCTGCCTTTGTCGGTAATTCAGGCACAAGATGTTTAAGGGATTAATCGCAAAAGGCATGCAGTCTGTATTCTCTTACCTATTTTGCTGATTGATATATTCATAAGTTACACTTGAAGTTTATCTGTCATTATTTGAGCAATATCGCTAGCAAGCTTAGGCCGAAACACGGCCACATAACTATTGCTTTTGGTATTAAGATATTGCTTTTAATAGTTGGCCCTTGCGATATGGTTTAATTGACTATTAATTGCTTCTAATTATATTGCTCGTGGTAATTGTATACCTAATGACGGTTGCATTGTGTATCATTATTGATGATGGTATTTGCTTTTTAATTATGTTGCTCATGGCTTATTGCAGAGTTCCGCGTCACCAGATTTGGACCGGAACTAACAGTGTCAGTACTGTTTTGCTTATAATTGCGGTTTTGCTATCAAGCTTTGGAGGGGAGCAGACTTTGACAAGATTGTTTTAACTATACTTGCTAAGTATAATTGCAGTTCTGCGCTATCAGCTTCGGGCGGGAACAATCTGTGATAATATATTGCTTATCAATCTGTGATATTATTGCTAATTGCTGTTCTGCGCTATCAGCTTCGGGCGGGAACAATCTGTGAGAATAATGCTGAACAATCTGTGGTATTGTTGCTTTGTATACATGTAATTGCAGTTCTGCGCTATCAGCTTCGGGCGGGAACTATCTGTGAGAATATTGCTGAACAATCTGTGGTATTGTTGCTATGTATACATGTATTTGCAGTTCTGCGCTATCAGCTTCGGGCGGGAACTATCTGTGAGAATATTGCTGAACAATCTGTGTTTTTATTGCTATGTTTAATTGCAGTTCTGCGCTATCAGCTTCGGGCGGGAACATGATGTTTGGCATATTGAATAAACGGCTGCTCAGGCCACAGGTAACAAAGAATGCTGAGTGTGCAGCCTCTGATTCCGGTCTCTTGTGTATTCGGTAGCATGCGGGGATAATCGATTTGAGGCAAATGGAATTGAAGCTTCAAATAATTTATCACCGCTGGACCGTTGACAGGGCTGGTTGGAAGGTTAGCCATTCCAGGTCACTCCCCTTGTGGCCACAATGATTTAAGTGCTTGAACTAGTTCACTTTTATTGAACTGGTAACTGAAAGTTCGAGCACACGGTCACTTTTGCTTGAGCAGCCGCGCGGTCAGGTCTTGCAAAGAAGTTTTGTCTTGCTGAAAAAATCCCTCCTCCTCCCCGTTCGTAGCCACCTTTTTGCACATATTCCGCTTAAACATTGCCATTGTCAAATTTGATGTTTTCGGATTGCTTAATTTGTTTGCGTGATTTTGCCGATTCTAGAGTGTTTGACGCAGTAATTTTGAATTTGAAGTACTCGGTTGCCATTTTTAGCGGAGCCAGAAAGGAATTTCCCCCTTTTTTCCCTCAGTGGTTTTGAGGGGGTTTTCGCCTTTCTTAGAAGCGGCATTATCACTGACAGAGTTGAAGTTTAGCGGGAATTCCATTCCGAGACCACAAATAGGCCTCAGATTTTGGCCATTTTATTCTCTTTTTATGATGCTTCAGGGATTTTGCGGGCAAAGCACTTGACCCCTGTTTTTGTCGGTTCAGGCACAAGATGATTACGGGATTAATCACAAAAGGCAGTCTGTACTATTACCTAGTTTGTTGATTGATTTATACATCAGTTACACTTGAAGTTTATATATCATTATTTGAGCAATATCGCAAACAAACTTAAGCCGAAACACGGCCACACAAATATTGCTTTTGGTATTAAGATATTGCTTTTAATAGTTGGCCATTCTGAGGTGGTTTAATGGATTATTAATTGTTTCTTATTATATGGCTCGTGGTATTTGTATACTCAGATAATGACGGTTGCATTGTGTACTAGTACTGATTCTGGTTTTGCATCTTAATTATCTTGCTCATGGCAATTGCAGTTCCGCGTCACCAGTTCGGACCGGAATTAACAGTATCAGTACTGTATTGCTTATAATTGCGGTTTGCTATCAAGCTTTGGAGGGGAGCAGACTTTGACAAGATTGTTTTAACTATACTTGCTAAGTATAATTGCAGTTCTGCGCTATCAGCTTCGGGCGGGAACAATCTGTGATAATATATTGCTTATCAATCTGTGATATTATTGCTAATTGCTGTTCTGTGCTATCAGCTTCGGGCGGGAACAATCTGTGAGAATAATGCTGAACAATCGGTGGTATTGTTGCTTTGTATACATGTAATTGCAGTTCTGCGCTATCAGCTTCGGGCGGGAACTATCTGAGAGAATATTGCTGAACAATCTGTGGTATTGTTGCTATGTATACATGTATTTGCAGTTCTGCGCTATCAGCTTCGGGCGGGAACTATCTGTGAGAATATTGCTGAACAATCTGTGTTTTTATTGCTATGTTTAATCGCAGTTCTGCGCTATCAGCTTCGGGCGGGAACAACCGTTTACGTTATTGCCAAATATATTTGCAGTTCTGCGCTATCAGCTTCGGGCGGGAACATGATGTTTGGCATATTGAATAAACGGCTGCTCAGGCCACAGGTAACAAAGAATGCTGAGTGTGCAGCCTCTGATTCCGGTCTCTTGTGTCTTCGGTAGCATGCGGGGATAAAGGAAGGTTAACCCCTTACCATTTTAGATTTTTCATACAAATCTGATTTTGCCAAATTTTACTAAATATACAACGTACACCTCTTACAATTTAAAATTTTTCATAAACATTTCTTTTTGCACAATTTTGCTAGAAATACAAGGTTACGCCCTAACCATCTGCAATTTTCCAGAATCATCTGATTGTGTCCTATTTTGCTAAAAAAAATGCAAGGTTAACCCCGTACAATTTGAATTTTTTTCATGAACATCTAATTTTTCCCAATCTTATTCAAAAAGTAAGGTTAACCCCTTACAATCTCTTGCAATTTTCCAGAAACGTTTGAATTTTTCCCCATTTTCGCTTTAAAAAAAATGCGAGGTTAACCCCTTTCAATTTGAAATTTTTCATAACTTCTAAATTTGCAAAATTTCACTTAAAAAGCAAGGTTAATCCCTTACATCTGAAATTTTTCGGAAACATTTGATTTTGCCCAATTTCGCTTAAATATGCAATGTTCACCCCTTACAATTTGAAATGTTTCATAAACATCTAGCCCCCTACAATCTGCAATTTTCCAGAAACATCTCATTTTTCCCGATTTTGCTAAAAAAAAATGCAAGGTTAACAATTTGATTTTTTTTCATAAACATCTAATTTTTCCCAATTTTACATCTTGAATTTTTCAGAAGCATCTCATTTAGCCCCATTTTAGTAAAATATGCACCAAATTTTGCTAAAAAAGCAAGGTTAATACGTTACAAATTTTAGATTTTTCATACAAATCTGATTTTGACAAATTTTGCTAAATATAGAGGGTTCACCCTCACAATCTGCAATTTTCCAAAACCATCTGATTCTACCCTATTTTACTAAAAAGGAAAATGCAAGGTTAACCCCATACAATGTGAATTTTTTCATAAACATCTAATTTATCCCAATCTTATTCAAAAAGAAAGTTAATCCCTTACAGTCTGCAATTTTCCAGAAACATCAGATTTACAATTTGAGATTTTTCATAAAAATCTGATATTGCCTAGTTTTGCTAAAAACGCCAGGTTAACCCCTTTCAATCTGCAATTTTCCAGAAACATCTGATTTGCCCTAATTGGGCAAAGGTTAACCTCTGACAATTTTTGATTTTTCATACAAATCTGATTTTTCCCAATTTTGCTAAAAATGCAGGGTTAACCCCTTACAATCTGACATTTTTCATAAACACTTGATTTTGCCCTATTTTGCCAAAAAAATGCAAGGTTCACCCCTTACAATTTGATATTTTTCATTCACATCTTATTTTGCCAAATATCACTAAAAAGCAAGGTTAACCCCTTACAATCTAAAATTTTCCAGAAAGATCTGATTTTGCCCAATTTCGCTAAAAATACAAAGTTCACCCCTTACAATTTGATATTTTTCAATTTTTTTTCAGAAATATCTGATTTTGCCCAATTTTGCTAATATGCTCACCCCTTACAATTTGAGATTTTTCATAAAAATCTGATATTGCCCAATTTTGCTTATATGCTCACCCCTTACAATTTAAGATTTTTCATAAAAATCTCATTTTGCCCAATTTTGCTTAAAATGCAAGGTTAACCCCTTTCAATCTGCAATTTTCCAGAAACATCTGATTTTGCCCTAATTTGGCAATGGTTAACCTCTGACAATTTTGGATTTTTCATACAAATCTGATTTTTCCCAATTTTGCTAAAAATGCAGGGTTAACCCCTTACAATCTGACATTTTTCATTTTGCCCTATTTTGCTAAAAAATGCAAGGTTCACCCCTTACAATTTGATATTTTTCATTCACATCTTATTTTGCCAAATTTCACTAAAAAAGCAAGGTTAACCCCTTACAATCTGAAATTTTCCCGAAATATCTGATTTTGCCCAATTTCGCTAAAAATACAAGGTTCACCCCTTACAATTTGATATTTTTCATAAACATCTAACTTTGCCAAATTTCACTAAAAAAGCAAGGATAATCTCTTACATCTGAAATTTCCCAGAAACATCTGATTTTTCCTAAAATGTAAGGTTAACCCCTTACAATTTGAAAGTTTCGATAAACATCTGATTTTGCCCTATTTTGCTAAAAAAAAAATGCAATCTTAACCCCTTACGATTTGAAATTTTTCATAAACATCTAATTTTAACCACATTTCTCTAAAGAAAAAAGTAAGGTTAATTCCTTACATCGGAATTGTTTTCAGAAACATCTGATTTTGCCCAATTTTGCTAATATGCTCACCCCTTACAATTTGAGATTTTTCATAAAAATCTGATATTGCCCAGTTTTGCGAAAAATGCAAGGTTAACCCCTTTCAATCTGCAATTTTCCAGAAACATCTGATTTTGCCCTAATTTGGCAAAGGTTAACCCCTTACAATTTTTGATTTTTCATACAAATCTGATTTTTCCCAATTTTGCTAAAAATGCAAGGTGAACCCTGAAATTTTTCATGAACACCTGGTTTTGCCGTATTTTGCTAAAAAATGCAAGGTTAACCCCTAACAATTTGAAATTTTTTATGCACATTAAAATTTGCCCAATTTTACTAAAAAAGCAAGGTTAACCCCCTTACATCTGAAATTTTTCAGAAACATCTGATTTTGCCCAATTTTGCTAAAAATGCAAGGTTCACCCCTTACAATTTGAGATTTTTCATAACAATCTGATATTGCCGAGTTTTGCTAAAAATGCAAGGTTAACCTCTTTCAATCTGCAATTTTCCAGAAACATCTGATTTTGCCTTAATTGGGCAAGGGTTAACCTCTTACAATTTTTGATTTTTCATACAAATCTGATTTTTCCCAATTTTGCTAAAAATGCAAGGTGAACCCCTTACAATTTGAAATTTTTGATTCACATCTTATTTTGCAAAATATCACTAAAAAAGCAAGGTTAACCCCTTACAATTTGAAATTTTTCATTCACATCTTATTTTGCCAAATATCATTTAAAAAAAAGCAAGGTTAACCCGTTACAATCTGAAATTTTCCAGAAAGATCTGATATTGCCCAGTTATGCTAAAAATGCCACGTTAACCCCTTACAATCTGCAATTTTCAAGAAACATCTGATTTTTCCGAATTTCGCTTAAAAAAGCAAGGTTACCCCTTTCAATCTGCAATTTTCCAGAAAGGTTAACCCCTTACAATTTTTGATTTTTCATACATTTTGCCCAATTTTGCTAAAACTGCAAAGTTAACCCCTTACAATCTGAAATTTTCCATAAATACCTGATTTTGCCCTATTTTGCTAAAAAATGCAAAGTTAACCACTGACAATTGGAAATTTTTCATAAACATTTAAATTTGCCCAATTTAACTAAAAAAGCAAGGTTAACCATTTACAATTTGAAATTTTTCATTCACATCTTATTTTGCCAAATATCACTAAAAAAGCAAGGTTAACCCCTTACAATCTGAAATTTTCTAGAAATATCTGATTTCGCCCAATTTCGCTAAAAATACAAGGTTCACCCCTCACAATTTGAGATTTTCCAGAAATATCTGGTTTTCCCAATTTTGCTAAAATGTAAGGTTAACCCCTTGCAAACTGTTAAATCAATACATGAAGTGTCCCATTTGACTTTTTTAAAACAAATTATTTTTCCAGTTTTTAGGGTAAAGGAATTTTCTCTTTTTCCTTTCTCTTTTGTTGTTGTTGCTATATTTTGCGAATTAACTCATTGTATGAAATGCTCATAGTACATCAAAGAATATTTCACACATAGGGACCTAAATTATATATTTTTTTAAATTTAATAGAGACGCATTGATCGTGCTATTATATACCATTCTATTACTATGGCGAATTACTGTATTGTTTGGAATGCTTACACGTTATTTGAAAGATGTATAAATAATATTTATATTACAATGTACATCTTTATTCTTTCCCGGTATAATTTATGGCGTTTCTTACGTCAATTGGCAATCGCGTCATTATATAATGATAGTCAAATTGATCAAACGAAACTCCGTTTTGATTATAGTCAATTATGAAATATTCATTGATTTATGAGATACACCTTTGTTTCAATTTTGATACTACCCGTAGACCTGCCGAGCAGCTGTAGATATCAAACTAAACCAAAGTATAAAAGATAGAGGGTAAAAAAATCAAAAAGTTATGTGCTAGTCAAGCTTTCAGGGATCGGTCTGAGCCATAACAATGCCCCAGCCGATCCCTTAGTTCTCTTCCGGGGTCTCGGCGTCCCCGACCAATACACACTTCCTTCCCTATCCATCCATATAACCCCGGTGAGCCAGGCACCATGTAAAAGCAAAGAGCTAAGGGAGGAACAGGGCGGCCCCTAAGCCCTGATCCTCCGAGTGGACCACATGCCCTGAACCTGTACGAAGGCGCCAACCTGGAACTCGCGGACAGTACCAGCAGCAGTGCTTACCGATTAAGCTAAGGTACTGTTGGTACTTTACGACAGGAAATTAAATCTCTTATAGTGAATAATTGAACTCATACGTTAAAAACCAAAAAGACACCAGCGGGATTCGAACCCGGGACCCCGCTAACCGTGGACGACGAATCGTAACCACTCGGCCATTTCGTTACCTTAGAATTTTCCTTAAACCGAGAAAAGTTGTCTTTATAGGTGAGCAAACGCGCCAGGAAGATTACTGGGTCCATTTGCTTCACCTTAATGGGTAAAAACAAGTCAATATAATGAGCCCAGTATGTTTGGTTTGTTAGGAAGCTGCTTAACACAGCCTAATGTGCAAAACAGTCGTGTGCTAGGCGGATCATTACGCAACAATGAACACCGCAATTGTGTATTTTCAAAAGGCAGACGCGTAGATTTCTACTCTTTGTATCTGGGCACATATAGATTCTCACCTCCCTCTTCAGCTATTTCGACTTTCTTAAAAAGAAAAATAGAGACTGTCAGTGAATCTCCGGGAGTTGAAATAAGGATGGTCCCCTCGATAGACCTCAGACTCAGTAAAGTTCAACATTGGGCTCTTTTCAACAGCTTTTTTTGTGGAAACTTTACATCTGGATTTTTTTAGAAGCATCTGATTTTGCCACTGATGGTCGATTCCACCCACCACCACCCGATTCCGCTGTCTTTCCCTTCTCATGATACCGATGGAAGACAATGGACGGCCCACCTGCGATGTTTTTCTTGATGGTGTAGTGAAGGTCTTTGTTGGCTTCGTCGAAGAGCGTGAAGAAGACCTCTCTCGGCATTGTCAGAAAAAGATATTGAAGGGACAGACCAGGAACTGAGATTGCAGACTTCAGCATATTCATATTTCTCTCCTTGTAAAAAGAAAACATCTTCTCGACAGCCTGGACAAATGGAACAACATCCAGGTTATTGTACCATACGAGAAAGTTACGCACGGTTGACATGCCAAGATCCCGCCATACACGTTGACAGTACTCGTAATCAGCCACTGTAATATTGCTGCCATTAAGTCGACTGTAGAAGGCCTCGTGGGGAGTAAGTGCCGGATGATTAAGTTTGGTTAAATCATCCAACCACTCGTAAGGAAAGAAACCTTTAGTTTGGGGACAGTCATACGCCTTCAGAAATTTGGCGTAACTGTACCCCGGAGCCAAATAGTTTGTGATGTCCAGAAACTTCAGGCTTGAGGTGGAGAGGGCCATATACGAACCAGTCCTTCGAATCACAAAGTTCAGCGAGGAAAAAGCCTCCAATGCGGTGTACAGATATTTCTTGACGACGTTGATATCATACCGCCCTGAATTAAAGCCCAACACCGGCAACTCTTGCAGATACTCCTCGAGCTTCTTCTTAGCGCTTTCTAGTTTGTGTGCCTTGTCCTTTCCCGGTGCTCGGTCCTTATTGCGTTCGATTATCTCATCTATCCGCTCAAAGACGGATTCAAACTGCTCCATGAGAATGGCGTACGAGGTTTCGCTGATGGCTTGTAAATACTCCACCATGTTATTGACTAATTCTGCAGAGTTGCCGCCGGTGACAAAACATCGCGGCTCCTCGTAGCCCGGCACGTTGCTGGAAACGCTGACGCTCAGCAGCTCGTGGACGTTGGTCAGGGTCAAGGAAGCCTTCTGCGCCGGTTGGTAGGTACGTGGAAAATAACATTCGAAATCGTACGTGGCCCAATATGGAAAATAATATAGGTTTCTGTCCACATCTACGCCTCCATCGTTGAGTGTATCAAAGATGGAAGCTGGGAGCTGGAAACTTCCTCCCGGGAAGCGATGCTTGACGTTAACGTCGCATGTTGGAAGATGCCTCACCAGATTAGATGATTTGCGAAATGCACGCCGGCACTTGGAACAGGTATACGTGCCACTGTACCGGTCCATGTTGTTAATGAAAGAGAAATGTCTCTCGTATAAATTGATATTCATTGTTTCTTGATAACGGCGCTGAGACCGCCTCGTTAACAGTGCAGAAACTTGGGTCTGGTTTTCCTCCGTTTCATCGTTTTCATCTCTGGCGACTTTTACTTGGGTTAGTTCATATACCTGAACGTTTACCTCGAACATTGTCTCTAGGGTGGGCAGATCATCGAGCGTCACTCCGTCCGTAGCGTCTTTACCCGTACGCTGTTCGTACATTTCAACCAGGGCGCGGGCTGGTCTTTCCAGATGTCTTTCACTGGCGCCGCGATGGGGCCAGACAGCGGAAAAAGCAGTAGTTGTCGCTGTAAGCTCCACCGGTGTGTCGATTTTTGATAAGACCCAAGTCACCCAACACACCCTGGTTGTTGGCGATGTACGGAGGAAGCCGCTGAGGAGGAGTGCCGATGTACATTCCCGGTTGCTTGTTGACGAAGACAGTCATGTTCGTCACTGCAGCCACTATCCATTTTGTGTCAGGTCTTTGTAAACGGCCACATTCATAAATATCGGCCTCTTTGACCTTTTCTATAAAGTGTTCAATGTCTGCCTCTGACATGATGGAGGCGGGGGAATCAAAGAATCTGGCGTTGTTGTGACTAGGGTGGAAATACCGATATTCGCCCGTCTCTACATTACTCAACACAAGTCCAAAGGAAATGTTTACCTTGGCGCGATAGGTTAAACTTCGAAAGATGGCACGAAGGGCATGATCCAAGGGGACACCGGGAAGGGATGGGCGTGCTTCTTCGGACGTCAGGCTTCCCATCCTAAAGTTGTAAACGTCTTGCACGGCACGATTCCGAAGGTGTAGAGTTCTGATGTTTCCCCACATCCTCCTGTACAGTAGCTGTACGTTGTTATCGTCTGCCTCGACAGCATATCCCTCTGGGAAATGCAGTGGATCGTCACTCAATGGTGGTACTGGGCCGGGCTGTTGTTGATGAGACGGGCCGGGCTGTTCGTGGTGAGACGGACCGGGTCGTTGTCCATTGGAGGGGCCGGCTCGTTGTCCAGTGGAGGGGCCGGGTTGTTCATGGTGATCAGACGGGCCTGCTCGTGGTCCGTTGGAAGGGCCGGCTCGTTGTCCGTTGGAGGGGCCGGGTTGTTCATGGTGAGACGGACCGGGTCGTTGCTGATGAGAGGGATCAAGCTGTTGTTGGTGACGGGCTTTTAGGTGGCGTTTCATGTTGTCCTTTCTCGTGAAAGTTTTGTAGCATTTGGGGCATTTTATCTTGGCTGAATCATCACGTGGAGTTGGTTTTAGCGGTTGCGGAGGGGCGACCGATGTACCTTCAGTGGGCTGAGCAACAAGTTCGTCGGGTCTGGCAACATTTCGATGTAATCTTGAGTGCCGTCTCAAGGAATCCATCCGGCTGAACGTTTTCCCACAGGTTGCGCACGAATATAGACTGGTCTTGTGCTTGGTAGCGACGTGCCTCTCCAGGATGTCTCTCCGGGCGAAGAACTTGTCACACACCGTACAATTCGAGGATTGATCTTTCCCGCTGACGGGGTCTGCCTGACCTCCACCAACCTGCGATGGATCCTGATTAGTAAACAAAAAAAAAAGAAACAAATACAACCATGAGTATATGTTACCAGATGATGTTAATAACATTAAAATAATAATAATAATAAAATAAATACAAATAAAATAAACAAATAAATAAAAATTAAATAAGTAAATAAAATTAAATAAAGATTAACAAACAATATCACAAATAATTTAGACTTTTTCTATCTGAATATATGTACAGTGAAATATGTACACAAAGTAAGAGAATACATAACAAACGCTTATATTTAAAGAGAAGCAAATTATTTACCTGTTTGATGTCTTGTTGATCTTCCATTTCTTCTAAACATCTGACGAACTCCGGGCTTGGAGATGTCGTTGTTTTTGACAGAAAACGGCTTTTCTTTCCTTGCAGTTGAGGAGGGGTTTCAGGTATGATGGGAATGTCCGAGTCGCCGGTGGGATATGCGACCCTCGCTCCTTGGTCTCCCTCTCCCTGCAAATGTGGAGGGGTATCGGGGACGAACACGGTCGAAGGGCTGGGTGAAGACATTGCGTGTCCTCGTTGCTGGTGAGGCGGGGTCATGGATAAGAACCGTCCAACTGCGGCATGAATCTGACATATAATCATAAATCACAAATCAGTCTCGAAATTTACGATTCATTAGATTGTTCAACACTTTAACAGCATTTCAACAAGATATGTTTAATAAATCATGCTCGGAAAAATGTGTTATTTCGATGCGTGTATACAATTAGACAAAACCATTACAATGACTGTTTCACTCAACTTAAATTGCATATGTACTTACCGGTTGGTTAGCTTCGTTTTCAATGCGTTCAATCTCACGCAACTGATTTTCGTCAGGATCGGGGGAACTCCAGAAAGAGCAGCCGGGTTGATCGTTAAAATACTCATCGGCCGTACGCTGCAGAGACTCCAGATCGCTGTCTGTCAAGTCCCACTCCTCCCACTCGGGGCTACTGGTGTCCTTCGAAATATTTACGGCAAGGTCACGACAAGATTAGACTATTAACTATATCGGATAACGGTCTACGGTGTAAGGCACGCCAGAGCGGAATTTATTCAACCCTGCGCGGCAACTGCCAACATTATGAAATACATCACAACTTTTTTGAAAAGTATGTCAACATTGTAAAATATATGTCAACATTTTAAAACAGTATGTCAACATTTTAAAACAGTATGTCAACATTTTAAAAAATATGTCAACATTGTAAACAATATGTCAACATTTCAAAAACGTATGTCAACATTTAAAAAATATATGTCAACATTTCAAAAACGTATGTCAACAGTTTAAAAAATATATGTCAACATTTCAAAAACGTATGTCAACATTTAAAAAATATATGTCAACATTTAAAAAAATATATGTCAACATTTCAAAAACTTATGTCAACATTTAAAAAATATATGTCAACATTTTAAAAAAATATGTCAACATTGTAAACAATATGTCAACACGGGATTATATCGGTCGTGTCTTCAAGGCTGTACGGATGAATGCTCTCGCAGGGTATAACGGTGCACAGTGATGGGTCGCAGTCGACTTTTATCGATTGGTCTTCCGGAGGTTCGGTGTGGTGGTCAGCTCAAGCGGCTGTATGCCTAAAACTCTCCACCTCTTCGCCTTATAAAGGTTCTCAACAAAAGGAAAAGTTTTGTTTGTTTGCCTGTCGACTGGGAGACGATCAACCTATTTGTTTGTTTTGTTGACTCGGGAACAAAACAAACATTGCGGCACTATGGCTACAAAATTTGCGATGTTGTTACGACTACCAACACAAACTACATCATCTGTCAGACAGTCAACTTCGCAGTCTTAACTTAATGTATTTCTGTTTCTCGCATTATTTAATTTACTTAATTTGTTTCTTTCCCTTTTCATGATTGTTCCGTCTAGATTTGCATTATACCTCCGTTACAACAGTATAATTAAGATCTTTGCACCGCATTTCTTGAATGAACTTTAAGAGAGAGATAAACACCAATAAACACCAAATGAAATGGTACAGACATTTTAGACTTTCATGTCCCAAGAACAAGCTAAAACGCAAACAACAAACAAACAAAATATATCACGACACAGAAAGGTAGTTATTCATGTCCAAAGACCAAACGCAGTGCAAACAACATACATACAAACAACATTGCAAACTTATGCAGGAGGCTGGACCCAGGAGGCTGGACCCCGGCTAGCCCTTTCCACTGCACAATAGCTCTCCGCTTACTAACCGCAGACGGTGTAAGAGGAACAATCGATTTTCAATGACCGGTCCCGCTACTCGGACGAGCCATTTATTGATTTTTCACCATACGGTACACCGTGCATATCACTGCCGAGTCAAGTTTTTTGGCAACCCAAATTTACTCCGCCACAAATTCCTCCCATTTCACTCATTTTTACCTCTCGCCACCGCCACATTCGCCACAAAAATGAGGCGAATAGGGGCGGATTAGGCTCCTCCCATGCTACTTACATCGATTTAAAAACAGTCGTCTTCACCCTTCTTTTGGAAGAATTACTGAACAAAATTACACTTGAATGAGGAGGGTAGGGTAGGAATGGGCACGCCCCCAAGTCGTCCAAGAGTAGTACGGAAATGCACGCTCTGATGCGGCGAGAAGCAAACTTGAAGTGTTATTCATTATTTTTTTAAAAGCAGTATATTTGGCACTTTTCCTCCCTGCCAGTGGCCCTTGCCTAACTTCCAAAAAGTTGCTCAGATGTTGAATTTATGTGATATGCATTTCTCACCACCTCTCTGTCTAACTTAACGGAAATTTCGCGTATGCGAAATAAAGGTCAGGCCATATAATTGCAAAAAGTTGTTTTACTGATCGCCCAAATTCTACCCCTAAAATCAAAGGAAAGACAATTCCATCGATACTGTGTGGAAGAACATTAACCGTAGTTGAGCCTAAAACCAATAAACCGTCAAGGACGCCTCGTACGCTTCGTTTTTCGAGTGTCGGACTTATGAGGCGTCGGACCTATGAGGCGGAATAAATAAATGTTTTGCCTCATAAGTCCGACGCTTCACAAGTCCGAAATTTCGGACTTATGAGGCGTCGGACCTATGAGGCATCGGCCTACGGACTTCTGATACGGCCCCGTACACAGTCAAATGCCTTGGAATAGTCAATAGTAAAAGCATAGGAACGGGGGTTGTCGAAATTCCTGATTTTCCCCATTATATTCCTCAAATGTCCTTTCTGATTTTTGTCCCTCTTCCTTTCCTACATCCAGCTTGTTCTGATGGTAACTCAGTATAATTATAAGAAAAATGGAAAAGGGGAAGAGATTTGTTTCAGTTGGAGTGCACGTAAATTCAAATTTAACGTCACGGTGAAAAATACTTAATGTACGTTGGAGACAAAACATACATTAAATCCATTACTTGCTATTGATGTATCAAATCAGGATACAAGAAGCAAGTTTCCCCCGGGGTTTGATATTGGATACGTAGTTGAAAATAAAGTAACATAGGCCGGGGAAGAGGTTGATCAACTTCGCCATTGTATCACTCGATGATGTAGGTTCGGGTTTTTTCTAGTTCTAAAAGGCTTCGATTTTTGCAAATGGCAGAGATTTACCAAAAGAGTCAGGCGATGAATGTTACCCTTAATTATTTTACCCTTAATTAATTATTTATGCGAATATCCATTGTGTATTATGTACTCTTAATTAATGAACCATGATAATAATGTAATTTGTCACGATTTCAAAAGGCCATGCAGGCCTATACGTCCTAACAACTGAGCGCGCTGCTGCTGTGAGATCACTTCAGGTAAAATACTTAACAGTTTTAAACTGAATCCAAAATGTGACAAATAATTATGGTTGTGCCTAAAGATAGTTCATTGACGTGTCGGATACTAAATCAATAAAGAGGTCAATACGAAGGATTGACAACAAACTGTACCGAAATATCAGGCTATCAAGTTCAAATGCTAAAGAAGCTGTAACACTGTGTATATATATTCTACCTACGATTACTTATTTTGCTTATGTAAATTCACATATATGCCAAAAAGACAAACAATTTAGCGTAGACTAGACGCCGCTAATTAGGTCTTATTTGTAAAGATCAAGAACAGGCTTCCAGTGTTCACTGCATCAAATAAGACGCACTCAATAAAATAGCTATATAAAATTGGGTGCCCCTTCACTGTAACATCCAGCCCCCCCCCCTCCCAGGATGAGAAACCTGGCTGCCCAATGTAAAATTCACGTGCACATGAACCAATGTGTCGGTAAAGTTGGCCACCATTGAACTCTTCATGCAGGATCCGACTCATCATGACCGTAATACATTGGACAAACCTTGCCAACATACTGAGAAAATCCCCTTTTCACCTTGGCCGGGGTCAAATTTTACCGAGCTTGAATAGGTCACAAGTGATAGTTTTTAAGAGACATCAATTTTATGGAAAGGTATTACATTTCCATCTATTAAAAGATATTGGATTGAATATTCTGTTTTCCCTTCACCGGTCGACTATTTTATAAACAGTGTATACTTGTTGTCCCGAGTGATTGGGAGGAAAAATCAAGACAAACTACTCGGGGGGGGGGGGGGGGGGAACTCCATCCAACGGCCTCCTGCCTACCAGCGCAGACGTCTTATTACCACTCAACTACAAGCTTGCAGGGGTAGACTGACCGGTTCGAGCCTGATATAGCAGCGGGTACCGCAACCAAACTATTTATAAGATGGAGTTTGCGGCTGCACTAGTAAAGGCGAGGTTGTGGGTTCGAGTCCCACCCCAGTAGTTTGTGAATTTTGTTCTGACAATCTCTCAGGACAACACTGAGTATGAAATATGTCTGTGAAGAGCAACATCCAATATTGAATTTTCATCACCCCGACGTAAATTCCATCTCATGAATAGTTAATACATTGGCTTTTGAAAGTTCAAAGTTGATAAATTCCCCATGCACAAATATCTCCCGAGTGTCAGTGACTGTCCTTACAACAAAACAATATCAAACATGAAACAGTCATCAGTTACAGCTATGGATAACACCTGCGGCAGTTGGGTTTATTTGAACATTATCATGTTGGAAGCTTTTATTTCAAAAAATCGATGTTTGACATACAAAACCTAGGTCCAGACCTGAAATTGTTTTTACTTTTCTTGCACAGATTGAGGCATGATAATCTCAAAAGTACACAGCAGTGTTCAATAAATCTCTAGCAAAAACAATACACAAAAAACCCAGATTATAAACATGTAAATGCAGATTAAGGAAATAAAACCTTGTAAACCTGTGTTTAGTGCTAATCAAATGAGATGTACCACGTCGGTTAAAGCATGTTCGGGATTCAAGTTGTCGACCTCCCCGTGGTGAATCCTGTCAACTGGCGCAAGTCAGGCGAACGACAACTACCAGAGTTAGTAGAACTTACATCAATCAACTTCTTACCACTCGTCTACACTCGTCTACACGATGGATCGTCAGCCACAACAGACTAGAACCAACCCGCAGCACGTGCCCTCATCAGGGCAGGCACCTGCGGATGCCGTACGGGCTGGTATCTCCCTGCTGCAGCTGAATGTAGAGGGCCTAACCAAGGCCAAAATCACCATCATTGAACATTTGATGCAGACCAACAAAGTCAGTGTTGTCCTGTTGCAAGAGACCCATATGAGCGACAGCGCTCGTCTTAAGATCCCTGGATATACCTTAGCAGCTTACACTGAAAGCGACATCCATGGGATCGCCACTTTTGTGCGGAACTCGGCCAAGTGGAAAGCAGTAGCAGCCTCTGCCTCCGATTCTGACCTGGAATGGACAGCAACTCAGGTGGAAGGTGTGACTGTAATTAACGTCTACAAGCCACCCCGAACCAGACTACTAGTAGACTCCATCCCAACATTTGATCAGCCCTGCATGTACGCTGGAGATTTCAACTGCCAGAGCACGACGTGGGGTTACCGCACGACTACCCTAGATGGTTCTGCTCTCGAAGACTGGGCCTCAGCCTCTGGTGTCCACCTTCTGTATGACTCGAAAGAGCCCGACAGCTTTCGCTCTGGTCGATGGAACACAACATCTAACCCTGACCTAGCCTTTGTCAACCTGAATGGTCCGTCCCCACACCGTTCAGTTTTGGACCCTTTCCCCAAGTCACAGCATAGACCATCACTCATCATTCCGGATAACCCTGTTGGGCCAATCTCTTCCAGACCCGTAAAGCGATGGAACTTCAGAAAGGCCAACTGGAATCAGTTCAGAGAACTGGTTGAGTCTGGGACAGACACCCTCCCTCTTCCTACTAACGGGAATTTGGACAAAGCCTACTCTGCCTTCTGCAAACTTCTAATCGACTCGGCTAAGCATGCTGTCCCTCGTGGATTTCGTCGCAGCTATATACCGGCTTGGGATGAAGAGTGTGATAGATGTTACTATGCATTTATACATTCTGACAGTGATGAAGAGAGTGCCACACTGGCCACAGAGCTGACAAAATGCCTAGATCAGAAGCGGAGGGAATGCTGGGAAGAGACAGTCCAAGGCATCGATTTCACCCATTCTAGCAGGCTGGCTTGGATGACCCTTAACCGTCTCACTGGCCGCAGCTCCCGTCCGAAGCATTGCCCTGTCACAGCAAACTCCATCGCACATCAGCTTCTAGCTAATGGCAACTTTGAGAATGCAGACAAAGACCACGCCCGGATTGTCAAACAGGAAACTTCAAGACTCTGGAATGCTCCAGGCGTAGATGGCTTCCTTTCCAAACCCTTCACATCTGCTGAGCTCGCACTGGTTGTCTCCCAACTGAAATGTGGGAAAGCCCAGGGCCCGGATAACATCTTCCCAGAATTTCTAAAGCACTGTGGTCCCAAGAGCCTGGACTGGCTCCGTGAGTTTTACTCGACCTGCCTCACTGGATTGCACATCCCGAAGATCTGGAGGAAATCTACTGTTATAGCCCTCCTGAAACCCAACAAGCCAGCAGATAATCCCAAGAGCTACAGACCGATCTCACTCCTGTGCGTGCCATTCAAGCTTCTCGAAAGGCTCCTTCTGGCCCGACTCAACCCAGTGGTTGATCCCCAACTTCCGGATGAGCAAGCAGGCTTCCGTCATGGTCGGTGTACCACCCATCAGATTGTCAAGCTTACCAATGATATCGAGGAGAGTTTTGAAAAATGCAACAAGGCAGGCGCTGTTCTAGTGGATCTCACTGCAGCTTATGACACAGTGTGGCATCATGGCTTGACACTAAAGCTTCTCCGCACCATTCCAGACCGCCACCTAGTGCGGTTCCTCGCAACAATTCTTGCGAACCGCAGCTTTGTAGCCAAGACCAGCGATGGACAAAGTAGCCGACCACGTCGCCTACGGAATGGGGTGCCCCAGGGATCAGTTCTGTCTCCCATGCTCTTCAATATCTACATCAGCGACCTACCTTGCACAGCTTCACGGCAGTATGGCTATGCAGACGACCTGGCATTGCTGTATACTGATAGGAACTGGAACAAAGTAGAGAATGCGCTTACGGCTGACATGGAGCTACTTACAGACTACCTCAAGAAGTGGAGACTCAAGCTGAGCGTTGCCAAGACTACTGCAACTGCCTTTCATCTCAACACCAAGGAAGCCAATCGACAGATGACTGTTCTTCATAACGGGACTCCCCTACCGAACAACCCCCACCCAACTTACCTTGGAGTGATACTGGACAGACAGCTGACATACAGACAGCACCTTGAAGCCCTACGAGCAAAAGTGTCGGCAAGGAACAACTTGTTGCGTCGCCTGGCTGGTACATCATGGGGTGCATCAACATCCACCCTTCGCACAGGAGCTCTAGCCCTGGTTTACAGCTCTGCTGAATATGCTGCGCAAGCGTGGTGCAGGAGTACCCACACCAGAAAGCTGGACTGTGTACTAAATGACACCATGCGGCTCATCACTGGATGTCTCCGTCCTACACCCACAGATCTCCTCCCAGTCCTCGCTGGAATCGCACCACCAAGGCTACGCCGCGAGAATCTGACAGACAAGCTCACAACCAAATCCCTTGCCGATGATGACCACCTTCTTCACAAAATTACGACAGAATCCCAGGACCTAGGTGGCCAACGCCTCCGATCACGTCGACCTTTCTCCCGACATGCAGCCGCCCTCAGCAGATCCGACTTTAGCCTAATACAAGAGTGGGAAAAGGGCTGGGAAGGGACGGTTCGCCCAAGGCAGTTCACTGTTCCCCCTGGCACCAAAGCTCCTGCTGGCTCGGAACTACCCCGGAGGAAGTGGGTTACACTGAACCGGCTGCGAACTGGGGTTGGGAGATTCAATGCCAACATGCACCGCTGGAAACTCCGGGATTCACCGGCATGCACCTGTGGTGCAGATGAGCAGACGGCAGATCATATATTATACCACTGCCCCGACCTCCAACCTCCTGACGGGATGACTGATCTGTCGTGCCCAAAAGACGCACAAATCAACTGGCTTACGCAGCTCCAAGAAATAGCCTGATGTACAGTACTACTAACTCACACGAAAGAAGAAGAAGAAGCATGTTCCCATTATTTACAAATAACTTACCCAGCATAAAACCTCAGAAACTGCTTCACACAAACATATTTTTGTTTTTATAAAAACAATTTCTATTAATTTAATTTAAATATGTACATTACAAAAAAAGTTAATCAAACATTCAAACTGTCTTTTGTTTGGCTGGCATTCATTTAATCATCACACCTCGTACATTAATTTATGTACAAAATCCTCCTCTTCTTTCAATGGATGATGTTCCAAAGCATCAGGAATGCAATAGTTGCTAAAGTCTCAATCCCAGCTGGTCAATTTAGAACTGGGAAAGAAGCACCGTAAGTGTAGTCGGGTTATAACAGTGGACCATACTAAACCCTTTCTAACACAGGAATAAATGGGGGATTGTAACATTTTGTCAACTTTTTCTGATCACTTGACATTGCAGCTATAATAAAACAAATACAACACGGTTTATTTTGGGAAGAATGAAGAAATGCAGAAGTTACTGGTCCCTCTTTGCTGGCTGTTTTTGACTACTGCCCTCCACTTTGCATCAGAAGATATAGGCAATCAGCCTTGGGGTTGGTCGGTATCACATGAGGGGAATAAAGGATTATAATGCTCATTGGCAAGGTATACACCCCTAGAGTGGTAACAAGTATTTCCGTGATCATTTTGAAGAAAAAAAGGGCGATAACACCAAAAAAGCTACCACCGCTGCAATGCTATCACATAAAATTATTTTCCAAGACTAGGGGTATCGCTTTGAGCATTATTTCCCTCATTTGATACCAGTGGCCAACATTTCGGACCGAGGCTGATGGCCTAATAGCCAAATCAGTCAAAACCTCAAACTATGTGCCATTTGTACAATTTCCCTTAAACTGTGTAACATTTGTATAATACTCATCCTACATGGACATTATTATATAACTGACATACAGATCCTAGTCATTTGATTGGTGGAACTCACATCACATGACGTTCGTTATTGCTCCCATTCACGCCGCGGCTCAAAAAGTACTATCCGCCCATGGGGAATGGGAAATACTATTCAACAGTTAGGATCATGACGCGGTATTTGTGTGCAAATGCATGCTGGTGTGCGCGTTCAGCGTTACGCGTAGCGCGTATTGTTCCAAAGATCCAGAGCTACAGCGTTATGTTCAAACATTTTTGTGATAGGTTGGTTTGGAAGAGAGAAATATATTTTCCTTCAGTTTTGTATTGAAAAAAAAAAGGTTCAAATATATCAAATGACAAAGATCTATATGTCAGTTATATAAAACAAATATTGAGTGGCTTTAAATTGTGAAATGGGAGGAATATTATCGCTCGGTAAAATCTGGACTTTTCCAGTTCACTCGGCTTTGCCTCGTGAAATGGAAAAGTCCAGATTTTACCTCGCGATAATATTCCTCGGTAAAATCTGGACTTTTCCAGTTCACTCGGCTTTGCCTCGTGAAATGGAAAAGTCCAGATTTTACCTCGCGATAATATTCCTCCCATTCCACGCTGAGCCACTCAATATTTGTATACTATGTGATCATAATTATTTGTGGGGCGTTCTGGCAAAATGAGACAGAACTGGGCAGAAGTCGCAATGAGGGTTTGTTGGTATTAGGAAAGAGAATATAATTCTCCTGGAAATACTGTTTGTTGCACTTCAATCAAACATTCTGTTGACAAGTTAAGGCTGTTTGAATTGCGTATTTATGGACATGTCAAAAAAGCAAAATACTGAGAAAAAGAACTTTAAAGTTTGGATATATGTATTAATGAAAATGAAAGATGCCAATCGTTTTTTTTCCCTTTAAAAACACCTTGATATGATTTTTGTATTATTTCTTTGAAATATATATAGTAGATATATCAAAAATGACAAATATCAATTAGTCTGAAAATTGCAAAAAAACCATTATTCCCACTCGCTTTTTGCATTTTTTTGGCCTATGCCCAGCAGTTGTAAAACTACAAGAGTTTTACAACCCACCGTTTCTTTTCAGAACCACACATTTTCCCAAAAGAGATTTCTACATGGTGTTACTGCAAATATTCACTAGTTCATACCACCACCACGTAAAGTTCCAAACCACTTGTTGCTATTTTACTCGTGAGAAAATTTTAGACTTGCCGTACGATTCTGACAAAATTGTTTTCAAAATGGCGGAATGAGGTGATTCAAGGACTGTTTCGTGAACAAACAAATTCATACTCATACGTAAACAGCTGTCGTACATGCTGTTAATATCCTAGTCCAAGATGTTTAGATAATTAAAAAAGTTGCGCAGCTACGCTAAGTTTCGGGAAATCGATCGTAAGTTTACAGGGTGTCCCAAAAAAAAATGCTTCACTCTCCTTTTTTTACAAATTCAAGCAAACCTGAATGCATAAATGTTCTTATTATGCATGGTAAGAATGCTATGTGTCTTGGTTGTTATCTACCAAAAAAATTGGATCATACTATCAATCCACTAGGGACAGAAATGCTTAAATATGAACTCGCCTCCATTTGCCAACTGCGCTGGGGAATCAAATCACCAATTTTAAAATGTCGATTTTTGTCAAGTGTACTTTTCAAAAATTCTACTTGGTATCGATTATGAAAGACCAGTCATCAGTCGTTATCAAGCATACAAGAGAAAACCAACCAACCATGGCATTGTCCATTTATTGGACTTTGACTAAAAAAACCTATTTGTAAATCAACCACACGTAACAATTGTTCACCAATGGCTGATTGTTCACAATGCATAATAAGAAAATTTATGCATTCAGGTTTGCTTGAATTTGTAAAAAGAGGAGAGTGGAGCATTTTTTTTGGGGACACCCTGTATTGCGAAGCTGCGCAACAGATTGGAGTCCTACGCATGCCGTAATCTACACATTTTCCCGTGAAATCGGCTGCTGTTCCGTCTCCTTTTGCCAGAACGCCTCACATTTCAGTTCCTCAATTCCTGGAAGGTGATCGCACATTAGAGGGATACTTCCTGTTCATATCGAGCTCTTCTTGTAGTACTATACTCGTCTGTTGTAGGGCGGTCACTTGAGACTTCAATGATTCAATAGTGTCTTCAAGCTCCTAATGAAAAGAAAAGAGAGCCAAACAAATAGAATCAAGCAAGTCTGCTATATGCTCTTAGTATGTTGAATTTGTTGTCTGATGTGTGACTGCCGACTAGACTGAATAAAGACAAGTAGACTGCTATCATTTGAGGCTTTGCATGGTGGGGTATCGGTATCGGTTCGGTTTGCGGTAACACCATGTGTTAATAACTACCGTACTGCTTAGAAGATATTAGTTCTGAAAAGAACTTGTCCTGCTTATTATCAACTTTGCTAAGTAGTTTTTTGTTCTGATAAGAACAGTCCTGCGGTAAGTTCTAAACGAACTTGTCTTTGGTCTCAACGTTTCGACTAGCCTGCTCTAGTCATCGTCAGGAGACTGTTCTTATCAGAACAAAAAACTACTTAGCAAAGTTGATAATAAGTAGGACAAGTTCTTTTCAGAACTAATATCTTCTAAGCACATAGTATTGTCTTGAACTGTGCAGCGAGGAACAGGAAAGGCGGTCTTAGGCAGTAAATGAACAAAAAGGTTTAATACCCTATTTTCATCTACAGCCGCGTTCACATTGGACTTAATTTTGTGGGAAGTTACCAAGAGTGACTGTTAAAATTCCATTGTGGTTATTCCACCGTACATCCGCACTATAACATTTTGCCCCACAGAAAGTCATTGGTTTTGTAAACTTTACCGTGGTCGTGGCAACAATACATTATACAAATATTGAATGCTTCGAGTGGTGTAGTAAAACTAGCCTCCCGAGGTTATCCATGGACCATTCTATTTTTCCCGAGGCGAAGCCAAGGGAAAATAGAATGGTCCATGGATCACCTCGGGAGGCTAGTTTTACTTCACCACGAGATAAAGCATTCAATATTTGTTTTATAACACTTCACCCACAGATTCTGCTTGGTTTTAATATTTTAAATTATTCAAATCTGAACACAGTTGAAATAACTTCAATTTCAATACAAAATTGGTGGAAAATGTATTTCTCTCTTCCAAACTACCCCTTCACGAAATGTTTGCATCCAAGTCTGCGGCGCGCTCTCTTTGGAACAATACGCTCTACGCGCAACGCGCACACCAGCATCCATTTGCACACAAATACCGCGCCGTGGAAATAGTACTTTGGTTGCAAATGGTATAGTACTTTGGTTGCTACAGGTATAGTACTTTTGGCCGTGCACAGAAAGATAGCAAAATTAAAAAGTAACATGTGACTCGTGCTCGACCAATCAAGACACAGAATCTGTGGGTGAGGTGTTATAACAGATAATATCGCACAACACAGCAAAAACACTGTGGAATCTCACGGATAGTACATGTACGTTTTCAGTGATTAAAACTAACAATGTGATTCTCCATGACCAGTTGGCCCTGTTACCATACCGCTGCAGACCATAAAACTTATGATTAACAGCTGACAACTGACAGTTTGGGAAATTTACCGGTTGTCCAAACTGGACTTAATTTGGTTAAGTTGACAACAGTCTATATTAGTTTTAACCGGAAAAAAAGTCCATTGCGAACACGGCTCAAATTATGCACTGCCTAATTTTGGGATTCCATACGTGACCTGCTCAGGCAAAATGTGGAGTGTCCCCCAAAACCTAGTTTTGATTTGATATGTTTTTTTTGTGGTATTTTTGAGGAGACAAGGTATCCAAGATTCTCACTATGAATTTTTGTTGGGAAAAAATATCACCAAAAGTGTAAAAACTGAAGAACGTTATCACTGCCGTTGGCTGTGCAATGTGTGTCATTTTTTCCAACGAAAGCCGTTATTCTCGAAATGAGGGCGGCGAAGTTCGGCGCGACACTGTTGAAGCTATTGTGCCATATCTTTGGAATAAATTAAGCTTCCGGTACAGAAATAAATTTGGTATCATTGGAAAGCCAATGACTTGCTCTTTAACGTGATGTATATAATTTGAAAAGTCAAAGATGAGGGTTATTCTTTATTATGCTATGGCGGGTCACTTAAAGCTATAGTCCATCATTTGCAGCCATCCGAAAAAGTAACTGACATATCATTGTTGAAAAACATACTTGGTTGAAAGATAGTAAGTGGACTAAACTCCCTGTGAAATTATTCTTTCTGGCAAGCTATCATTTTGAAGTAATCAACGAAAGAAGGCCTTTCCAACGGTGCGTCTTAAGACGCACCGTAGGAAAATTTAAATTAGTAGTTCGTTTTGTTATTCGGCACAGCGCGCGCAAGCATTGGCACGACGCACAGGAGCACGCAGTTGCTATAATTCGTCGGATCAGTGCGCGACATCGCGTATAGCTGCAATTCAGAACAATTCAAAACATGATTCAGCAACTTTTGATTTGAAATTGAGATCCTAGAATGCTGTTTTTCTCGGAATATACAGCTTAAGCTGAGCTGAAACTTCATCAGGTTAGTTGTTCAGTATCTTTCATTAGATTTTGAACACTTTTATTGCTTCAAACGAACAAAATGTACAAATTACAAATGATGGACTATACCTTTAAATGTATCGTGTTTTTCCGCTACGTATGATTTATCTCAGGTCATGCCAAACATCAATAGCATCAAAATTAACTGACAACGCACAGATGGAAAGGTTGCTATACATGTACATCATTCGCTATTTTGTCTGTTCAAGGTTCTTACCTGTCTAACACTCAGAGGCATAAACCCTCGCATTCTATTCTCGTTATCTTGCTTCAAGTGGGTCATCTGGTAATCAGAGCAATCAGAGAAAAAAACAAAAAAGTTGCATCAGTCAAAATACATCAAATTAGGTTGATGAAACTCACAGGGACGTAGTGGAGCTGATGAACACTAATTCCTTGCTGAAGATATGATGAAATTTGAGAACCCATATCAAACGAACATATTTATGCTATAATGGGGCAGATAGGGGAAATATTTAGGGGATTATTCACTTTGATGATAAAAGCATGGCATTTGGCACACAGTCAGAGTGTGTTAAGAAAAATATAGGGCCATTGCAGATTTATCCTTTAAAAAATATAGGTAGAATAAAACCAATTTCCATTTTTTTTTTTTAAATGGTTGCCATTGCTTGTTATTCTACCCCTATTGATTTTGGCAAAGGACAAATCTGCGATGGCCCTATAGCTAAATATCTTTCTCATGACATACTCCGACTGTGTGCCAAATTCCAAGCTTTTATCATTAAAGGAACAATCCATCAACTATCTGCCGTACTACTAGTGATTAGCATATATCTGCTCTTTAGGGACTGAGCTGCTACAGTGTTCAAATTTCAATGTTTGCTTTGCTGGGGTTGGGGCTGGGAGGTTGGAGGTCTGGAGGAGGTTTGGGGTTGGGCTTAGACGGTTTGGGGGTTGCCACAGGAGGGGGGGGGGGGGAAGTGGGGGGAAAGTGGGGGAGTTGAGCCTGGGGGGAGGAGGGGGGAGTTGAGTTGGGGAGGGGGGGGGGAGTTGAGTCGGGGGGGGGGGGGGGGGGGTGAGACGGGGAGGAGGGGAGGAGGAGTTGAGGTGGGGGTGGGGGAGGGGAGTTGAGGCAGGGCGAGGGAGGGGGAGTTGAGGCGGAGTGAGGGAGGGGGATTCGAGGAGTTGAGGGGGGAGTTGAGGCAGGGAGAGGGGGAATTGAGGCAGGGAGAGTTGAGGCGGGGGGGGGGGGGGGGGGGTGTGTGAGGCAGGGGGAGTTGAGGCGGGGGGGGGGTGTGTGAGGCAGGGGGAGTTGAGGCGGGGGGGGGAGTTGAGGCGGGGGGGGGGGGGGGGGTGAGGCAGGGGGAGGGGAGGGGGAGTTGAGGTGGGGAGGGGAGTTGAGGTGGGGGTGGGGGAGGGGAGTTGAGGCAGGGCGAGGGAGGGGGAGTTGAGGCAGGGTGAGGGAGGGGGATTTGAGGAGTTGAGAGGGGGAGTTGAGGCAGGGAGAGGGGGAGTTGAGGCAGGGGGGAGTTGAGGCGGGGGGGGGGTGGGGGGAGTTGAGGCTGGGGTTGGGGGTGCAGGGTGGGGAGGGGAGGGGGTTGAGTTGGATGGGGGAAGCAACCGCCTCCGCAGTCTCTGGTTCAAACCTCATGCTCCATATACCTGGTCTTGATGCTGGAAATCTTTCTGTTGTAAGTCTCTCTCCATCTGTCTTGCTCGGCTCCTCTGCTTATCCAGATCTTGGTGCAATGTCTAGTCAACAGAGGAAAAAACATTAATGTACTCAACTAAAAGTCAGTTAGAACAAGCACACATTTAGCCAGCTTGTGTATGCTCCAAATAGTTAGTTTCTAATGAATTAAATGTTAAGAAAGCACACTTTAGTATTGCAGTCAAAGAAGTTTTGTTATCGATTAATAATAATAATAATAATTTGGGGGCTAATAATCCTAACTCATAGCAGAAGCTGAATTGCGACGGACGCAGCTACAACATGCTCCAGCCGAAGGCATGTAAAGGCGCCTTAGGCAGCCATCATACGACCCATGTCCGACGACGGAGCACAGCCAGAGATCGAAAGTTTTGATTTTTGCGGAGGGAGGAAAACTGGAGAGCCCACAGAAAATTCCTTGTGGCACAACAAGAGAGATTCAACAAACAACTCTACTCACAAATGACCTGAGCCTGGAATCGAACCCGGGCCACAGTGATGAGAGGCACTACACCACCCATGCCACCCCATTAGTTGACCAACACAGATTCTAACCACTTGAACAAGATATTAACAAAATGGGGGATTGCCAACATTATGGCTAGATAGCTCAGTTGGTAGAGCTCCAGACTGGCTATCCGGAGGTCGCAGGTTCAAACCTTGCACCAGTCAATTTCTCTGTTCAACTTTAAAGCACTTTAATCATATACTCATACGTTAATCAATTTTGTCTGACCTTGAGGTAAGCAGCATGTTGTTTCTTAAGGAGTTCTTTCTCATCTTCTAGCTTTGCGATCGCATCCGTCATCTGTCTCTCTAAGTCATTCCTACAACTGTCAAAACACATGACGTACAGCAATAAACTAATACACTCACCACATTATAACAACTTAAAGGCATACATACGATTACTTGCATTTATCCCAAAAGTCACCTAACGAACTATTATCATAGGGCTCATTTGGATTGGAGATCGTACTGGTACTAAACAACCCGTGAAACTCTTCTGTCTGGCTTGCTGATATTAGAAGAAATAGAAAAAGCCTTGTGATTTCCCACGATCAGTCAATTGACGAATCGTTAGAAATAAAGTGTTCTATTGACAAAACTATGTCTCGCGATCAAAAGGTTGTGCATGGTTTTTCACTATTTTCTTGAATAGTGTAATATCCACTGAGCTGAAATTACAACATGTTAGGTTTTAAACCTTTTTCTTTGGATTTCGACTGTTTTTTTTTTTTAACATAGCAAATGATCCTATACGCCTTTAAGCGTTAAGGGATGTCAAAGACGCGAGATCTATTTCAGTGTTGTCAGGATTATCTTGGTCCAAATACTTGTAACTGTTGAAAAGAACTTTTTGCAGTTTAAATCCAAAACATCAACTATCGAGTCATGTTTTTCCTGAGTAAGAATGGCAAACAAATCTGTACAGGTACGTGTGCAAGAAAGATATCCAACTTCTTTTACATGTAATAACAGCATTACTTTCTAAAAAATAATATTGTTATATCGCACGCATGGATACTGTAATTTCACTGGTCTACATGGGCCATGTGTCAGGATGATAAAAATGCATGTCACACACCGATATCCATTCTTGAGTAGAGATCAGTGATATCGCTCATTGCGTACGTTTCGCGTGCGTGTGGAACCTGCCGGCGCACTAGCTTTACGTAATGAGAACTGCAACGTCAACTGCTCAGTCTCATGTCCGGCAGGACATCAAAACCTTCAATGTTATCAAAGGTTACATCGCAGTGATTTAATTTATTTCTCACACAGTTAAAGTTACAACCATTTATCTTATCCACCATTAGGCCAAAAAGAAAAATAAGTCGGTCTTTGGTCAGCGCGCGCGTCGATTTTAATCATGCGCGTCGATCTTTTTTTTCTCCAAAATGTTCCGCGGTAGCTCCAACAGCGCCCTCTATTTCCGCACCTCCTCATTTTTTTTTTACCAAAGAGCACCAAGGAATGGGAAATTGCACCAAGGCAAATGATCGAAAGCACCCGAGGCAAATTATGGAGAACACCAATGTACATGAGGACACCAAAAATGCAAAATAGTACCCCACCTTGTCTGTACAATCCAAGCTGGAAGAAAAAAAGAAAAAGAAAAAAAAGCCACGTGGCCGCGTCAATTCCGGAACTTTGGTCTGACCAGAGACCGAATATTTTTTTTTGTGGCCTTATTGGTGCTCAAGGTGCTACATCATTGGGCCAATGAAACATTCCAAATACCATCTCAGCTCCCTGGGGAGTACACAGCTCGATGCTGTTACTTTGGCGCAAAACAGCTAAAATCAATCACAATGACCATCTCTGCCCTCACAGGTACCCATTTACTTCTGGGTGGGGAGCAGCAAGGAGTGACAACGTGCCTTGCCCAAGGACACAAGCACCACATCCCGAGGCTGGACTCGAACCCACAACCTGCAGAATTTAGACCTGCAGACCATGAGTTCAATGCTCCAGACCAGGAGCCCACTGATGTTGTGCATCAGGTCGGGTTGACCAGGCCAAACCGACCCAAAACATTAAGACATAAACCAAATCTGAACCGAAATCAATCTGAACACCCAAATCCGACTCAACCCGACAAAAATTTAAGGAAAACCAACCTGATCGAACCGACCCGAAACCCCCCACTCAAATAGACCAGTATTTCACAAACACTGTGTCAGCTTTTTGTGCCTGAGCTTACCCGTGTCGCGTGTATTTTTGGTGGAAATCGTTGTCTCTCAGTAAAGAATCGTATCGTACGGTGCGGTGAACACTCCTAACATGACCTACCGGTGGGCCTACATGTTATAGACTGCGTGTGAAAGACCACAAACCACATGCACAATCACACGGTGGGTTGACACTGCAGTACACATGTAGTACCGGGCACAGTGTCTCTGCAGTAATATTGCACCACGTGATTTTCCAAACTGTTTTAGAATTTTTTCGGGTTTCTCACAAGATGGCTTAACCGACCCGACCCCAAAATTGCAGACGCATAACCGAAACCGGCCCAACCCAACTGAAATGATGGAAAAACTTACCCAATCTGAAACGAAGTTGGTTTCAGGCCGGTTTGGTTTCGATTTTGGGTCAGGTTTGCACAACATTAGGGCCCACTGCACTTGACTCTAAGAATGAAAACTTTGTTATTCTGTAAGCTCACCTACTAGACTCCTGTCGCAATGTCTCTATTGTATCGTTTAACTGCCTGTTATTCTGTGCAGAAAAGGAAGAAAATCACATCGCTTGAATGAAACAGGTTGACAAGTTTGCTGCAGATCTATTTCAGGAAATTGTTAACATTAGAACCTTAGGCAACTTTAAGTAGCAAAACCCAGCAAAACACAGCCATTTTCTGATGTTCAATTTTCTTGGTATACCATTAATTCACAAAACATTCCATTCAAAATTGTTGTATTCATTGATCCAAAAAATCTGTTCACAAGACTGTTTGAACTCATCTTAAAGCCATCTTAAAAAAAAAGACAATTGTGGCACTCATAATCAATCAAAAATTTCTTTGCAATTTGGGTCCGAGTGACCACTGATAAAAATAGCTGAAAACAGCTGAAAAAGGTGTAAAAAAAAGCTGAACTTTGAAAATCTCCTATACTTTTGTACACAACAAGTGAGGGGAAAAAGCTGAAATACAAAACAAAAAAAGCTGAAATCAGCTTTAAAGCTGAGATTTCACACCCCTGTTCCATGTGGTTTGTAAATTTCAAAACTATTTGCAAAAATTCCTAGATCCATCTTAGCTTACCTCAGCAGTCTTGGTCAGTCGTTCATTGTAATCTTTCTCTATGTCTTTCAGTCTTGAGTTGGTCTGAAATGAATTTTAGACGAAAACACAAAGCACAGTTTGCAATTTGAATTGGTACATGCACAGCAGGACATCAGTCATTTTTATGACTGTTGATCGTATTTGTTTGGGAAAAAAGTACGTGCTCTGTCACATTTTGTAATATAGGTGAATTCCAAGATAGTGAAAGAATTTGACACTCTGTATGACAACTCGCAATTTACAAATATTGACTGCTTCCAGTGGTATAGTAAAACTTGCCTCCTGAGGTGATCCATGCTCCGTGGATCACCGAGGGAGGCTAGTTTATAGCTGAACCACATATTAAAGTGGTCAATCTTTGTTTAATAATACCTCACCCACATATTCTGCCTGATTTTTAGAGATTTAAGAGCTTGATTTTAAGTCACGCATGCGCAATAGTTTCCCCCATTTTTCGGGGGAGATTTCCGGAATAGGCCAGGACAATGAAGACATTGTTACTGACGGTTCGTGGATGATATTGGTTGGTCGTGATAACGCCCTCTCCTGGCGGGCGGTGGGTTATCACGTATCAAACCATAGCAAGGTCTAGCCCCTAGACTAAGTTGAGGTGGCAGAAATACAGCGAACAGATAAACTCAAGTTCTAAGAACTAGATAAAGTAACCAATTTCATGCAAACTGCCTAATACTGAAACACTTGTAAAACAAATCCAAGAGAGGTTGACCTATGGGCTCCGTGCGCCAAAAAAAGAGGGCACGTTTTTACCTCTTTTGAGATCTCCGTGGACGGGACACAACAGCGTGCGCGTACTGTACTGGTTTGCGTGCGAAGTACGCACGACTTCCTGAATGTGCAAAAGCTATAGCCACCCGGTCATCCCATGAGCGTCAGGCGTCGTCGGCGTGCGAATACATTCGAATTCAACTGGTCTCCCAGACTAATCCCCGACTCCAATAACTTTGGATACATTCGAAATACGCAGTGGATGGATCGGGAACCAGTTTAGGTCACCCCCAACTCTCCTTTTCTGGACGTTGATGGGGTACTTGTGCACGGAGCAGATATTGACAATGTGGTTATTTTGGCAAAAAAGATAACCACACGGGGGTAAACTGCAGGCAAAATTAATCCTTACAATTTTCTTTAAAATA
Organism: Patiria miniata; assembly: GCF_015706575.1. Classification (NCBI taxonomy): domain Eukaryota; kingdom Metazoa; phylum Echinodermata; class Asteroidea; order Valvatida; family Asterinidae; genus Patiria; species Patiria miniata. The sequence continues at coordinate 13,465,506 of NW_024037051.1, forward strand.
CTGCTGAAAGTATGACAGAATAAAAATATATGTTTATATAGTTTATATAATATAACATAGGCTACCAAATTACAATATAGGTTTAATGAGTTTCACTGTGAAGCCTGTCCTCTTCTTTCACTATGATGAGTAACAATGAAAATATAAATGAAATAACGAAATTCGAAATAAAACTTTTGCACAGGTATTGCAAAATTACACCAATTTCTTGTCATTAGCCTTAAAAAGGGGGCAAGGATTTCTACTTACTTTTTGTAACATTTGTTCTATTTCAGCACTGTGGTCTCTTTGTAATCTTAATCGCTGCTGTTCCATCTCCGACTTCAGTGTGGAAACCTTCCATAAAATAAGTTGCACATATTATCTAATTGAAATGGAAGCAGAGAAGACGGCACATACAGGCTATCTTCGCCACTGGAGATTTGGTTTAAGATGTCCATAATTGGCAGTCTGTAATATCTCTTATATTCCGTCCAAAAGTTGCCCAATGCACCAACACAAAACACTTGCTAAAGTGCGAAGCCAGCATAAATGGAATGATTGAGTGAAAGAGCTCTTAGCAGAAACTTGCGACACCGTCTCGGTGTCTTTATCAACACCGTCTCGATGTCTTTATCAACAACTCATAGCAGAAATTTGCGACGGCGTCTCTGGGCCCTTATCAACACCATCTTGATGTCTTTATCAACAACTCGTTGCAGAAACTTGTGACACTGTCTCGGTGTCTTTATCAACACCGTCTCGGTGTCTTTATGAACAACTCGTAGCAGAAACTTGCGACACAATCTTGGTGACTTTAACAACTATTCGGTATACAAGGCTGCACTTCAAAAGGTCTGGATTCTTGTCCATCACGCTGATCAACTGGGAACAAAGGATGTTTAACGGTTTGTGTGCTACCATGTCACCATGCTCTCTGAACACACAGTTCAGCAGTTCAGACAGACCTCGGACATATGGTGGAAATCTGCAGGCACAACCCCAAGATTAATAGAGATGGAGGATTCGAGCTGGCCCACGTGTACGACCGCCTCCTGTTGAGCGACCTAGTCATGGTCACGTGACAGGTCACGTGAGGGCCTCATTAGTAACGCCAGTTGATACAGACACTGAGACGGTGTTGCAAGCTCCTGCTACGGGGTTACGAGCTCTTTCACTCAAGTCCCAAAAAGTACCTTTCCATTAATTTGATTCAATAATGAAACTGGAAACAAACTTTCATGTTCCAGATCCAATAGGTTAAAAACTCCAAGACCAAACTACTCAGAGTTTGTGGTTGCCAATTGCATCAGGATACAACATGGTATTGTTTAATGGGACTAGCCTCAATCATCACAGAACTGGCAGTTTATGCACTAGTGTTGATTGCCCAACATACGGCCATAGTGGCCTCCCCTCCAGTAACAACCTAAGAGTTCCATGTACATTCAAAAGGGCAGCGAACAGGGCCGTCTCAGTGTCTGGTCCCCGATGCTGGAATTCCTTATCACACACCAGCCGCAACATCAGTTCTCTTGACAACTTTAAGGGTATATTGAAAACTGATCTGTTCTCTCCACATAATCTGTAACTTTGTCTCCTGGGGTTGCCCTTAGCTGCGCGCTGTAGCTTGCGAAAATGTGCGCTAGTTCAAGTTCAAGTTTACTTACTGCTGTCTCACTTTCCCGTTGCGCTCTCTGCTTCTCTTCTTCTCTGAGCAGCCCTAGTTCCACTAGCTGCTGTTTTCGTAGGGACTCACTCTGCATATTGGCCTCCCTCAGCTCACGAACTTGCTGTTCAAGCCCTCTTATCATCTTGAAATAAAAAAAGACAAATTCATTGAAATAAACATTTATTTGAGCCAGCCGAGACATCAGGAGCTTCTTTAGAGCTATCTTAATCATACTGAATATTCGACCATCGACCGAATATTCGAACAGGTTTTTGCCAGTTTTAAGAATATTGGAGAAGAAAAAACGCTACGCATGTGAACACACGACTGTGATGTTATTTTAATCGTAAAGTTGGAGTTTGTTATTGTCAGATGCAACTTTTTTGGTTGACAGTAACTTTTTTATCGACGCCTATTCATTGGTGCCATTCTTTAAAATGGATAAAGTCCCTTGACAGTTATGCAGGAGGCCTACTTCCTGCAAAACACTCCAGTTGCCCATAATATCCATCGCCACGTGGACATTTTAACAGGTGCGCTTTGTATGCAACTTTTGACCAATGAGGAAGGCAGCTGCAGCTGGCACGTGTAAAACGGATTGGCGAGTTTTGAATATTCAAAATAATTCAGACAAGTTTTGAATAATTGAATACTAAATTATTCGAAAATGGACAGCCCTTGCTTCTTTTGCCTTGTCAAAAGACCCATTTCTGGTCTGGAGTGCTGAATGGTAACACATAGCAACCGATGAAAATGCTAAGAAGTAAATTTTGTCAAGCTACATAGAACAAGACAAGGTGAGTTCAGTAAACTGGTCCTTGAGTACACAAAATCTTATTCAATTGATTCAGCATGGTTATTCACTGAAACGAAACGTCAAGAAGATGGCAATTCTTTCCGAAAGCTGTCAGTTTGGTCACCTACAAAGGTTGAATAGATAATACGGATAAAGGGTTGATTTTTTTTTGGGGGGGGGGGGCGGGATTTGCCAGTAATGATAGGCCCAAGAAATGTGGGTCAGCCCATGCAGGTTAATCAAATGTATTCTATTTCTTAACACTTTCTGCTATGCCACTCAAACTGACCTCACAATTAAAGGCATAGGATCATTTGCATTTATCCCAATTATGATCCAAAAGCTTACTTGGATTAATACTAAACACCCTGTGACATTATTCCATCTGGCTTGCTGTCATTTATAAAAAAACTCAAGAAATGTGGATAATTTCCGACAAACAGTCAATTGACTTTATTTTGGAATACAGAGTGCTAAGGACGAAATCATGTTTGGTTATCCAAAGGTTGTGCATGGCTTTCACTAGAATATTCACTGGGCTGAAACTTCAACAGGTTAGGTTTGGAACATTCTTCTTTGAATCTTGTCTGGAGTTATTAATGGACAAGAACAAAACACATGAACAGCAAAGAATCCTATATGCCTTTCAGACGTAGTGATTACGACATCATGAAAATTCCTCTGTAATGCCTACCGCTGTATCCCTGTCTTGCCGTTGTAAACTCTGCTTATGTTCTTCATCTACCCTGCCCTGTAGCCTGTCTGTGGTGACTGCCAGGATGCGTTCGTGTTCCTGCTGCATCGATTCCCGTTCCATCTGCTGTTGCTGGACTAGCTGGGTTACCTTCTCAATGTGTGATGTCTCCTGATCAGAAAGCTGCAAAGGCAAATTTTTTATTTCACTTTTGATTTCTTTTTCAAAAACAAAACATTGATAAAATTCCAAAAGAACTGGAGCCAATTTCATGACCCTGCTTAACAGTACCTATCGTACTATATGGAACAGAATCCTGGACAACAAAGAAAGGAGACGAGAACAGGCTAAAGGTTAAATTCAACTGACTGAATTTTTGGAAATAAAGGGCACAATGCTCAAAATTGTGTTTCGTGATTAAAACGTTGCGCATGGTTTTTTACTGTTTTCTCGAAAGGTGTTATATCCACTGAGCTAAAACTTTAATAGATTAGGTTTTGGATTTTGAGTGGTGTTATAATTGGAACATACAAAATACAGCAGAGCAAATGATCCTATATGACTTGAAGTATTCAAATATGAACCCACTGACAGTAAGGCCAATCAAAAACAAAATAGTCGGTCTCTGGTCAGCGCGCGTTGATTTTAATCATGCGCATCAATCTGTTTTTTTCAAATTTTCTGCGGTAGCTACAACAGCGCCCTCTATTGCCGCACCATCTCAAATTTTTGTACCAAGGAGCACCAAGGAATGGGGAAATTGCACAAAGGCAAATTATGGAGGGCACCAAGGCAAATGATGGGGGACACCAATGTACATGTATATGAGGACACAAAAAGCAAAATAGTATCCACCTGGTCTGTACAATCCCAGCTTGAAAACAAGTCAGGTGTGTTTACAAACACAAATGCCCCGCAACGGTGACAGTTCCCATGACATAACACCACTCTTTTAACATCAACTTACATGTACCTTGGTCACATGGAACATTCATTGACAGCATTAGTGTCTTCTGTAGGTTTTATATGAATGAATCCCTAATCCCTATAATCTCAGAATAAATACATGATTTCTATTGTTTTAGCCACTGTGAACTTGACCGTTGACCTTTTGGCCCCAAATTCAATAGGCTTCTTAGGATTACCAAGAACAATCCACAAACCAAATTTGAAGTTCACATGTTAAGTATTTCTCAAGTTATCGCGCTGACAAGATTTCTATTGTTTTAGCCACTGTGAACTTGACCCTTGACCTTTTGGCCCCAAATGCAATAGGCTTCTTAGGATTGCCAAGAACAATCCACAAACCAAATTTGAAGTTCATATGTTAATTATTTCTCAAGTTATCCCGCTGACAAGATTTCTATTGTTTTAGCCACTGTGAACTTGACCTTAGGCCTTTTGGCCCCAAATGCAAAAGGCTTCTTAGGATTGCCAAAAAAAATCCACAAACCAAATTTGAAGTTCACATGTAAAGTATTTCTCAAGTTATCGCGCTGACATGATTTCTATTGTTTTAGCCACTGTGAACTTGACCTTTGGCCTTTTGGCCCCAAATGCAAAAGGCTTCTTAGGATTACCAAGAACAATCCACAAACCAAATTTGAAGTTCATATGTTAATTATTTCTCAAGTTATTGCGCTGACAAGATTTCTATTGTTTTAGCCACTGTGAACTTGACCTTTGGCCTTTTGGCCCCAAATGCAAAAGGCTTCTTAGGATTACCAAGAACAATCCACAAACCAAATTTGAAGTTCATATGTTAAGTATTTCTCAAGTTATCGCGCTGACAAGATTTCTATTGTTTTAGCCACTGTGAACTTGACCTTTGGCCTTTTGGCCCCAAATGCAAAAGGCTTCTTAGGATTACCAAGAACAATCCACAAACCAAATTTGAAGTTCATATGTTAAGTATTTCTCAAGTTATCGCGCTGACAAGATTTGTATTGTTTTAGCCACTGTGAACTTGACCTTTGGCCTTTTGGCCCCAAATGCAAAAGGCTTCTTAGGATTACCAAGAACAATCCACAAACCAAATTTGAAGTTCATATGTTAAGTATTTCTCAAGTTATCGCGCTGACAAGATTTGTCCGGACACACACACACCCACCCACCACACACACACACACCACCCACCCACCCACCCACCCACCCACCCACGGAAGGACGAGGCGGAAACAGTATGCCCCTTCGGCTTCGCCGCGGGGCATAATAAAAGCAAAAAAACAAAAACAAAAAAAACCGCGTCGCCGCATCAATTCCTGAACTTTGGTCTGACCAGAGACCGACAATTTTTTTATTTGGCCTAACCTTAAGTAACCACTTTAGACACACTGCCTAAAAAACTTGTGTACCTGCTTCTCAAATCGTTTCCTCTCTTGTTCCAGCTGTCTTGCATACTCTCTAGTCTGCGTCTGCCTGAGTTCCTTGGACTGGAGGAGGTCGGCTTCTACTTTCTGCATCTGTGCCTTCATGTCGTCAAACATCCTGCTGGAGTTATGCTCTACTTGCTGCTTGAACTCCTCCAGGGCCTTCTCCGCTTTCTGCGACTGCATCTTCCGCAGTTCAGCAAATTTCTCTAATTGTTCATCCTTGTCCCTAAACCAAAGAAAGAGTTCCAAATTTTTTCATTGGATTCTGCAAGATGCATCAAAATGATAAAGGTACAGTCCATCATATGTATACTATGTGCATTATGTTCATTTGAAGCAACAAAAGTGCTCAAAATCAAAAAAATCTAAACAACTAATCTGATGAAATTTCAGCTCAGTGAATGCTGTATATTCAGAGCAAACAATATTCTAGGATCTCAATTTCAAATCAAAAGTTGCTGAGTCATGCTTGCAGGCATGCAACTGGGAACTTAGGAAAAAACGAGGAAATTCCGAATCACACAAGACTTTGTACAGTGTTTTTCAATTTGTAATGGCATTCATGAGAAGTAAAAAACGAGGAAATCAGCGGATCCGAGGAAAAGTTTCATGCCTGTGTTTGGAATTGGCCCTGAAATCAGCGTTCGAGACACGTTCTCACTGAGCCGATTGCAGCTACGCGATGTCGGGCACTGAACCGACGAATTATAGCAACCACGCACACGTGTGCGTAATGTCAACACTTGCGCGCGCCTCGCCGAATAAAAAAAAACGAACTACTATCTGAATTTTTCAACGATGCATCTTTAGACGCATCGTTGGAAAGGCCTTCTGTCACTGATTTCTTCAAAACGACACTAAGAAAGAATAATTTCCCAGGGAGTTTAGTCCCATAATCATCTTTAAACCAAGTATGCTTTTCAACAATAATTACGTCAGTTACTTTTTGGATAGCTGCAAATGATGGACTGTACTTTTAACCGAAAACAAGACTAGGCAGACCAATGTGGTCTAAGGGTTCTAGGAAGTCATCTGAAACAAACTGTTGGGCAAAGGTGAGGGTAGCACGTCTAATTTACAAGGGGGAGTCAGTCAGTCAGTCAGTCAGTAAGATTAATACAAAGAGGACACTTGACTAATCCTCTGGGACCATTATTAAAGGGTCAGTATTTCAAAATTATAAACTAGACTACTATCAGTATGGCTACTGCTCAACCCTCACAGATACTTCAAATTCCGCTGAGGGTGGGGGGTTATTGGATGAATTTTGAAGGATCAAGGACAGTTCTGCCCAGTTGCTACCACTTTGCATGGGGCCAGGTGTCACTTGAAGGTCAAGTTTATAGGAAGAAAGTGCCATTGGGTTACATTACATTGGAGGATTTGGTGGATTGACCCTAACAATCCCCATCCAGTCAAACTCCAACACCAGGGTTTGTTGGAATCTGTTAGAATACTGTACAAGTGAACTGATCATGCTTTACATGGGGATAGGCATACCACCAATATTCAGAGTCCTACAGTTTTTGTGTACAGTTTACCATAATGATGTTGGAATTTGCAGGAGTGAGGAAGGTTCATAGTAAACACGGTAAATCACTCTAGGGGTTTAGAGTTAAGGATGGTTCCTAGCAAAATGGAGGACCACTGATTTCAAAAACAAACGAATGAAAAACAAAACAAAACAAAAAACCCTTTTTGCAAGTTCGTCTGTATCATGGCACGAGCTGCTCACAGAATGCATCATCTTTGGGCATGTGGGTACAAAGAAACACCAGCAGTCTCTTGGGTTAACGTCTAAAATCTCAAACAAATTCTCACTAATACATGTAGATCCCTCTCAAACAACATCACTGCCTACAGTTTGCCACATGCATTGGCATTTTGGAAGTCCAATTTTCGTGACGCATCGGCTGTGCCGTATTTCAAAGAAGTTTTGAGCAACATGCGTTCATGTTTAGAACATTTTGCACACTGCACGTAAACGCACCTGATGGCGTTGAATACGCAGTTGTAATTTTCCTACGAAGATGGCTGTCTATGAGAGGGGTCTATTCCATGTGGTAATCTTTGAATTGATTACAGTTGTCTAAATGTCTAAAGTAAAACAAAATTTACAGTACTATCTTAAGAGTTGTGCCACGTTATAAATTTGATCAATACCTGATTGTCTGTTGGAGTTTCAGGATCTTGTTGTGATTGTCTTGTCTTTCTCCTTCCAGCTCGGACCTCAAGCTCATTATCTGCTTCTCGTGAAGATTTTCCTGATGCAGCTTGTCCTGTTTAAGCATGGACTCCAGATCCTTAGCAATGACAAATAACATAAAAAAAACATTTAAACCATATAAATAACAAAAAAAAGCTCTTTCTGTTGAATGCTCTTCTTCTGGTACATGCCCCAGAAATCGCCACAGAAGGCTGATTTACTATATCACTTGAGGCAGTCAATATTTGTATATTATAACACCTCACCAACAGATTCTGTGTCTTGATTGGCCGAGAGCGAATAACATGGTATTTTAGCTATCTTTCAGTGAATGGCCAAAAGTACTATACACGTAGCAACCAAAGTAGTATACCATTAGCAACCAAAGTACTATACCACTGGCGCCATACTTTTGTGCAAATGCATGCTGGTGTGTGCATTGACCTTAGCGCGTATTGCTCCCAAGAGAGCGCGCCACAGAGTTTGGTTCAACCATTTTGTGAAGGGGTGGGTTTGGAAAAGAGAAATACATTTCCCACCAATTTTGTAGTGACACTGAAGTTTATTTTAACTATGTTCAGATTTAAATTATTTTGAATATTTTAACCAAGCAGAATTTGTGAGTGAAGTGTTATAAACCAAATATTGAATGCTTTATCTCTTGGTGATCCAAGGAGCATTTTATATTTCCTTGGCTTCGCCTAGGGGAAATAGAATATCCATGATCAAATAGAAAGGCTCGTTTCACTACACTATCCGAAGCATTCAATATTTGTATATATTATTCGACTAGGATATCACGACTATTAATTCTATCTTGCATCTGTTGCAGTCTGGTAAACATTGGGAGAGAGGCTAGTTGACTATTTTACTAAAAGCAGTCAATATTCATATGTAGCTCAACTAGGATGCAGTATTTTCTTACTCTGAGTTCTTGCCGTTGCTGGCTGGTAAACAGTAGAGGGGGCCAGTTAATATTGTACTACCTGAAACAGCAATTGTTGACTGCTGTAACGTGTGATATGACGTTTTTAACACCCGAGGGTCGCACAGCACCCGAGGCGAAGGAGGTTAAAAACGGCATATCCCACGTCACAGCGGTCAAAAATTGTTTTGTTATATCGTGCCAATAAGTCAAAAAGATAAAAGGTTGTAACGTACTGTGTGAGAAATAAATTAAATCACTGAGATGTAACCTTTGATAACTGAAGGTTTTGAGCGTTTGACGTTGCAGTTCTCAATGCGCAAAGCTAGCGCGCCGGCAGGTTCCACACATGTGCGCAATGAATGCAGTGCGATATCACCCTCAGTGAACGACACGCATTTTTATTGACCAGACACGTGCCTGTCCTAGACCAATGAAATCACAGTATCCAAGCACACGATATAACAATATAAGTTCTTACCCTGAGTTTTCACTGTATGTGGTGTTCACCATCCACAACTGCTGCAGGCTACTAAACATTGGAGAGGGGACTAGTTTTCTATACCACTCAAAAGCAGTCAATATTTTGTGTATTGTTCAACAAGGATAATGTTAGTTCTTACCCTTAGTTCACGCTGTCTTCGGTGTTCGCTATCTTGCAACTGTTGCTTCAAGTCCTGTATGTGTTGCTCCAGCTCACGAATTGTATCTACAGACTAATTCCATAAGAAAAATGGGGGGAAAAAAAGAAAAAGGAAAACAAATCAGAACCAAAATTATGGTGTTTCCAAAAGTGTTATGGAAAAGCCAACTACAGATTGTAGTATGGAAGGCATGAGTTCTAAAAATGCAATTCCTTAATATTGTAACACAAGATAGATTCATTTAAAGCTCAGTCCATCATTTGCAGCAATCCAAAAAGTGACTGACGTAGTTATTGTTGAAAAGTATACTTGGTTTAAAGATAATAATGGGACTAAACTCCATGTGAAATTATTCTTCCTGGCAAGCTGTCATTTTGAAGAAGACAATGAATAAGGCCTTTCCAGCGATGCGTCTAAAGACGCATCGATGGAAATTTCCTTTAGTAGTTCGTTTTTTTTTATTTGGTGAAACGCGCACAAGCGTGGACACGACGCACATGCTCGCGCAGTTTCTTCAATTCGTCGGTTCAGTGCGCGGCATCGCGTAGCTGCAATCGGCTCAGTGAGAATGTGTCTCGTACGCTGAATTTAGGCCCAATTCAAAACATGACACAGCAACTTTTGATTTGAAATCAAGATCCTAGAATATTGTTTTCTTGGAATATACAGCATTCACTGAGCTAAAATTTCATCAGGTTAGTTGTTAAGCACCCTTCTTCAGATTTTCAGCACTTTTCTTGCTTCAAACGAACATAATGCACAAATTACAAATGATTGACTGTAATTATTTTAAAGCTGAACAAAGAAATTGACTGGAGCGCATTTTGAACTCTACCAACTCAGCTATCCAGACAAAGACACTGCAAAGAACAAAGACGTTTACAAAAGGGGGAACTGCCAAAAATAGGGCTGGATAGCTCAATTGTAAAGCACACGAATGACAATCTGGAGGTCGCAGGTTCAAACCCTGCTCCAATCAATTCTTTGATTAACTTGAAAATAAATGTGCAAACAGTCGTCCATTAAAGGTAAGAGTACATCATTTGTCATTTGTGAATTTTTTTTCATTTGAAGCAACAAAAGCGCTCAAAATCTAAAGACGGGTGCTTAACAAATAACCTGATAAACTTGCAGCTCAGTGAATTCTGTATACTCTGAGAAAAACAAAATTGTAGGATTTTGATTTCAATTCAAAAGTTGGCGAGTTATGTTTTGCATTGCGCCCGATATCAGCGTCCGGGACACGTTCTACTTCAATATATTGCAGCTTCGCAATGTCACGCAATGCATCGACGAATTATAGCAAGCACGCGTGCGTGTGCATTGTGTTAACACTTGTGCACACCCATTCAGGGCTTAGCCAAATTAAAAACGAACTACTAAGGCCAAAAAAAAAAAGTCTCCGGTTTCTGGTATGGAGCTTGTCCAAAAAGTGGTGCGGCGACGCGGCTTTTTTTTTTTTTAACCTGACTTTTTTCCTTCAAATGTCGACTGATGACTGCAAATGGTGCCCGACTAAACTTAGTGCAAATATATGGGAGTCCAGAGAGGCCACATAAAGCTTATTCTCGATCATAACCCCATCTAAAAACACGTTAAAATTGTGCAGCAGCAGGATTCCAGTCAAACCAGTGAGTTTGGCGGTTTTGAGACATCATCTTTCATTGAAAAAAAACCTTTTTCACTTTGCCGACGCGCATGGCTACAGCGACGCGCGCGCATACCAGAAACCGGAGACTTTTTTTTTTTGGCCTAACGGAAATTTCCAAAAACGCATCTTTGGAAATGACCTTCTGTTATTATTTTCTTCAGAATGACATTATGCCAGAAAGAATAATTTCACAGGGAGATTTGTGCCATTACTATCTTTCAACCAAGTATGCTTTTCGACGATAATTTCATCAGTTACTTTTTGGATAGCTGAAAATGATCTACTCTACCTCCAAATGCTTGGAAAATGCAACAGACAATCAGAAAACTGTAGCCATACCTTGGCAAGAGACAAGCTGTGTTCTGTTTTCATGAACTCAATGCTGGCGTCTGTTTTGTTTCTCATGGATCTCATTTCCATCTCCTGGTCATCTCTGGCTTGTTCAGCTGCCTTCTCAACCTCAGCATACCTTTGTGGCAGTAAATACACAGAAATTGGTCAATTGTTGGTCCATTATCTCCGACATGTATGTCTTTTGAAGGACTTATAGGATCATTGGCATTTATTCCAAAAGCAACATACCAAATTATTGTCAAAAAGCTTACTTGGATTAAAGATCGTACTGGTACTATCCCCCCCCCCCCCCCCCCTTCCCGGGCAAACATTCCATCTGGCTTGCTGTCATTTTATTAGAAGAAATCAAGACAGGTAGGTGATTTCCAATGATCAGTCAACTGACAGATTTTTTGGAATAAAGAGTGATATCAATGAACTTGTGTTTTTGTTTAAGGTTGTGATGATTTTTCACTGTTTACTCGAAAAGTGTAATATCCAAGCCAAAACTTAAACAGGTAAAGTTTTTTAACATTCTTCTTTGGATTTTGAGTGCATTAAAAGCCACTGATCTAATATATAATAGGCCTTTAATATCACAAAAAATATACAGGGGCAGATGTACGAGTACACCCTAAAACAATAAAATTATTCAATAAGACTGATTCACGATACAGTGTGCTCCTTTTCACATTTACCTCCTTCATACACCATCCTGTTGTGAATCATTTATCCTCCATTGTTTACAAATGTAGGTGCCAAAAAGTAAAAAAAAAAGCAAACAAGAAAATTACTCTGCCCTGTGCAAAAAGAGTACTCTTTGGCAGGCATTTGTCAACTGTTTTCCTATAATGACCAGCAAAAATGGCCTCTCTACGATAACCTTATGGAGGGCATGGTATCATGAAATGCCCTTATTCCTTTACACTTTAGGTTTATGGCTTCTGACTAGCGCCCCCTGAACAAAATGTAGAACGGCCAATAGAGGGATTGATAGCTCAGTTGGTACAGCAATGGAACGGCAATCTGAAGGTCGTAGGTTCAAACTCTGCTCCAGTCAATTTCTTTGTTCCACTTTTAAATTAGTACTTTACACTTGATACTTGTCTAGGAATCTGATTCCTTGTTTTATTACCTGGTCCTGATATTTTCAAGCTCAGCACTCAGTAGCATGTTTCTCCTCTCCAACTCGGCTTTCTCTCGTCCCTGTTCAGCCTGGGCTCTGTTGTGCTTCTCCGATTCCTGGCTTATTTGCGTTATCCTGGCCTCTAGGTCTCTGATAACTTCAGCCTGTAACATTCAGTTATCACGAAAAGCGACTTGAATCATTAAGTTAGATTTGGTACAGTAGTTAACACTTTCGTTGCCCTCCACCTGTATGGCCTGGGTTCGATTCCCTCCTACAGTCAGCAGGTGGATTTGGTTTTCAGTTCCTACCTGATTATATGGTTTTCCCCAGAACAATTCTTCTTGAGTTTTTCTCCAACCTCTCAAACTGTAAATTCTTCGTTATGTTCTCTCTGCAGGTTTCTGCAGGTTTGCGAGCTACCGTGCTATGAGCAGTTTTGAGCAAGTCTTTGTTCAATACCAGAAACTAAATGCATGTAAGAATAAAGTGTAAGCCTGCAAGCCAGCTATTACATACATGACATGAAGTAGAAATTTATAATTAGAAATCAAAAAAATATATATTTTTCACATTTTAAGGACTTCAGTGTTAATGAGTATTTGACTGAAGTGAAGTCAAGTCTTCTGCTCTAAGTTACTCGAGTCCATTCAAGTCATTGGCAGGTAAGATGCCAGTCCAGTCGAGTAACTGAAAAGTGTACGTGATTGACAAAAGTATGTGACTCATGTTCAGTCTACAAATTGGCCTTTATTGATTCAAGTCAAGTCACTGAAACTTGTGACTCAAGTTGAGTCAACCCAGTTGCTTCTAATGACGACCAGTCGAATCACCTAAAATTGTGACTCAGGTCGAGTCAGGACATTGCCTGTGATGATTTGAGTCAAATTGAGTCACCAAAAAAGTGACTCAAACAAAGTCACCAAAAAAGTGACTCAAACTGAGTCAAGTCATTTGCTTGAAGAGACTCTAGACAAATGCAGGCTTGCACTTGGGAATTTAGAAAAAACGAGGAAATTCCAAACCACACAAGACTTTGTACAGTATTTTTCAGTTTGTAATGTCATTCATGAGAAGTAAAAGACGAGGAAATCAGCGGATGCAAGGAAACTTTGCACGCCTGCAAATGGAGTCACTAAAAATTGTGAATTAAGTATGACCAGTCGAGTATTGACTCTATTATCTCAATTAAGCCTTGGTAAAAGCCTACATGCTGGTCGACCTGCTCGCTGTACTCGGTCTCCATCTTGTGCAGTCTAACGTTGGTATCGTCTAAGATTTCTTGTATTGCTTTGGTGTGCTGTTTCTGCATTTCAAACTTCTCCTGCTCGAACTCGGCAGTCTTTTCATGGAGCTGAAACAAAAGCATTGTGAGAAATATGCAGCTCAGGTCTTTTTGTGACATTGGAAAATGTTTTGTTACATTTTGACATATTTATAAACAGCACAGTTTCCCCCAAACAAACAGCTGAGAAAACATAAACCAATCCTTTCCTACAACCGGAAATTCAAACAAACTTTCTGTAGTTTTACTCCATGAAATTAAGAGATTTCTTAGAATTGCATTGAGCTTTAGATGTAGTTGATTGACTAATGATGACACTACATGTAAGCAAAGAAATTAACTATAGCGGGGTTTGAACCTGCGACCTCCAGATTACCGTTCCGGCGCTCTACCAACTGAGTTATCTAGCCCTATCTTGGTGGTTCCCCAATAAGCCATTTGTGAGTAACCTATACCCTTTGGGATTTACATTTGAAAAACGTCTGGTACAATGACTTGCTCAGAATGCTTGGCACATTTTAACTGTGAATTCTCCAGACCAAAGACACTGTTGCTAATCACATGATTCGGGGCAAGCTCTTGCATAGTTACGTAAGAGACGCTCAGCACCAATACATCGTTCACAATGGGTGAGAATGGCACAAAGACACCAGACCATGCCGGAGCTGGGGGTTGCTAGCATAAGGCTTGCCCCGAATCACGTGATATAGTAACAGTCTCTTTGGTCGGGAGAATGCTAGGTTAAAACGTGCAAAGCATTGTATTAAGTCAGCGTTCCAGATTTTATTCAAATTTAACACGCAAATGGCTTATTATCAATGTCTAAATAGATAGTGGCCTGTTCTTAATTCACTTGATGATCATTGTTGAAGAAATGTGAGTTTACTGTTTCATTTAATATGAAGGACTACAATGTACAACTTCATAAAAGGGTTCTAATAATGACCGAGAAATGGTACCTTAGTGACATTCAAATAGACTTTACAAACAAAAGCCTTACCATAACCCTATTTGTAAATATTCCCACCCCTCCTAACTCCGTGCATAGTATTGGCTTATTGTTTTAGTTTTTTTACTTGACAGTGTTCTGTCTCCTCCCCAGACTGACTCCCATACTTGCATGCTCCCCTCATACAATCATTATTCAGTCTTTTTCTGTATAATAATACTGCTGTTAACCATGCTCATCTAGTTGTCCTCCTGTCATCGTCTATACAGGGTGGCCCTAAATACGGAATGCCGTACTTCCCCTACCCTGAGACTCCAACAACCTATACCAATGCATGGGGAATTCTGTTAAAAGAAATACGATACCAAGATCACCTGATTCGGTCTAGCAGCTTTTGTTCTAGAGCCTATTTTGTAAAACAAAGTCAGGAATCATTTTGTCCAAAAATATGTTTAATACTAAACCGCGCCTGCGAATTTGACTTATTGGATAGAGGGATTAATTGTCATGTAATAATACCCACATTAAAAGATGTGTGCTTCACAAAATAGGCTCTGCAGCAAAAACTACTGGACCGAATCGGGAGCTCTTGGTATCATATTTCTTCGAAAAAGGTTCTCCATCCATTGGTACAGGTGGCTTGAGTCTCAAGACTATGCCGTTCCCGTTTTTTTTGGGCCACCCTGTATTGTACATAGCCATTTTGTCTGTAATTCATCTGATATTTGTTTAGTATGTCTAGTTTTGTTTTATTTATACTGTATATTTTTGTTGGTATTTGTACCGTTGAGGTCAAATAAATAATAACAACTAATAACAATATTTTTTTAATTATACTACTCTCGACCTATGGAATCGTTTTAAGCAACTTGCGAAGGTGAAATTTGTTCTAGAAATGGTAGTTAAAACCTTAAGGGTGACACTAACATGTCTCCCTAAATGACAAATGCTTCCCTAATGTAAAATAAGTTTACTAGAAAGTGTCTACCTAGAAGAAGTTACCATATTGTCGTAATAATGCACATCACATGACAGGCTGTCAACCAATCGCAAAAGAGAAACTTCTAAAAGTATGTATCAACACTTTCGTCAACAGGTTTGAGCCTACCTTTGTTTCGTATTCATTCTGAGTTGACTGGTCGCTGTGTTCTACCATTTTCTTGAGCTCTGCAATTTGCTGGTCCCTGCTGTCACGTATCATAGCTGATTCTTTCACCAGGGTTTGAACTACAGAGACAAATAAATAGAAAAATATTAGGAATCAATGCTTAAAATTGTTATTTCTACAATATTCACAGCATATGGAATTCTCTATTTTCATTTTGCAATAGTGCAACGCAGCACTTCAATAACCATTTGACTTGACCAGGACACACAGTGCCACTCTTTACCAGTATACAAATAATGAATGTTTGTGAGTGCAATGGTAAGAATAATTTCATGAGGTGACAGATGAAATGTTCCATAGCCGAGTGGAATGGAACATTTCATCTGTCACCGAATGAAATTATTCTTTCTATTGCACGAACGTGAAACATTCATTATTTGTTTTATATAACACCTGGATGAATCCTCGTCATCTGATTAGTTGACTTTTAATAGCCAATTTATTCAAGTTAAAAATTGTTTACAAGTTTGACAAGTTCAGAGTTATCATATTTAATTTATGCAAACTGCTCAACAGGTTGAGAACTATCATATTTAATTTATCTCAATTTAAAACTTTTCCTTAAGTTTAGAACTTTAATAAACAATTCAATAAGTCCAGAATTTTTATTGCCAATTTAAACACCACAGCGCCACCTTCGGCAACATGTGCAGTGACAGTGCAATGGTACTTCTAATCACAGTGCAATAGTACTTCCATTGCAATGTGCGCTGCGCGCCACGCGCGCCGTGCATTGGTAGGAATAATTCAATGACATGTGATCAACGGTCCATCAATCAGATGACGGGGATTTATTCAGGTGTTGTATAATATGGACTATGTGCGCCAATAAGAGAGGATGCGTTTTTACCACTTTTGAGAGGCCCTTGGACGGGACGCCGCGTGTACGTACTGTACTGGTTCGCGCGAGACGTAGGGGTTTGCACTGTTTGCCATGTTCGCGCGCGAAAGAAGGGGTTTGCCCCGGTGTTTCTGGCAGTAGCTGCAATATGCGCCGCAGCACCTTGTAAACCCTTATACATAAGGTGCTAGATAATGGGTCTCATATTTCTCATCAACTTCATTTACCTGTCTTTAATAATAGACATAATTTCCAGCACCTAAAATACCTATTGCTGGTAGATACGTGCGCTTTATACGACTCCAGTATTCAGTACGCAAGACCTAATTTATCCTGAATGTGCACAAAGCTACATGTATGCACATGAGCGTCAGTTGTCGTTGGCTCACGAATACGTTCAAATTTAACTTGCGATGCTCTCCCAGACTAATCCCCGCCCCCAATAACTTTGGATCATTCAAAATACCCAGTGGATTGTCCGGGAACCAGTCTAGGTCTCCCCAACTCTCCTTTTCTAGCCGTTGAAGGGGTACTTGTGCACGGAGCCCATAGGTTCTTTAACCCTAACCTCACCTAAAGCTACAAAATACTACTGGTAGTAAACTGCAGTATGCAGTACTTCAGCATATAAGTGGGCACAGCACCTATGGTATTTATTTGGCATTTGGTACCTGCATGCATAATTTAATACTCAGTTCTAGATATGTAGTAGACTTATCAACGGTAACAAATATCAATAAATCTGAAAATCGAAGCAAAATCACACCCATTTGGTTTCTGCATTTTTCTCCACTGCATCCCGTGCCCAGTTCTGTCTCATTTTGCCAGAATGCCTCACATATAAGGAAAACCTTCTTCACAAATACTGGGACAACCATTTACCAACTGCAATGCTCAAGTTCAATCGCAAACAGGTTAATTCCTCAGATGATCTTACCTTTTCTCTCTAGTTTCCTGATCGTTGTATCCATTTCTTTGCTCTTGCTTCGGTAGTGGTTCTTCATGTCCTCCATCTCAGAGTTCTTGCGATCAAGAATCTAAATTTAACAGAAATTAACAATTAAATTTTCCCCCTAGTTCCGTCAAACTTTTATGAAACCTCTTTTAGACCCATTTCCATAGAAGCCTTTCTCCTGTCCACAACGAATTTTGGAAAAACAAAGATGCGAAGCCACCGGATTTACTACACAATCACTATATATTAATAAAGTTGGTACATGTAGTCTGTATTTCCGTTACTAAATAAATGAGCATCCCCGAAAGTTATACACCATTGGAAAGCTCGCCTTTTCTGCAAAATATAGAAGAGCAAATATATCACTACTTATAGGCATATAGGATCATTTGCATTTATCCCAAAAGTAACCTAGCGAATTATTATCAAAAGTATACATGGAATAAAGATCGTACTGGTACTAAACACCCCGTGAAATTATTTTGTATGGCTTGCTGTCATTTTGAAGAAAACAACCAATGCAGGTGATTTACAATGATCAATCAAATGACTGCTCGTTGCAAATAAAAATTATATTAAAAAAATGGTGAATCGTGATCAAAAGGTTGTGCATGGTTTTTCAATTTTTTTCTCTCTCTAAAAGTGTAGTATCTACTGCGTTGAAACTTCGACGGGTTAGGTTTTGAACATTCTTCTTTGGATCTTGAGTGGTGTTATTTATTGGAAATAAACAGAATGCATGAAACGCAAATGAGAATTAAAAAAATTGACTTTTTGCGATGACAAGCCACAAGTGTGGCTCTATATACCTTCTGTATAGCTTCATCATGTCGCTGTTGTAACCGTAACTTCTCTTCATGGTGTTGAGCTTCCATCATCTGTTTCCTCATCTCTAACTCCTTCTCATGTTGTCTCCGCATCATTGTTCCTTCTTTGAGCGAACTATTGGCTAAAAGGCAACAAAATGGCGTGTACATGTACAGGGTGAGTCAGAATGATCTGGACCCAAGTTCACCATTTGTTTGGTGGTAAATAGAGTATACAGTGGAACGCCGTTATAACGAACATCGTGGGATCCACAGAAAGTGTTTGTAATAACGATCGTTCGGTATAGCGATTTTGAACCGCCGGTACCCTCTTTAGACCAATAGTGAAGTCACTGAACTGGCATTTTCACATCCCGCCGCTGCACGAGGAGTTGTCACAAAACTTTAGCAACGGGTGGTTTTCCCTTTTATTCCTTGGTTTTGAAGGATTTTGCAGAATTTCTGTGCCATCTCATTTTCAGGTAAACACTTTAGATTTGGAGTCAAATTTTCCTTCTGAAAACATACAATATTGATAGTCATTTAAATGTCTGTGCAGAACTTTACCTCGAAAAGATGTCTTTGTTGGAGACATGCCACTGGAGTCATACGCAAACATCTCTTCATTGGCATCTCTCTAAAAGTTAAAAGTATCCAGATTTTTTTTTATAAATCTTTCATCATCTGATCAGCTTCACACAGTACAAAACACATCGCTGGTATGGTAATTTCTCCATGATTTGTGTTCTACATGTACTTCCTAATAGTAATACTCTAATAAAAGCTCAAATCTCAAATCTCGGAAGTTGCTCAGTGTTCAGATTGTTCATACACTATGTAAAGGGCCCACGACATATACTACCAAATCCGTGGGTCAATACAGCAAGATACACGTGTTCACAGTGAACATGGTGAACTTTATAACTCCCGAGCATGATTTAATAGGAACCATACCAATCCTGGCAAATTCCAACACCATATGGGCAACTGCACACACATATTTCTGACTATGATTCTGGAGGTGTGCCAACCAAATGTAAAAGACTGTCAGTTTAGGGGTACTGTACCCATCCTGACAGATTCCAACAAAACATGGCATTGGGGTTTGATGGGTTGAGTTCTGTTATGGTTAAGGTGTAAACTGCAATTATCGTGATTGTCATAAACATGAAATATGTTTTGTTTCCCATGAAGCCTGGTTTTCATTTGAAAATTGCCCACAAAAGACATTCAAAACCTTTCTTTTACATTGTCCAAGAGGTTTGTTTGTACAAGAAGTGACACACCAGAATCAGGTGTGAACCTTTTTCCCCCAAGAAAAATTTGACGCATAAAAGAAAGTGTACACACAAATGACACCAACAACCATGCCAATATCTGCTACTTAAAGCCAGAGTCCATCATTTGCAGCTATCCGAAAAGTAACTGGCGTAATTATTGTTGAAAAACATACTTGGTTGAAAGAAAGTAAGGGGACTATTACTCCCTGTAAAATTATTCTTTCTGGCAAGCTGTCATTTTGAAGAAATCAACAAAAGAAGGCCTTTCCAACGGTGCTTCTTAAGAAGCACCGTAGGAAATTCAAATTAGTATTTCGTTTTGTTATTTGGCGAAGCGCGCAAGCATTGGCACGACGCACACGCGGGCGCGGTTGCTATAATACGCGATGTCGCGCAGCTACAATCGGCTTAGTGAGAACATGTATCGGACGCTGAATTCAAGCCCAATTCAAAACATGATTCAGCAACTTTTGATTTGAATCGAGATCCTAGAATGTTGTTTTTCTCAAAATATACAGCTAAAGCTGAGCTGAAATTTCATCAGGTTAGTTGTTCAGCACCCTTCTTTAGATCTTGAGCACTTTTGTTGCTTCAAACCAACAAAATGCACAAATTACAAATGATGGACTATACCTTTAAAAAAAGCCTTAAAATCTTGTTCTTGAAGGACTTACCAGGGTTATGATTATTGAATGAATGCTGAGAGTATGAGTATTGATGTCTTACCCGTGTCTTGTCTACATGACTGTGGTAGTCCTTGTCTCCAGCTGCAGTTGCTGACACTACACCATTCTCGGTTCGGCTTCTCCTGCATTCAAACACATCCGATTATCATTTACTATAATGTCAACACATGTACATGTATGTTGATTTCATCCAATATACGTTCATGTATTCATTGTTTCTGATGTTATTTACATGCGCATATGAACATGATGATCTCACATAATTTTGGACAGTCAGTTGTAGACCAATATGAATAGTCAGCTGCGATTACTGTATTTTGCAATATAACTATGACTGCGGCATACTCGCACGCTGTGTAGCAAAGACATGAGGACTTTGCACTCACTGTTTCAAAGTTGGATCTTTTAAAGAGGTTGTGGAATGCTCGAAGACATTTCCGTCATTTTTCGGGTATATGTAGCCTAAGGTGTGATGAAATAAAAACGACTATTGTGTCTGTCATGAAATGAGTACAAAAGGTACTTTTGAGAGCTGTTTTTCTGGTCCTGTTTCGACCCGAACGTGCAATTTGTGTAAAAGTCGTCGTTGGGGGCAGCAAACAAAACATAGTAAATCGTGACGTAATAAACAGGACTCGTTTATACTACGCTGCATCGGGAGTCCTGTTTATTACGTCACGATTTACTATGTTTTGTTTGCTGCCCCCAACGACGACTTTCACACAAATTGCACGTTCGGGTCAAAAGTACCTTTTGTACTCATTTCATGACAGACACAATAGTCGTTTTTATTTCATCACACCTTAGGCTACATATACCCGACAAATGACGGAAATGTCTTCGAGCATTCCACAACCTCTTCAACTTTTACTGGAGCATTTGTCGACAGCCCAGCTTCCCCCTGAGTGTCCCTTCTCACTGGCTATTGCAATTTTGGGAAACTAGGACAGAAATTCCCCTATCTTTGTGGAGTTCTATGAACTCCATCAGCTTGGTACAACCATGACAACTGTGACCTAAATAGTTGCACGCCCTCAGCCTTCCAGCACTGTCAGTGAATTTAACTATGGATTCTGTGCATGAACAGTAGCAGTTTGTGACTATACTGGTGAGAGTTCATGTGCAGGACACATTGCATGTGCACACTGGTTTGCGTGTATGGTGCAAGGTACATGTGCCGGTACATGTATACACCACTCAATTTAATTCTGAACTACCGGTAAGGGGGGGGGGGGGGTGCATTTTGCGGGTAGTACGTGAATTGGGTTGGGTACCCGATCGGAAAAAAAACATGGGTACCTGGGTACCTGATAAAGAAAACCAACTCCAAAATTTAAATCTCTGAAGTTGCTGTACAGATCGTTCATAAAGGTCCGCACGATAAAACTACCGCATCAGTGCATCAATATAGCAATACAGTGAGCTATATGCATGTACATGTAGCTTAAAGGTAAATTGCATTTTTGCAAGCGCCATCAACGTGACTCAATTTTGTTTTTCCATGCGGCCTGATTTTCATTCATTCATTCAAAACCTTTCCTTTTCATTGTCTGAGAAGTTACTAAGTAATATGTAAAGTTGGTTACGGGTACTCAATTCCATAATCAGGCATGCAACTGGGAAGTCACAAAAAAAGAGGAAATTCAAATCTTTCCAAGACTTTGTACAGTGTTTTTCTATTGTCAATGGCACACATGGGAATTAAAAAAAGAGGAAATCAGCTGATCCGAGGAAAAGTTGCATGCCTGCATAATGTGGAAGCAGTTCCTGACATCAGCGGTCAGTTACCATGGTTACTCGATTAACCGGTTCTGATGCACAGCCCTCTTCTGAATGTGCACAAACTCGTAGCATCATCGCGTGAGCATCGGGTGTATGGTGACAATGCAATCAAGTTCCGCCTAACTCTCTTTTTGTACCGTTTTGGGTAACTGACCTATCGCCGTTTGCGAGTTAGCCACGCCCCTTAGGCCAAAAAATAATAGTTCTGCTTCCGGTTTCCCTTCTTACCCTATTCTGACAGCCCCTACCCTAATTTTTTTTATGGGAAAATGAGAAAAAAAAACCCCAAAACCATCAATTTTTACCTTTTACCCTTGACTGCACGTGGACGCCTCCATATGATCGTACATAAAAAAAAATGCCCCCCCCCCCCCAAAAAAATCCCTACTTACCTACCCTATTTTCGAATGCCATGTAATCGGAAGCAGAACTATTTTTTTGGCCTTAGACAACCCTAAGTTTTGTTTGTCTCAGGATTTGCGCATTCCGCGTCCATTTAATTTTTGTATATCATGTAATTGGACAATATTTCACAAGCTGCGTTGACGCGATTCTACTGCGGTTCTACCGCGATAGGTCAACTGCCCAGGGAGTTCGTAGACAAAAACATTACAGAAACGACAACACGATTCCCAAAATGACGCTCACCTGTGGGTCCAGGAGCCAGTAGTGCCATGATATCTCTCCTGTAATGTTGAGGTCGCAGTGGGCTGAGTGACAGAGCTGGAACTGTTATCACTGAGTTCACCATAGACCCAGTCGGGTAGAGATTTCGCACCGCTCTCAGCACTCGCAGGGAATGAAACGTGCCCGGGCTCATCAAAGTAAATGGACTGACAAGCAGAAAAATTGATTAAACTTACAATTATTTATATAATAGAATACGAGAGGACAGTAATGGGGATCAACGTGCAGTAAGCAGTAGTTGATGAACAATTATAAAAGGAATGCTTTTGTCACAGATTATGCGAACACTGTGTAACTTAAAGCCCGAGTCCATCATTTGCAGCTATCCAAAAATGTAACCGGCATAATTATTGTTGAAAAACATACTGGTTGAAAGATAGTAAGGGGACTAAACTCCCTGTGAAATGATCCTTTCTGGCAAGCTCTCATTTTGAAGAAATCAACGAAAGAAGGCATTTCCAACGGTGCTTCTTAAGAAGCACCGTAGGAAAATTTAAATTAGTTGTTCGTTTTGTTATTTGGCGCAGCGTGCACAAGCATTGGAACGACGCACAGGCGCGCGCGGTTGCTATAATTCGTTGGATCAGTGCGCAACATCGCGTAAAGCTGCAATTCAAAACAATTTGAAACATGATTTAGCAACTTTTGATTTTAAATTGAGATCCTAGAATGCTGTTTTTCTCAGAATATGAAGCTGAAGCTGAGCTGAAACTTCATCAAGTAAGTTGTTCAGTATCCTTCTTTAGATTTTGAACACTTTTGTTGCTTCAAACGAACAAAATGCACTAATTACAAATGATGGACTATAGCTTTAACTTGCGACTAGATGACTTGTGGTCAGCTTGTGATGGACTTGTGAGGATTTATTGTGAGGGACTCAATTGCTATACCAGTAACAGGGCGATTGTGTACACTTAATTTACAGAGAACAAAAAACAACTTTTAGGTTATTGGACTTACCAAACTCGTTAGTGACATTTAAAACCAACAGGAGTGTCATGGATAGGGGGCAGGGTTTTGATTTTTTTTGAGGGAAGTTTTGAGGTAATAATGAGGACGACAAAACACAACATGAAAATAGCGATGGCATCACTGCGACGCACCATGAACGTACAAAACCATGTTGATTCGCATGGCATCAGCTGTAAAATTCATCAGAAAATCGCATATTCTATAGAAAGATACTGTTCAAAACTAGAGGAAAAAAACAGTGTCACTGGAAGTACATGTAAGACAAGTCTGCTTTAGGTTGCTGAAGCCATTTTGGAAGCACTCTTGACCATGTTGACTTTAAATTGACCAAATCTAAAGAGGGGCTTGTATTAAAGTACAGTACACAATCGATGGTAACAGGCATGCAACTGGGAAGTTACAAAAAAGAGAGGAGATTCCTACAAAAAAAGAGAGGGGATTCCAAGCTTTACAAGACTGTATACATGTACATTATTTTTAATAAGGGAATAAATGTGTGCTCCGGAGGTTTTAATCACTCTGTTTAAGACCGCTTAGAGTCTGGGTGCTGATAATTACCCGAGCCGGAGGCGAGGGTAATTATCAGCACCCAGACTCTAAGCGGTCTTAAACAGAGTGATAAATACCGACCAAGCACACATTTATTCCCATTCATAAATACCTCTTCGGTAAAAAAAATCAAATGATTCGTTCAAAAATCCCGGTTTTGTTCAACAAGTTCACTTCATGCTTTTTGAAACATCCCTCTAGCAAAATAATGGAGTGTTCAGCTGGCGGGTAAGATGTAAACAACCCTATTATGGAGATTGACGCGCGCGTAGCATGTTCTGCGCGATGTCGCGCAGAACGCACCTGGGGCGTTGCGTTTTGAATTTAGAACTATAAAATTCTGACTCGCTGGTAGTGTTGCGCACGCCTACGTGAGGATTGTGAACGTTCAACCAATGAAATGGTAAGAGGCACTAGATTTTTAGGAGTCCACATTTTATGTGACACTGGAACAGTATTTAAGACCAGCTAGCCATGTCTTTATCATCCGTTTAAGACCGGCCACGTGACGGGCTCTTGACCAATAGGAATAGCTAAACTGTCTGAGGTATTTATGAATTTGTTTTAATGGCATATTTGTGAAGCAGAGAAAAAGCTGCATGCCCTGTTGTAAATGGTACGGCAGCTAACAACATGAACAATGAAGTCATTGCCAGTGATCTCCATGTGTGCAACTTGTATGCACATCCCCATCATGAAACAGTGCTTATAATGTAAATGATTAGCATCATTTTCTGCTGCAGTTGAAATTATTCTACTAAGTGTTAAACTGTACATAGGATCATTTGTTGTTGTTTTTTTCGTTTTTTTTTCATTTGAAGTAACAAAATTTCCCCAAATCTTAAGTAGGGTGCATGACAACTGCTCTGTTGAAGTTTCAGCTCAGTGGATACCATAATTTTTTTATTTTTTTTTGAGGGGGGGGTCCTTGTTCAAACACAATTCCATTGATAACACACGATAAAAAAGTGTGCCTGCGGCACATTTTTAAAAATTGCCTTCTGTTATTGTTTTCTTTGAAACGATACCATTTCAGCATGTTCAGGCGGAATAACTTCATAGGGTATTTGGTTCTCTCCTTATCTTCACTCTGAGCAAGGTTTGTTGGTCTCAGTAAATCGGTAGGGCTGTTTCCGAGTAATTTACAATGTTCCTATTGCCTTTGAGCAATGCCACAAAAGTGCCTATACAGGGTGAGTAAAAAAACCGAAACCCAAATGTCGGGACCATTGTTTTACTGAAGTTCTGCATGTAGCACTTTCAAAATCTAGGATATGAAAGCTCAATTCACACACATCCGTATGCGATTTATTTTCATTTTGCTGAAAGAACACTCAACTTTTTGGTGATCCAGGGACAGAACCTTAAAACAGCGGTTGTGTTTAAAATTCCGTAACTTGAGAAGTATATGAGTGATTTGAATGATTCTTGTACTAAAAGAAAGCTTATGAATTGGACTTTCATATCCTAGATTTTGAAATTGCTACATGCAGAACTTTACTAGAACAATGGTCCTGACTTTTTTGTTTCGTTTTTTTATTACTCACCCTGTAGCTTACATACAGGTTTATGGACTAAATGTCTGTCTTACCATATGGGCAGGTAATGTAGCCAGTGGTCCGGGTTGCGGTTTATGGGCAAATGGGCCCTCTACGAGACCCTTCTGCAGCATGTGAAGCAACAGACTGGCATACGAGTTCCTGTTCTTCCTGTTTTTAAAAAGTAACAATATATATCACGCTCATCAAAGTCTTTTCTTCATGATCATGTTCGAACACATCATTAACTTTAACAAAAATAACTGCCAGATTGTGTTCAATTGTTGTATGCGTACATGATATTTGTTGCATGTTTTACTAATTACTTGGTCTATTTCGCTCTGTGCAACGAAATTACCAAAATGAAAAGAATGCCCTACATGTACATAGAATTTGTACAGTATGCACACGTGGTGTCCCGTCCATGGGGCTCTTAAAGGGAAAATACAACATTTGCAAACATCAAAAAATAAAACTACCAAATCAGTTTGAAATACCTTGCTGGACTGTTAGTGAATGACAGTGTAAAGCATCCTGTAAAATCATGGCACCTGGTATACTGTCATTTTCAAGAAAAGTGGTATTTTCGTATCAATTTCCAATGCTGGTTGGCCGACCAGCGATTTTTTTCAAATACTGGCCCCAATTGACCATCGCACTTGTTTGCAATCGATTACACACCTACATGTATGAACGGGTACACGCCAGCTAGACTGGTTCCCTGACCTTACAATTCCCCAACGTATGTAAACTGCTCTGTTTCTTCTTATATGGAGTCAGGGAACCAGACTACAGGAAAATGATTGTGTTTCTTGGTTTTTATAGCATTTTCGAACCCAAAACCTCGAAAAAGTCAGTGTAACTATATTTGCTATATATTTCCAACCCCCCAATTCCATCCATTTCTGAAAATTACAGCAAAAGCAAATGATGTATATTCCCTTTAAAAGTAGTAAAAATTCTCTTTTTTTTGGTTGGCGCACAGAGCCCATAGGCTGGCCTTCTGAGACCAGCAAAAAGTGTGTATGATCCTGACTGGGGGGGCATGTTCATGTCTGCCTGGCAGGTTTACCTTGCAGTGGGCCCAGAGCCTGGTGGTTCACAAAGCTTCTTAATCCAATTTGCACATCTCTGTCTCTCTGTAATGAGATAAATACGTCACCAAAAACTTGGTTTGTTAGTTCAGAAAGCCTTGAACAAGATCTCTTAAATTAGGGATTTTGTACAGGTAAAACATAATTTGTAAGAGTCTTGTTTGTGGAGTGCCATGGCCTCGTGGTCCAGGAGCATTTAATTTGTGGTCAGCGTGTAATTCTGCAGATTGTGGGTTCGAGTCCAGCCAGGGGTTATGGTGCGCGTGCTCTTGGGCAAGGCACTTTGTCACTCATTGCTTTCTCTCCACCCAGGAGTAGATGGGTACCTGTGAGGGCATAGATGGTTATAGTGGTTGAGTTTAGCTGCTTTGTGCCAAAATGGCAGCATCGAGCTGTACATGTATACTCCCAGGGAGCTGAGATTGTCTTTGGAATGTTGCATTGGCAAAATGAGCAGGGTAATTATTATGATAGCGCCTTGAGCATCAATATACTGGTGGATACGTGCGCTTTATAATAAAACACATTATTATTATCATTATTATTGGCTATCCCTAATTGTTTGCCCTATGTAGTCCGAAAATTTGGGACTCTCAATACTGTGTGTGAGAGTCCCAAAACTTAAAGTATTGAAAACATGCAATACAAGAGAATAGACTGGCACCAGAAACAACCAGTCCAACACCGCTTTAGTACTGCATCAATCAACCATGCCGAAAGAATTTAAGAAAAATGTGGCATGAACCGGGGACAAGTCTCAATTTGACTAAAATATGCATCTATTGCGACTAGTTATTAATATCATTCAGGTTTTTGCAAACTAAAACCAAATCAGTCGATCATCAATCAACATGAACACATCCGTCAGGTAACTAGGTACATGTACATGAATGTACCACACCAATGTTACAAAGTCATAGCAATGCGGCATACCTGGACAATGACAAACAGTGATCACTATGGTTCATTTGATAAAAGCTTTTTCAAAGAGAAAACGAAATGGTACCCGATTTAGGAGAGAGGCGCAAAACATGAGGCTTCATTTTCACCAGACACTGGTCAAACTCATCGTCCAACTCTTCATTTGTTTCCATTCTTCCTTGCAACTGATTAAAAACAAAGAACAAAGATGAAAGGATACATATATACATGTACAATGGAAAAAATGTTGCAACCTGACGTCACTTTTTCCTTCATATATCATCTCAATGAAGTTCATTCATTGCACAAATTATGATAAGACATGAATCTGGAACTGAGAAACATTTCAAATTTTGTTAGGAACTCTCCATAGTCGACTTTATACACAATCGCGGCAGTGGCATCAGGTTGCAACATTTTTCACCATACATTGCCGGGTCCACTCTATAGTCCGAAGGTTTATTGATCCAAAGGTTTGACTGTCCGAACACACAAATTTCCAATACTTTGGGGTTAAAAGTCTAAAAAGGAACTAAGGTTCATTAATCCGAGCATTTGAAGCGATAGTCCGAATGTTCGTTGGCCCGAAGGTTTGATAATCCTAAGGTTCACTATAAATAAGATTAGAATAGATTCAATAGTCTGAATTTAGAATAAGGTCCATATAAGTCCAACATTTTGTCCGAAGGTGCAATATAAATTACAGGTAGTCCGAAAAAAGAAGAAGTTTCAATTGTGCGAAGGCTCATTAATCCAAAAGCACACAAATAAGTGACAAGGTTCAATGGACAAAATGGACAACAAGGTTCAATGTTGTCAATATTTTATTAAAAATTGGCAATGGATATTTAGCCGGAGACGGCAAACCTTTAGTAAACATTAGCTTGCCGGATATGCACTGAACATGCGCAGTTACTGTTTTTTTGTACTTTAACAAATAGACATTTTCCGGTGACAAATTTTAGTCTGGCCCCATGCCAACAATATCTTTGTAACTTCATATTCACAAGATGGGAATCAAAGTTGTCAAACCGTTTTTTTTATTAACCCCCTAGGCCCTTGTTGCTTACAACCATCCTCAATCCTCCAAAATCCTCCAAAATTTTTCAACTCCGCCTAAATTTTTCAAAATTGTCAGACAGTCTTGCCTCAAAATGCATTCATCCTCAATCCTCCAAAATTCTCCTCATCCCAAAACTTTTCACTCGTGTTTAAATGAAGGATAACCAACGCCAAATCCTTCAAAATCATCAGACAGTGCTGCCTTAAAATGCATTCATCCTCAATCCTCCAAAATCCTCTTGTGCTTCATTCACCATTCATCCTCAATCCTCCAAAATCCTCATGTGCTTCAATCACCATTCATCCTCAATCCTCCAGAATCCTCATTTGATTCAATCACCATTCATCCTCAATCCTCTAGAATCCTCCAAAACCGCCAGGAGGATTTTGGAGGAGTGAGGTGGGTTAGGGTTAAAAAAAATCCTCCAGAGCCACAAATTTGAAAAAAAAAATGTAATACTCTGCAATAAAATGTTTGAGACATGTTAAAATAATAATAAATGAAGAATATTCTTATCTTTTGGGGATGGGGGTAAAAAAAACTTAAAAATTTCGCCAGTGGAGATTGAACCCGGATCTTCCAGCTCATGAGATCCGTTGCTTATCCACTAGTAGTTTTGACTAGGCCACAGGTGCTACACAACCGTTGGTGGTAATTTAATATATCTTATAATTCAGCCCTATCTAAGAGAGTACAGCGCCCTCTGTTGATAGGGATTGCCACCGGCAATATAGCTGTTGTGCACTTTCTTGTGATTTGCGAAATCATAAGAATGCGCGTGCACATTCTCATGATTGCGCAACCTGATCCTTGTGCAATCTTCGTAAAAAAAAACTCTTCCAGATTGAGCGCACATTCTTAAGAATGCACGACAAGATAACGGTCTTGTTGCTGCTGAGAACCGGCTGCGCTTGGCAAGTCTAGCTGCATCCTCGTTCACTAATTCTTAACAATTACATGTATACTGTTGCAACGCAAGGTCACTTACCTAGGAAAAGATTTAACGATGAAAAGTAGAGTGGATATGAAAGTATACACGTATTCGGGGGACCGGGAAAAATATAGTGTAGTGGAAAGAATTCTGATTTTTGGGATAACAAAAAGGGGGGCGTAAGAATGAAGAATGTGAAGAACGAGAATGAATACTGTGACATATCCCACAGCGCTAATGCTATTTGCCACTTAAATTGCTATTGTTCACAGCCCCACCATTACGCCGCAGAACTGGATTTTATCTAGTCAAAAGAGCAATTTTGGCAGCTTCTGGACATCGTTTTTTTCGTGACATGCATATGATACATACAGGGACTTGTAACTTGTCTAGCCTCAACAAAGCACTTCCCAGTCTAGTTCCCAGTCCTCCGTTATTACAAAACTTCCCGTAGTGGGCAGAAAAAAAGCAATAATAACAGATTTAATTTGATTCAAATTATTGTAGTTATACGAGTACAGGAAGAAGCATAGATAATTTTCTTTTCTCGTTATATGAATTATTTCCTCTTTAACCGCTATACATTTCATTTAACATAATTATGCCGTGCAATGTTTGTTAAGATTGCGCACATTTCATA
The DNA here is from genome assembly GCF_015706575.1 of Patiria miniata. NCBI lineage: Eukaryota > Metazoa > Echinodermata > Asteroidea > Valvatida > Asterinidae > Patiria > Patiria miniata. Next base: position 13,496,051 of record NW_024037051.1, read on the forward strand.
AATTGCGCACGTGATATTCCCACGCAATCTTAAGAATGAGCGCTCATTCTTGAGATTGCATGCTCATTCTTGAGAATGCGCGCTCGTTCTTAAGAATACGCGCTCATTCTTAAGATTGCCTGATTTGCAAGAAAGCGCACAACATATCCACTACCGGGCACTAGCATGACTAGGCCTAGCCCAAATTATTGGACTTGCAAAGGCCAATGCAATGCCAATGACTTGTGGAACCGATTCGGACTATCAAACTTCATCGTCTTTTCAGAGAGTTTAACTTTCGGATTATTGAACCAAACTGTATTTTTGGACTAATGAACACTTCTGACCCACAACTTCAGTAAACACAAGCTAAAATAACCGTCCACTTACATAATTTCGTTCCCCCAAATTCTCTGCCTTTCTTATTTTCAAAGCAACCGGTCTTTTTGTTGATCTGTCTGGTTCCCTGCCTACGCAATATGTTTCGAGACAGTAGATTAGACTGGTTCTCGCCTGAAAGTTTTACTTTTTTCCAGATGCCCCGCTTCTCCGTTATCAAGTTGGAGATCAATGCAGCACTACATTACGCCTCGATTAGAGACCATCCCATACCGGGGGAGGGGCGAGATATGAGGGGAGGAGGACACGGGACATGCTTCCCTTTTTGTTCCATATTTTCTTATAATAATTTGCTCATTGTATTTTTATCCTTAAAATAATCATTTAATTTTGCTCTAAAAGAATAGAGGGTGTTCCTTGCTCTATGATTCGACGCTTTAAACTCCACACAGTGCAAGAAAAAGTTTGCAAATATCCCTGGTATCCGGCTAATGGATCAGGTGATACTGCTTACATACGAGCGATTACCAGCCAATTTAAAACACGGAAATGCAAAATGAAATGGGCAAAGTGCATCAATCGACATTTAGGCACCTGCACCGCACTCGCACAGGCAGCAACAGCTATCTAGTCTCGTAAGTTTTATCTAGCTGAGCTCTGAGGCGTGGTCGTCGACACTTTTTTGTCCGATTTCAAAGTAATCTTGTCAGAATATTCGTCATTTTTCTGCTGTAGCTGGTGAGTATGATTAAAAGTTCAGGTTTTGATTTACAGAGAGTAGCCTATGACTATGATCATGATGATGGAGATAATCATTTAAATTTTGGAGACCGATTCCAATTTCCTGTTGTGTGTTTTTTTTAGTGCATAGGCCTACTTGTACAGAACAATTTGACATATACTGAAACTGAAAGGCACACAGGCCCTTCTAATTTTAGACGTACGGGTACATAACATGATGTACTACTACTAGTACTTAGTACTACTTTATTCCTCATTTGTTGGCACATTTTTGTTGCATTTCTCAACTTGGCATATTTCGACTTTTCCCACATGTCCCACGAGTGTTGCCAATGCAAGCCTCTTTACTCCAACCATGGAGGAATAACATCAATAAGAACACATTCCTCCATGCTCCAACAGTGCATTGTCCAAAGGCAATAGGCCTAGGCTACGATCAGTTTTGTACAGGGTTGTAAGTGTTAATTGTTTCCTTACATGGTGTTAACATGTAATTAAGGAGCAACTATAGAATGCAGGGCCACGCCGAAGCAAGGTTTTTTATTTTGCCTGGAGGCGTGGATGGAATAGGAGTAATAGATATGCAAACCTGCAAAAAAGTGCTAAGTACAGCGAAGGAATGCACTGCACTTGTCTTCTAAGCTTCTCATGAAGGATCGGAAGGGAGGGCGTGCTTGTAAATGTTTTGGGGGCACTGTCTGGAGCGGCGGAGGCGCGGAGTCTTGGAGTCGCAGAATCGCGGAGACGCGGGGCACTGGAGTGGCTAGTGGGGGAGGCGCGGAGTCGCGGAGTCGCAGAATCTAGTCGCGGAGACGCGGGGCACTGGAGTGGCGGAGGCGCGGAGTCGCGGAGTCGCAGAGACTCGCGCCGATAGAGGGCGCAATTCTCGGCGGAATTTTTTTGAGAACGAAGCATCCATATCCATTTTAAATGGGCGGGCCAATTAGGAAGGGAGGAGGGCGACAGGGCACTGTCTGGAGCGGCGGAGGCGCGGAGTCTTGGAGTCGCAGAATCGCTTTAAATGGGCGGGCCAATTAGGAAGGGAGGAGGGCGACGGGGCACTGTCTGGAGCGGCGGAGGCGCGGAGTCTTGGAGTCGCAGAATCGCTTTAAATGGGCGGGCCAATTAGGAAGGGAGGAGGGCGACGGGGCACTGTCTGGAGCGGCGGAGGCGCGGAGTCGCAGAATCGCGGGGCACTATACACTGGAGTGCTAGTGGCGGAGTCGCAGAGATGCGCACCGATAGAGGGCGCAATTCTCTGCGTGACGCGGGGCACTATACACTGGTGGCGGAGGCGCGGAGTCGCGGAGTCGCAGAGACGCGCACCGATAGAGGGCGCAATTCTCTGCATGACGCGGGGCACTATACACTGGTGGCGGAGGCGCGGAGTCGCGGAGTAACAGAGACACGCACCGATAGAGGGCGCAATTCTCTGCGTGACGCGGGGCACTATACACTGGTGGCGGAGGCGCGGAGTCGCGGAGTCGGAGAGACGCGCGCCGATAGAGGGCGCAATTCTCTGCGGCTCCACGACTCCACGATCGATTTTCGGAGGTAGGTCGACTGCGGTTCCACGCCTCCACGCAGCCGTACGGAGGCGCGGATGTAGAGTAAAGTGGCCTTGCATTCTATAGTTGTACCGTAATTAAATAAATTACAATGGAAATCATGAGCACAATTATTAGGGATCATCACAATCATGAAATTTTACTTTCCGGACGGAAGTAAAAATATAACGGGGGTTCACATTTCAAATGGGACGTAGGGTAAGTTGCTTTTTGCTGACCTACTGTAACTTAATGTGTAATGATTACTTTGAATTGACAAATTATGTTAACTCACCCCACTGCCACTAGCTATGAAAAAAAATAGTATGGATTTGGTTTTAATTTGCAATTTTTTTAAAGATATTTTTAAATTTTTAATTGCTTTTTTTATTTTATTTATTTGTTTATTTATTATTATTGTTTTTATTTATTTATTTATTTAATTTTTTTTTGGGGGGGGCCCTTTAATATGGAAGTGGCTACCGAACTCGCCTGGTACTGGGCCCCGATTTCGGAGGGCTATACGCAACCGGCAGCAATAATGCTCAATGCATCAGATCTTGATGTCATTTGGTTAAGGGGAAGAATTAGAATTCCATGTATGGACATCACTAATTTTTCCCTGCAGTGACCTATCAGCCATCACAAAGCGATAACATGTCCTAAAAAGTCATATTTTCCGGGGAAAATGTTGAAGCATTTACTGAGAAAACATGTAAAAATGTTCAGACCAGTCTCAAAGGGTTTGTGCAGATGGGACCTTCAGTGCTGATAAACATGCAAAACAAAATTAAGCCAACTTTACTCACTCTGTATATAGCCAGCAAAATTCTCCAAAATTTTCATTGGGCAAAGAAAAGGTCCTCAGTATTTCACCAACCACGTTTGCAGACGCAATTCAATTTTCAAAGGAGACTTTTCTTTAATATTTTGCACATGAGAAGTGTGTCAAGTGATTTCAAAATGAGGCTAAAGAGACTACATGTAGATAGGCCTACATGTACATGTCCGACCATGGGCCAACTATTTGAAAAGACTGACCTCTTCATTCAGTGTCATTAGTTAAGGAATTAACAAAACCACCGAAAGTTCCAAGTTTTTTGTTTCATCAGGGAATTATGTAAATATAATACGTGACGGAACTGGGCAGAGGTGGAAATGAGGGTTTGCGGGTATTAGGAAAGAGAATAAAATACGCCTCAGTACTATTCTGTTTGTTGCACTTCAATCTGACATTCTGTTGACAAGTTATGTGGCTGTTTAAAGTTTGCATTTATCCATGTTAGGCCAAAAAAAAAATAAGTCGGTCTCTGGTCAGCGCGCGCGTCGATTTTAATCATGTGCGTCGATCTTTTTTTTTCCAAAATGCTCCGCGGTAGCTCCAACAGCGCCCTCTATTTCCACACCTCCTCAATTTGTTTTACCAAAGAGCACCAAGGAATGGGAAATTGCACCAAGGCAAATGATCGAGAGCACCAAGGCAAATTATGGAGGACACCAATGTACATGAGGATACCAAAAAAGCAAAATAGTACCCCACCTTGTCTGTACAATCCAAGCTTGAAAAAAAAAAAAAAGCCGCATCGCCGCGTCAATTCCGGAACTTTGGTCTGACCAGAGACTGAATATTTTTTTTTTTTGGCCTTATCAAAATGTCAAAAAAGTACAACACTGAGCATTAACAAGGCCATGAAAGTTTTGAGTTTGGCTTTCAAGAAAATGCCAATCTTTCCCTTTCCCCACCCAAACCCCAACTTTTATTCCACTATTTTATACTATTTCTCTAAAATGTGAAGTAGACATATCAAAAATTGCAAGTGTCAATAAATCAGAAAAATCGAGAAAAAACATTTCCCCAATTTAATTTGTTGCGTTGTTTTTCTACTATGGTCTGTGCCCAGTTCTGTCTCATTTTGCCAGACTGCCGCACAACACAGGTGCTAAATGGGTTAATTCTTTTCGTAATCCTTACTTTTAGGACACCTCTATTTTGTATGAGTTCTGTTCAAAACTGACTTTTGCAGATGACTGTCCAGTACCAAAGTGACTTTTGCAGGCTAAAGAAGTCTTTTTCCTTCAGACAAACTCATGTTAGTTAGAATTTTGAAAGCACTTTCAAAGAAAATGTGACTTTCCTACATTTTTTTGCAGTTCGCCATCTTGGTTTTTTAATATATTTTCTGTTTGCCATCGTCGTCTTTAACCCCTCATAAATCAAAGCCCTGCCCTCTTTCTACAAAATTAAACCTACTGATATTCAAGAGGTGTCATTGCCAAATGTTCAAATGTGCCAAGAAATATCAGAATGTCACTTTTGAGTGTCATTTAGTCAGTTGTTTTGGTGAGTCTTTTTAACCTTATAGGAAAGGGGTCCTAAAGGTAAGGATTACCATTCTTTTTCTCTCCAGAAGTCAGAGTAAAGTAAGGATGGCAGATGAACCAGAAGCCGTGCCAGCTCAGGGGGATGAGGTTGATGATGCGGCTGCCCTTACCCCCGGCTACAAAGCGCCCGAATTCAAGAGCGTGCAGGCGATTCAAGAGCTGGACGCCGATGACGAAAGCCTGGTCAAGTACAAGAAAGCTCTACTTGCTGGCGCTGAAAATGTTCTAGGTACTGTGCAAATTTATACAAAACACAAAACACACCAAAAAACACCAACAAATTGGGAAGAGCTGATCTCGGCAGAATTTCATTCAGCTTTTTAGCAAGGTTGACATAAGAGACTTTGGATGAATGAGGTAAACTCTAAAATTCCCAACTATTGTGTGCGCCATGTCTAAAAATGTTTTGTGAAGCGTTCACTTTTCTCACTCAACAGAACCTATCAGGCGTGCAACTTTTCCTCGGATCAGCTGATTTCCTCTTTTTTTACCTCCCATGTGTGCCATTGAAAATAGAAAAACACTGTACAAAGTCTGGGAACAATTTGAATGTCCTCTTTTTTTTGTGATTTCCCAGTTGCATGCCTGACCTATGTCCATTCCACAAAACACTGTATTTGTGGTTGTCTCATACATACATACATGTACCTTCCATGTACAAAATTGTGAAGTGACTGCATACTTCAGTACAAACATGACAAAGGGCAAAAGAAATGATAAATCTCTTCTTTTTGTTAGAACCAGGAAGTTAATATCATAGAAGTTCATAGTTCTGCCACAGCACAACAGTTGATATTGGGTGACCGGGGAATAAATATTTCCCTTCATTATTTATCATCAAATAAAAGCGCAATGGGAAACTATATACATTGTACTGTAGCTTTTCCGTCTTTTAGGCCAAGTGAAAAAAAATATGCCTGCTTCCATCTTTCCCTGCTGCCTCCTTTGTAATCATGCATTAGCAAATCTGGTAGAAAAGGTGACGGCTCATTTGGACAAAAAAAGCATCAAGAAAAAGTAAAGAAAACGGAAGAATCCATCTTGGAAAATCTGCCATGTTTGGGGGGGGGGGTGGGAAGGCCATCTCTCATGTCTCTCTTTTGTTCAAAAAGCCTGGTTGAGAAACATTTTTTGTTTTTCACTTGGCCTCATCTGTATTAAGTTGAACAAGGAAGTTGATTCAGACAAGACAGTTTCTTTTCAAATATAAGCTGATCTCGGCTCAATTTGATTGACATGTAGCCTTTGAGATATGGTGGACACAGTAAAAGGGCGCCATTTGTTGGTTTATGTTAACTCTTAATTTAACCCTTACCTAGAAACTACGTTAGGAACCATCCTTTATCCTGCAAAATCCTCCACAATTTTGCACTTGTGTTCAAATGAAGGATACCCAGCGCCTCAATCCTTCAAAATCGTCAGACAGACCCGCCTCAAAAAAATGCATTCATCCTCAATCTTCCAAAATCCTCCTTTTCAAACACCGTTTATCCTCAATCCTACGAAATCCTCTTTTACTTCAACACCATTCATCCTAAATCTTCCAAAATCCTCCAAAACTGCCAAGAGGACTTTCGAGGATTGACACTAAGGAAAAAAGGGGCTTGCTACTTTTTATTGGTACATGTACGTACATGTACATTGTCATGAATGATGTTAAAATAAAAAGGGCATGCTGGCCAACTTGGATGCGAAAAGCGTGTACTTTCAATGGGCACTGCGGCCACTGCAGGAGGGCAAGCGGCCAATGGCCTCGGTGAACATGGTGAATGTCGAGGCCTGGAAGTGGGTTGGGGTTAATTAAGGCACCCGCCCTTGTGTGCGCCATATCTCTGTTGTTTCTGGCACAAAATGGATAAGCAGTTAGGAAAGAAATGCACGTGTGTACTTTTTTTAATGTGTATTTCCTATTTTTGACGTTAAATTTCAGATGAAGGTGGACCAAATGTACTTGTGAAGGCCATGGTATTTGCCCCAGTGAACCATGCGGAAATTCCTCTGGATCTGACAGGTAAAACAAAAACAAAGGGCAATTCCACGGTATCTCAGGTTACATTACGAGGGGGTCGTCTGTCAAATCTGTGCTTATTCTATAAAGTCAAAGTATTTACCGGTAGGGCTGATTTGTCTCACAGAAGATCCGTTGAAATTAAGTGAATTTACTACCAAAAAAATCCAACAAGATCAGTTTGTGTTTGTCTGACAATAATGTTACAAGGAAAGGACATGGTAAAAATGTAAATACCCTGCATTGGAAAGTTTCCTCATACTGTGCCATGATAGAAAATCTATAGTGCCCTTGCATTATTAGGGTGTACATAAGTCGTATGCTACCATATTGAATGCTTCGAGTGGTGTAGTAAAACTAGCCTCCCGAGGTGATCCATGGACATTCTATTTTCCCAAGGCGAAGCTGAGGGAAAATAGAATGGTCCATGGATCACCAAGGGAGGCTAGTTTTACTTTACCACGAGATAAAGCATTCAATATTTGTTTTATAACACTTCACCCACAGATTCTGCTTGATTTTAATATTTTAAATTATTTAAATCTGAACACAGTTGAAATAAACTTCAATTTCACTACAAAATTGGTGGAAAATGTATTTCTCTCTTCCAAACTATTCCTTCACGAAATGTATGAACCCAAGTCTGTGGCGCGCTCTCTTTGGAACACATTACACGCTACGCGCAACGCGCACACCAGCATCCACTTGGACACAAATACCCACGCCGTGGAAATAGTACTTTGGTTGCTAATGGTATAGTACTTTGGTTGCTACGGGTATAGTACTTTTGACCGTGCACAGAAAGATAGCACAATTAGAAAGTATCATGTGACTCGCTCTCAGCCAATCAAGAAACAGAATCTGTGGGTGAGGTGTTATAAATTAGCGTGATAGCTTCTGCCTGCCTGGCATGAGGTCGAGTAAAAAGTAATCCCGCGCCTCGTTCCGTTCTTGCCAAAATAAACCAACTTGGATTGTCACACAATTTTCATCCTCTTTGTTTTGTTCAAAGGTGATCTTTCCAAATTTAAGGGGAAGCCGTTTGTGGTTAAGGAAGGCATCTCCTACAGGATTCAAATCAAATTCAGGGTGAGCTAAGTCTACTTAATACTTTACATTAAGTCAGTAACAACCAGATTGCTTTGGGATTGCCATATTCTTGCTAATGTGCATTGCATGTCGAGGTAAGCTTGAATTTTCTCAAGTCCCTGTGCCAAGACTTTCAAGACTTAATTGCTTTGATTCATCTAATAAGCACCCTCTACTTCCAAGGCGGCTTAAAGCTATAGTCCATCATTTGCAGCTATCCGAAAAGTAGCTGGCGTTATTATTGTTGAAAAACATACTTGGTTGAAAGATAGTAAAGGGACTAAACTTGTGCTAAGACTTTCAACACTTGCTTTGATTCATCTAATAAGCACCCTCTAATTCCAAGGCGGCTTGAGGATATTTAACAAGCCATTTGCGGTTATTTTCCAAGGTGGCTTCGCTGCACTTGCTATGAATTGGCTGCACCCCTCTTGAACTGAGACTGTAGACAATCCGGGAATGCTAACAATTCTATAACGAAGGGCCCCTTCAATAGAACCTGGAAGTTCACCCCTGGTGGCGCATTTCAGGAACCCTTGAAAGGGAACATTTATGTGCATCTAAAATTCATGCGGACTAGCGGAACATTTATGAGATAATTTTGTGGCAGTCATTGGATGAAAACTAAAACTTAAATAGGAGACTTAAATGTCTTTTAGGATATACAATTTTTTTTTAATTAAAAAATATGCCTGCGGTTTGAACAGATTGTAGGACTAAGTAAGCTGGTAAATTTGGCTTGTTGGTGATTCTTGATTTGTTCTTTGCTGTCTTGTTTCTGTAAAGGTCCAACGTGAGATTGTCTCTGGTCTGCGGTATGCTTACACCGTGTACAGAAAGGGCCTCAAAGGTGAGTGAACGTACAATAAAGGATTTAATGTGTGCTTTGCCTGGATTTAAACACTCTGTTTAAGACCGGTTGGAGTCTGGATCCCAATAATTACCCGAGCTGAAGTTGATGTGCCACAGAGCGCAGCTGTGCTGGTGTAGTTTGAATTTAAGACTATGAAATACTGGCTGTGGTAGTATTGGATGTGCATACGTGGGGATTGTGAACGTTCAACAGATAAAACGGTAAAAGAAAACGAATTCCATAAGAGTCAAAATTTGACGATGGAAAAGTGTTTCAGACCAGCCAGCCGGTAAATTATCAACCATTTAACCCTCCGAGCAGCGAAGTGGTGATTTCATTCTCCACATTTTCCAAATATGTTCATATTTTTTTTTTCAATGGGCCAATAAGGCCAAGCTTCCATGTAATCCTCACCCCTACTATACCCCACAAGCCTGTAGACTCCCATTGGCCAGTCCCTACCCACTCCGGAGTAGGGAGTGTTGAAAGACAGAAGCCAAGATGGTGCCCAATGCCTTTGTGCAGTAATGGGAGATCTTAGTGGCCAGTCCCTCAGTGCCGCCGATCCCTTTGTGTCAACCCCTCGTGCCGCCAGGAGCCCAGACAGGTTGTAAACAATCCCTGGCCATGTGAATGACCTATATCTTGTGCATGTACAGGCATGCCAGGGTTATTGACCTATAAACACAGGTGGTGATCAAATTTTCCACGGTGTGATTTTTTTTAGTAAGCTGCTCGAAGGGTTAAGACAGGCCACAGTACGGCTCGCAGCTAAAAGGAATGGGTAAACTGTCATAAGGAATATATGAATTGCCATTCATCATGCACCCAGTGTTGTAAATGATTTTAGACAATCACACCAATCAATAACCCATCCAGTCCCAAGTCAGTTCACAAGCTGGTGAAACGTAGGCATCCTTTTGTATTGTTCATCCTCTATTACTTATGAGCTGCCTTTGAATGCACTTGTGTTTTTGCGAATGGACTTGACTAGAATTCTGTTTGTTCGTTTTGAGAAAAAAAACCAGCTACATAGTTGTTGTTATTCTTGAACAAACATCTGACTCAAACGTTCTTAACCCCCTCTTGATTCCCCCACCCCCCCCCCCCCCCCAAAAAATTTAAAAACCCAATCAACACTGTGATGAGATATGGTGGCCTTAAAAGTTTGCCATTACTCCTTTGATTGAGGAACAATAGGGATGCAAGATCCATGATCACTTCATCTGGGTGGCATGGGTGGCTAGTCGGGCAGGTGGGCGGTCGGTCCGTCGGGCAGGCGAGCTGGCGGTCGGTCGGTTGGTCGGTTTTTCAGTCCAGTCAATCCTTTAAGTCCAGTCAAGCTGGTAAAGCTGGTCAGGTAGGTTGGTCAGGTCATGTACAAGTACATGTAGGTCAGGTCAGTAAAGTCTATACCCGATTTCACGAAGCGCTGCGACGCGACGCAACTCGAGTTACGACGTGTAACAGGTCGCAACTCGCGACGCGTCGTATAATCTATTTCACGAAACATGCGATGAGTTAAACGTGTTGTAAGTTCCTTGACAACGACTTAAAACATGTCGCAAGTTACGACGTGTCTAGCGGTCAGCGCAAAATAAGAAGAGTCCTTTTCTTAGCCAGTTTTATGCCATAAACATTACATAAGCGAGACTATAATACTGAGGCAATGTGTGTAAAGTTGTAAATAGAAAATTCATTGAATAATTATGAATTAGCCTGGAAAATTGCAGTTGAAATTTCAAAGTAGCTATAGACAGTCCACTGAGAGCTTGTTTTCCTTTAAAATCACATCACATGGCCGCCATTTTGTTTTTCGTTTAAACAAATTTCAAGCGGAGATCCGACGACTCTTTGTTGAATTTTAGACGACTTTTTACTGTACGCTGACTAAATACATAAAACAGTCACCGAGTTGTGCTATAAATACACCTACAACGCATCGCACGTACGACGTGTTTTGTGAAATGGATCGCAGGACACGTCGCAGCTGTGACACATCGGAGGGATATGACGCGTCGCAGCGCTGCGATGCATCATAAGTTACGATGAGTTTCATGAAATTGGGTGCTGGTCAGTCAGGTCAGTCAGTCAGTCAGTCAGTCAGAGGACATGTAGATTTTTCCTTCAAATCCTACAAATACAACCTACAACTCCAATCAACCCAAATCAACCCCTTGTTCTTTGCAGTGGACAAGGGCAATCTGATGGTAGGGAGTTACGGACCCCTAACAGACCAACACGTCTTCAAGACTCCTGTGGAGGAGGCACCCTCGGGCATGTTATTGCGTGGCACCTACATAGTCAAGAGTAGATTCACGGACGATGACAAAAACATCTACCTGGAGTGGGATTGGAGTTTTGCCATTAAGAAAGATTGGGAATAGGATTATGGTGACATTTCCTACTAAGAAGTAGTCTATTTGAAGCAAGGTACTTCATGCTCTGGTTTGGTCTTTTTTTGGGGGGGGGATAATCATGGATGTGATATTATTGAATTTATATTATCTTCAGACACTTCCTGAGCCACTATTTCCTTTTCGTCTGGTGTGATTACATGTACAGTGCAAAGCATTATACAAATATAACATGGTTTAAGGGTGGGCAGTCGATATTCGCTCCCCGATGTATTGGAAGTTGGTAAACTACTCGCCTCGGGAATTAGTTTGTCAACTTTCAATACCAAGAAGAGCTAATATCGGCTGTCCACCCGAAATAAACCATGTTATATTTGTTTTACTACATCTCATACATATTCAGCTGCCGATTTTGTTTTCGTTGCAGTATGCATCTAAAACAAAATCTTTGGAGAAACTTGTTGCACGGGTAAACTGTCGCATGGGTAAACTGTCGCATGGGTAACCCTTCGCATGGGTAACCCGTGCGACAGTCTACTACGCATACGTATTTACCCTTTGCGTTAATACTCGCGTGCGCTTGGTAAACAGCAAAAATAACATCTGGCACGTGATGGTGAATTGACCAGTGAGAGTTCGGCTTTCAATCATGAATATGTATGAGGCATAGTAAAATGAGTTGTAAAATGGACAAAACAAAAGAATCTACACATCCATGCATACCCATCCATCTCTCTGTCGTGCCACGCTGCTTGTTCCAGATGCACACGTCATTCATATGTGCGTGCATGTTGGACATTGATTATGGCTGGTCAGATATCATAAAGCAGTGCTGAGTGGATCTGTCTATTGGCTAAAAATCAGATGGCGTCTTGTCCATTGAGCAGTGCTTTGCGCCAACTTATGTCACGTTTCAAATGTTCTTGAGTCTGGTTTAAAAAAATGCAACAGTTGGATCAAACCAGCAAAAACTGTTCTTTCCGTGCCAAATTACCTCTTTTGAATTGTACCCAAAAGTACTGTAAAGTCACTTTACTATCTCGAGGTAAGATTTTTAATCAGAATAGACCCTTTACACGGTGCGCCATGACAGTAGTCAGGTTTTGTTATTTAAATGCAGTTACAATGAAAGCACAAAGTGCCTTATCAAGTATGTCACACAGGAACAAAGACGTGCCCACTGTCATGGACACTGCGCAAAGGGTTTATATGTTAATTAAATGATATGACACAACATTTAAACAAATATAATTGATTTTTCCCCCGAGTTAATTTTTTTTTCCGAAGGTTTTGGAAGGAAGATGTAATTGTGGCATTAGTCGGCATTGTCAAATGATGATTTTTAAAATCCATGAGTATGAGTGGATGGCTATCATGTACAGAACATGAAAAAAAAAGGCATTAAAGCTAATTTGTTTTGTGACAGCAGTGCCTTTTCTTAAAATTTACATGAACAATTCATCATGGTTGTATTTGCTGTAATCACTTATAATTATTATAAGTTACTGTGGGAATTCATGATATAGCATGCAGGCTTTGTTGTATCTATGCAGTGTAATTAGTCTTTTAGATGTCTATTTTGCCAGAGATATAGATACTTTCTTTTGTTATATTTCTATTGCTTGGAGTTAAGTTTAATTTGTGGTTTCTGTTTTGTGAGCATAATATTATGTTTTATTAGTTGCCGCTCAGAATTTACACAGAAATGTGTGGCATGTTTCCATTGTAGTCTGGTGCCTTCTGTGCTCGTCCAATTCACAGAGATTTTGACCATACGCTTTGGGAACTTGGTAACAAAGCCACCAGCATTACGACAGGTTCATGCCACACTTCAGACATGCTTTTTTATCAGCGCTAGAAAGTTGGCTCTAATTTAAGTAGATGTCACAGTTCAGTTAAATAATATCATTGAAATTGCTTTAAAAGTTTTGGCATAAATATTAGGATTTTGTGTATACTAATCTTAACAAAATGAGGACCAAAAGGATATATGCTATTTGGACGCTTCTGCATACTTCAGTAATTCTCCGTTTCTATTATTGGATTGGCGCTCACCTATGGGCGTTTGTCCGTGAAGCCAACGAGGCAACGAGCCCATAGAAGACTTCTGTGACTGGGCAGCGTTTATAAGCCGCTTGCATTTTGTACGCAGATAGTAATAGTAAGATAAATTCCACTACGCTAATTTTGAATCAATAACAGGTACAATGTAGATTCATTCCATATTGACACTTCAATTTAATCATGTCTATATATAGAAAGCAATCTTGATTCTAAAGTTTTGTATATCATAAATAAGTACTTCAGTAAATGAGACATTCCCACGTAATTTCCAGTATGGGTCAGTAATTAGTAGCAGTTCAACTTTGGCAGAGGAAGTTTAGAGGGGTGTTTTGTTTTATTTGTTTTTAAAACAAAATCCTACTTGAAAATGTCAAGAAGTTCAATTTTCCAATGAAATCGAAGTATCACCTGCAAAATTTAACTTCATCTTATATTGCCAAACTACATTAAGCTGTGTCTGTATAGGAATTTGACAAAGTGCCCATCATGTGCTTAACAAAAAACAAGTCGTCGTCTAAGTTACTCAGTAAAATGTGGACATTTCATGTTGTGGACATTTACTACTATATCCATTGTGCCTTTAATTTTGAAAATAATTCCAAGTAAATGGTTCAGGTTTTCTGTGCCTCTTTTGTTAGATCATATTGCTTAATCGGATGCAGTCGCAAATGAGAAAAAAAAGTCAAAATGTCTGCCGTTCTATACTCGCAATAAATTCTTCAGTTTGGTACATGAATCATGCATGGATGATTAAATAATAATGGTTTTATATTATTTTGTGAGAGAGCGTTTAAATTTTTTCCCAAAGGTCTACAAACCTCTGTTTAAAAAGCTTTTATTTGGGGATGCTTTGGTGCACTGGTTTCTGACCCCAGCCCCGGCATCATCGATGCTGCATATGACCTACCCTGCAAACACTGAATCTGATGCTGCTGCATATGGCCTACCCTGCAAACACTGAACATGAGAGCATACTTACGTAGGGGTCAACATTGACCGACGTTGGCTTCGCGACCGTCGGACCGTTGGTCGTTGGTTAGCCCCATAAATATGGCCAATATACTGGACTACCTCCGTAAATAAAGGCCACACTTTGTCAAGTTTTATGTTCACATTTAGACGTTTATTTATGCTTTAGAAGCACGCTCACCCTCTTTAAAGCGATAGAAAATCATTCGCCCCTTTTTCAGACGTCTATATATTTCGTGCAATTTCCAGCTTCATTTCGCACACGTTAGCGTATCTAAATACCCTAAATTCCAGCACGAAATTACACGAAAAGCAGATGTCTGAAAAAGGGGGGACTAATTTTCTATCACTATAAAGAGGGTAAGTATGCTTCTAAAGCGTAAATAAACTTCAAATAGAGTCTAAATGTGAAAATCCAAATTTGACAAAGTTCTACATTTTCGGGTACATGTTCCAAGTGGCCTTATATATTTACGGAGGTATTCCAGTAAATTTACCTTTTTTGTGGGGCTAGTCGTTGGTACAGGGTGAGTCAAAAAAAGCGGAACCCAAACCTCATAAAATATATTTCACAGTTATAACAGAATATTTATAATATGTAGCACTAAATATAATGACTGGAAAGCCAATTTCATAAGCTCCTTTTAGATAAAAAACTTACTGACATTGCTCAATCCATTCAAAGAATATCACCATTTCAACACCATGACCCTAAAACCTGTCTCGTCCGATGTAAAAAAAAAAAGCAATTTGTGTGTGTGTTTTGAATTGGAACAGCAAAGAAAATGACACAGCATACTTGTTGCAACAACTGTCACCAACTGTAGAACACAATATCTTTTAAAAAAAACCCTGGTTAGGCCAAAAAAAAAATATTCGGTCTCTGGTCAGACCAAAGTTCCGGACTCCGCCGCCAAGTTTCATGGCTAAAGTCTCAAAAAATCAGTTGTGTGTCTATGTGACCTTCGGGACACGCCACGCGTGTACTGATCAATGGGTCAATGCCCAATCATGCATTATGCATAACTCCTATGTGTAGCAAGTATGCGTGTGGCCAGTACTGAAGAGTCCATTGTGACAAATGGGTAAACCGCAACGCGTAACTCCAATAAACAACAGGTGTTTACACAGGCCTACACATTGGAAACATCATCTTTCTCTATGGCAAAATACAGGACATAGTGAAAAACACAACAATGAAAATAAAGCAACCTGAAAGAAGATCTCACATGAATTTTAGCCATACGAAAATCCCAAATAAGTTACGGACACTGCTGGGCTTGCAATCATGCACTTGAATTGACCACGCTGCGCGCGTGCCGAATGGTATTCCCTATATAGTAATGGTACGGACCACCTTCACTGCACTATAACTTCTTATTATTATTATTATTATTATTTATTCGGCCAAATTACAAGGTTCAACAAGCAATTCACAAAAGTAAACAAAACTAAACAAAAACAATCCAATCCAAGCTGGCCAGGATTGACAAAAGTATAATAAAACACTGTGACTCGAAAGCCTGTCAATCCTAACTTGAATGGTACATGTAACATACAAAATATATTAAAAATTAGGTATAAAATTCAATGAAAAATAAGACCGCCTTAAAAATAATACTTAAAAAGATAAATAGATTTAAAAGATTACAGTTACAACAGTTTTCTCAAGGCAAGAATAGCTGGCATAAAAACCTAACAACTGCAGATTATACAAGACTGGGGAAAAACAGACAAACAAGCCAAAACAAAACTAACAAACACCCCAACAAACTAAGAAACAAAACAAGACAGGATAAGACTAAACAAAATGTAACAAAACAAGTCGAGACAAGACAAAGAGACAAGACAAGACAAGACAAAACGAAACAAAACAAGACAAGACGAAACAAAACAAAAAACAAACAAACAAACAAGACAAGACAAGACAAGACAACCACACAACAACATAAAAACACAGAACGAAAGATTGATACAGTAAACAAAATAATTTACAATGAAATAAAAATAAATAATAATAATAAGCAATAAAAACCTGATAGAGAAAAGTAAAAAATACAGTTGACATGCGAGAAAAACTACGTCAAAAAAAATATCCATCCAATGAACAAGAAAAGCAACAACAAAAGTATCAATAACAAAATAAATACAAGTAATAATAAATGATAAGCAACCGGAAAAATAGGCCTGAAAACCAACATTATTTCAGACATAAATAAATGAATAAATAAACAAACTTAACCACAAAAGAGGAAAATAATATAAAATAAAATAACAATGAAATAAAAGAATGATGGCAGTTTACAGTGGAAAAATATACACATGAAATTACTTTAAAAAGATTAAAGTAGATCAAAAGAGTTAAACACTTGGGGGGGGGGCCTATTTCCAGCTCAAGGTTTTAACACTCATAATAATGGGCGGATAATCGGGTGTTAAACAGTGTGAATGAATCAATTAATAGAGAGTCCCTTACATGCGATGGCAAACTACTCCAGATTCGGGGGAAGACATGACTAGGTGTGTTTTTCAGGGTTTGAGTTCTAGCATAGTGGTGACTAAATGTGAGACAATCCTGGTGACGAGTGTTCACTACTGTGTTGGCCTTCACTGATTGGCAGTCAACTAAGTTAAACAGGACTTTAACTGTGAAGGAAACTATGTGCTTCTGTCTACGTATATCTAGAGTCATCCAATTCAAAGCATGCAATCTGTCTTCATATGACATTGCACCTTTGGGCTGTTTGAGGCACATTCTACTTGCCCTTCTCTGCACTCTCTCAAGTTTGGCTGCATTGGATGCTGTGTATGGGGACCAAGCTGGCAACCCGTATTCCAGTACGGGCAAAACAAGTGAACGATAGAGGGATGTCAAGGCCTTGGTCGAAGCACCACCCGCAATATGCCTGATAAAGCCTAATGTCTTATTGGCCTTTGAGACAGTGGCATCGACGTGATCGTTCCAGTTCAGTGAATCGTTGATGATTACCCCAAGATATTTGAATGTAGGTGTAACATTGAGCGATTGTCCGTGAAGAATGTAACTTGGAAGAACTGCTGGTTTCCGGGATCTGGATATGTGCATGACCTTGGTTTTCTTGATATTCAGCTGCATACCATTGAGATTACTCCATTGTTCAAGTGCAGTCAGGTCCAACTGGAGGGCGAGTTCATCTTGGGGTGAGTGGATTGGCTGATAGAGGAGTGTATCATCCGCAAAGAGTGCACAGTTTGTGGATAAGTCATGAGAAATGTCATTAATAAACAAATTAAACAGGAGGGGGCCAAGGACACTGCCCTGAGGAACACCTGAAGTAACTGGTGCCCACTCGGAGAAGCATCCCCGATACGCAACTCGTTGTTGACGACCTATTAGAAAGGACTTTATCCAGGTCCATGTCGATCCACGAATATTGAAGTTGCTGGCAAGTTTGTTAAGTACCATATGGTGAGGCATAACATCAAAAGCCTTACTGAAATCGAGGAAAATTACATCGAGTCGAGGAGGGTGCGGTTTATCCAAGATAGTTGCCCAATCATGGATTGTGTTTGCAAGCTGGGTGACACATGATTTGGAGGCAGTGAAACCATGTTGCTGGGGGTTGCCGAGGCAGAGTGATGTTACATGGTCGTTGATGTTGTCAGCGACAGCCCTCTCCAACAACTTGCAGATGATTGATGTCAACGCTACTGGACCGCCTTAAAAATAATACTTAAAAAGATAAATAGATTTAAAAGATTACAGTTACAACAGTTTTCTCAAGGCAAGAATAGCTGGCATAAAAACCTAACAACTGCAGATTATACGAATTCCTTCAATTTCCTTTGGAAAAACCGTATAAGTTCATGTAGGATGAACACTGCATGTGGCAAAAACATAGTAAATGCCAATTTCATTTCATATATTTCATAGTTTTTCCGTTCAGAGAGCATAAAATACAGCAAATCCAGTCACATCAACCGCGCGGCTAGCTAAAAGCTAGTCAGTGGACATGACGTCACGCGAATGTTATGCTAATCCCAGCGCTAGGTCACGACGAATACCATTGGATAGCAGAACGATGGGCTTCAAGTTTTCTTTCATTCCGACGACATTTCTCAGCCAATCAAAACGAGTTTTACATATGATATGGGGAGGTAACTAACGCAGAGAATGCCGGAAAACCCGCTGTCATTGCGTAATGCATTGCCGAGTTACTGCTTCGCAAAGTCGCCCCATCTGATGCGTGAGGGTAAAACTGCGTGTGATTACACTGAAAAAGGGCACTCTGGTCTCTCGTAAAAGCGTTTTTAGAAAGCTGGTCCGACGACATTGAATGCTCTATTCGAGTGAAATTTTGGAATTTCGTAGGAAAATATATAGAGATTGGAATGCCGGGCGACCCCGGTTTATATGTTTTTTCGTTTGGCGACTAAAACCATTTTTTCACCGGTGGACCCGATTCGGAGCGACTGCGGCTAACCCGTTTTGTGCGTAACACGGAAACACGTCCATATCGGTGTAGCAAAAGAGACTGCTTTTCCATATATTGACGCGGCGACGCGGCTTTTTTTTGTTTTTTTTGCTTTTTTTTTCTTTCTTCAAGCTTGGATTGTACAGACAAGGTGGGGTACTATTTTGCTTTTTTGGTGGCCTCATGTACATTGGTGTCCTCCATAATTTGCCTTGGTGCTCTCGATCATTTGCCTTGGTGCAATTTCCCATTCCTTGGTGCTCTTTGGTAGAAAAAAATTGAGGAGGTGCAGCAATAGAGGGCGCTGTTGGAGCTACCGCGGAACATTTTGGAAGAAAAAAAGATTGACGCGCATGATTAAAATCGACGCGCGCGCTGACCAGAGACCGACTTATTTTGTTTTTGGCCTTATAGGCAAACAATATGATTTATAAAATCTCCTTTTTTAAAGGACAAGCCTTCAAATGGATTCTGTTAAATATTTAAAGGTTTATAAACAGATTGTATAGCTGAAGACAATTGCGGCGACGATTCCTGAAATCGCATTTTTTTTTTGACGAGACAGGTTTTATGGTGATATTTCTGAACGGATTGACCAATTTCAGTCATTTTTTCATCTAACACTACCTTATGAAATTGGCTTTCCAGTCATTATTGTTTTTGGTACTACACATTTTTTTAATTACAAAAAATTACTTTTGGGGTTTGGGTTCCGCTTTTTTATGACTCACCCTGTATGAATCGTTTGGCCAACATAATTTCCATGGGTCATCGCTCGTACGGCGCTTCGGCGTAAACGTCAGTTCCACAATTTTTTTGACGCTGGGCCAATGGTGGATACAACATTTTTGTTTGACGTTATGCTAATAACGTCGAATAATGTTTACCAACGTCGATCAAAACAGCGGTGGCAGGCCGATGTCAAAATACTTACCGATCCTCAACCACGACACAATATTGGTAGGCCGACGTAGATTACTTTTACCAATTTCTGAACAACATTGGAGCGGCAGACCAACTTCAATTATACAAACCAATCGTCAATGTCGGCACAATTAAGGCCAAATGAAAAAAAATGAGCGTCCCCGCCCGCTTCCTTTTTGGAGGTCGCCTCCTTTTCTTTAAACCAAAAATATGATAATTTTTTAAACAGTGACATCGTTTAATTTGGCCTTTTTGTTGCATCTAGCCCATATAAAGCTGGTATGTCATTTCCTGAGTCCAAATACAGCCATTAAAAAAAAAAAAAAAGTGGCGGCCATCTTGAAAAATAGCCTGGTCGGGCTGTCATTTTGGAGGGAAAAACAAGGGCCTCCCGCTTCCTTTTTTTTCAAAAAGGCAGGACGCTAAACTTGTTTTTGTTTATTTGGCCTAATGTACGTTGGCAGGCCGTCGTCCGGCAAAACAACGTCGACAGGTCGGCCGGCCGGGCGTCAAAAGACTTTTACCGATTTCGAGCGTCAACGTTTGTCGACAGGCCTGTTCGGCCACCGAGGCCAACGTCAGCAACATTTTTGCAGGTCGATGTCGGATCATTGTTTCTTACAAACATAAGTACAACGTTGGCAGGCCGCCGTTAAAACGTATAACATAACGATCGTCAAAGTCGGCATAATGTTTGCAGGCCGATGCCGAATATACAGACGGTTGACCGTTGGAAGTAAGCCTACAATATTGGCAGTCAAAAATTATTACCAATTTCCAACATCGGCACATCGTCGGCAGGCCGACGTCAAAATACATACCGATCGAAAACGTCGGCACAACGTTACTTTGCAGGCCGACGTCATTATACATAGGCCAACCGATCGACAACGTATAGGCATCACGTTGGCGAGTTGACTTTAAAATATAGGATATTAACTGCTCGCTAATGTCAGCAAACGTTGGCATGCTGTCGTCGAACATACAGACTTTATCAACGACAGAACAACGTTGGCAAGTCGACTTCAAACAGTAGCCTAACCCCTGCACCACTGCTTTGTTCGGGCTCCGGAATCTATCGTTTTAGATATGGGGTGGATTCGAGTGTAGGAACCAGAGTCCGAACAAAGAAGTCTTATATAGGAGGGTGGGTGGGATGGGGGAAAAAATTCGAACGGCGACCTTCAGGGCCCAAACTCGAGAAGATGAGAAACCTGATTTACCTTACCGTTTCTGCCTCATCTTTCGGTTGATCCTGCCACAGCCGGAACTTCTGGTATATTCTCTTTCGCCCTAAACGTCGCTAGCGGTGCAAATAGTAACCAAAGTGGAAACTTAGTGCATCATGTACTACAGCTGACATTTTCTCCTTAACCCTTAAGTCTCAAGACTTGAGTCTTTTCCAGCTTGTTGGTCTAATCAGCAGCTTTCGAACAACATATATATATAGTTTGTCTAAAACTATTTATAGGTTAAGGTACCTTTTGACTGCGATATATAGAGCCAGTATGCCTGGGCGCTGACAGCTAGGCCTTCCTATGGGAATTACTGCACAAAGTGGAAACTATAAGTGCATCATGTACTACATCTGGCATTTTCTCCTGAACCCTTCAGACTCAAGACTTGAATCCTTTTCCAGCTTGTTGGTCTATTCAGCAACTTTTGTACAACGCATAGTCTGTCTTAAACTATCGAGGTTAAGGTACACTTTGACTGCGATATACAGGGCCAGTATGCCTGGGCGCTGACAGGCCTTCCTAAGGGATTTACAGCACAAAGTGGAAACTTAGTGCATCATCATGTACTACATCTGGCATTTTCGCCTTAACCCTTAAGTCTCAAGAGTTGAATATATGAGATACATGAGAGCCATGCCGGTTGGCGCTGACAGGCCTTGCTATGAGATTTACTGCACAAAAACGAAACTAGTAGCATCATGTACATCATCTGACGTTTACTCCAAAAGTTTCAAGTCTGAAACCTTGCCGATTTACCAGTTTGTTTGCCTATTCATCCGCTTTCCAACAAGCTATAGTTTGTCCAAAACCATCCATGTTAAGGTACCTTTAGACTGCGATACATGAGAGCCCTACTGGGTGGCGCTGACAGGCCTTGCTATGGGATTTACTGCACAAAAACGAAACTAGTGGCATCATGTACTACATCTGACGTTTACTCCAAAAGTTTCAAGTCTGAAACCTTGCCGATTCGCAAGCTTGTCAACCTATTCATCAGCTTTCCAACAAGCTATAGCTTGTCCAAAACCATCTATGCTTAGGTACCTTTAGACTGCGATACATGAGAGCCATGCCGGTGGGCGCTGACAGGCCTTGCTATGGGATTTACTGCACAAAAACAAAACTAAAGTAATCATGTACTACATCTGACGTTTACTCCAAACAGTTTCAAGTCGGAAATCTTGCCAATTTGCCAGCTTGTTGGCCTATTCATCCGCTTTCAAACAAGTTATAGTTTGTCCAAAACCATCCATTTTAAGGTACCTTTAGACTGCGATACATGAGAGCCACGCCGGTTGGCGCTGACAGGCCTTGCTATGGGATTTACTGCACAAAAACGAAACTAGTGGCAAAATGTACTACATCTGACGCTCACTCCAAAAGTTTCAAGTCTGAAGCCTTGCCGATTTGCCAGCTTGTTGGCCTATTCATCCGCTTTCCAACAAGCTATAGTTTGTCCAAATCCATTTATGTTAAGATACCTTTAGACCGCGATACATTAGAGCCATGTCGGCTGGCGCTGACAGGCCTTGCTATGGTATTTTCTGCACAAAAACGAAACTAGTATACTATTATAAAGTTGGTTTGCAAACGTTGATGTTCAGAAGTTATTAGTTATATTTGACGTCGGCTGCCAACATTGTTCAGACGAAACAGTTTCCATGTATTCGACGTTGGTCTAACGTCAAAAATTGGTCGGGCCGACGTTACTCCAATGCGTCGTATATATGAGCGTAATTGGCAGGATGGGGGGATACGTCGCCCAAAGTTGGCGAAATAACGTTGCGCCAACTTGCTTTTTGTTAATCCAACGTTGATGGCCTACGGTCCAAAAGAATTGTCGAACCAACATATCCAACGTTTAATATTTCGCCAGACCAACGGTCTGACGGTTGCGAAGCTAACGGTCAACATTGACCACGGTAAGCGGGTCAGTTCTCGTAGGGTAGACCATAATTATACCCGCCACTATCAGCATCGATAATGTAGGGCATGAGATGTTGCTGTTTGTGCACCAAACTAGCGTCCCCAAATAGCAGATTTTAAATAGATGTTTGCAGACCTTATATGGAACAAATTAAAACACTCTCTCACAAAAAGATATAAGCATTATTTATTTATTTATTTATTTATCTATCCATTCCTGTACCAAACTGAAACATGATTACGAGTATAAGGTAGACATTGACTTTCTTTTCATTTGCGACTGCATCCAATGAAGTCATATAGGCTAATCTAACAGAAGAGGCACAGAAAACTTGAATCCAGTTGAAATTATTTTCAAAACTAAAAGGCCCAATATGGATAACTTGATATAAAAAGTATGACAGTTTTGTAGGTTGTTTTTGTTAAGCGCACGATGGTGATTTTCCCTGTATAGAGCCTTGTGTAACATAGGCTTTTGTAGTTTTAAATATCATTGGATAACTTGCAGGTGCTGATTGGATTTCGTGCTGAACTTAGTCAGCACTTTGAAAATGGAATGTTCGACTTTTTTTCAACTTGGTTAAAGTTCAATGACGGGAAGCACGAGGTTTCTTTAAACAAACCAAACAAAACACCCCTGAAAGTTGAAGTGCTACTCATTTGCTACTCACTACCGACCCTAACCGACTTGTTCCTGAGTATGCTAAACTATATAGAATCAAGATTACTTTCTATATAGACATGGTAGACAAAGTATCAATGTGGAATGATTCTACATTGTACCTGATATTGATTCAAAACTAACCTAGTGAAATATATAACATTACCATTTGTGTGCAGAATGCAAATGGCTTATAGACAATGACCATTAACAGACTTCTTTGAAAGGGCTTCACAAAAATCAATACGCATGCCTCTGGCCCACTTCCAAGGTATAGGGGGCTTCGCCAATCCAAAATGGAAACTACTACATTGTTAAAGTACACAGATGCTTTCAAATAACGTGTCATTTTGGTCCTCGTTTGTTGCCCTCATCTTGATATTTATGCCAACATGGGCTGATCGTTATTTGATGAGGTAATGTATTCCATGCTTTCATTAAAGAAACTACATTCTAGTGCTGACAAAAAAAGCTTGCCGGGTGGTAGGCATGCAACTGTTGTAATACTGGTGGCTTTATGTTACCAGGTTCCCAAAGCGCTTGGTCAAAATCTCCATGAATTAGATGACAACATAGAAGACACCAGATCACTACTATGGCAAACAAGCCATACATCATTGCGGAAATATAACATCATATTATGCACCTAAAGCAAAACCATATATTAAACCAAACCTTTAACAATTAAAATATAACAACAGAAAATATCTATATCTATGGCAAAATAGTCTAATTACAGCCTGAGGCAGGCTGCAAAGATAAAATAAAGCCTGCTATACAACTAACATGTATCATTTATTCCCAAAAGTAACTTAATAAGCGATTACAACAAATAGCATCATCAAAATGTATTTCCTAATAAATGCGTTGTTTTATAGACTTCCACAAAATGAAAGAGTTGTACAAGTTGCTCTGATAAAATGAGAAAAGGCAATGTTCATACAAAACAAGTATACGTCATTTGTTTTGTTCTGTACATAGATGATGGCATCCATATACATGTACACATTTTTTTTTTGGGGGGGGGGAAACATGCAGTTTCTTTTTCTGAGAGACTAAAAAAAAAGTCATCATTGGCAATGCTGATGACTAATGCCACAATTAATTCCTTCAAAAAAAAAGTGCCACTTTGGGAAAAAAATCAATTACATATTCATTGTATATGTTGTGGCATACATTTAACTAACATAATCCCTATACTTGCTGAACCATGATAACATAAATTCAATTAAGAATTTCACATTCATGATGTACCCCTTCAAAAACCAACAGCATCATCTACAAGTAAACCGCACTTCCAGTAGACCAATTTCCTTTGTAGGAAATCATCACTATAATCTTATTCCCAATCTCTCTTAACGGAGAAACTCCACTCCCACTCCAAGTAGATATTCTTGTCATCGTCTGTGAATTTACTCTTGACAATATAGTCACCACGGCCTAACAAACCCCCGGGTAACTCATCAACGGGACTCTGGAAGATGTGCTCCTCCGTTTTGGGTCCGTAACTCCCAACCATAAAATTGGCCTTGTCCACTGCAAAGAACAAGTGGTTGATTGGGGTTATGCCAGAGTTGTAATGACTCGACTCGAGTCCGACTCAAGTCACAATTTTTGGTGACTCGAGTCCCTAAGGGCAAATGACTCGACTCGACTCGAGTCTCTGCGAGCAAATGACTCGACTCGACTCGAGTCCCTCATCAGAATGACTCGACTCGAGGAAGGCTATTGAGACTCGAATCCCAAGAACATAAGCAAAACTTTGCGAAAAATATTTGCAATGACTTACGCCGGTGCCGGTTTTTTTCACGTCACGTTAGAATGTTCGCGAATAATGTATACATATACATGTACATACGTGGTTTGATCAGTGTCCCCATTAGTTGAATGACGATCAGCTGGCACCCCCTTAGCAGTAGCCCGAATGTAAAATTTAAAAAGCTAAAAAAAATGACTTCTCTCTTGTGTTTATTGATTGTATAGTGCTCAAATATCTGTGACTCGAATTAACTAGAGCTAAATACTTGACTCGACTCGACTCGACTCGACTCGTCCACACGCTGTGACTCGACTCGACTCAATTCGACCGTCTTGACCTAATGACATGACTCGACTCGAGTCACTTCTTTAAAATGACTCGACTCGACTCGAGTCACTAAAATCAGTGACTCATTATAACTCTGGCTTATGCAGGGTGAGTCAAAAAAAGCGGAATCCAAACCCCCCCCCCCCCCAAAAAAAATAGTAAAAATTTGTAGCACCGAAAATAATAACGACTGGAAAGCCAATTTCAGAAACTGCTTTTAGATAAAAAAAAAATGAAATTGCATAATCCGTTCGTAGAATAGGCCTATATCACCATTTAAACGCAATGACCCTAAAAAGCGTTTTGTCCAAAAAGAGAGAGCAATATATTGTGTCCTGTTTGGAACAACAAAGATAATGACACGGAATACCTGTTTTAACAACTGTCAACAACTTTAGTACACAATATCTTTACTAACAACCCTGCTTAGGCAAACAATATCACTTCTACAATCCACTTTAAAATAAAGCAAAGAAGACGGGCCTTCAAAAGAGCTTTGTTTAATATTTTTGAGTGTTAAATTAAGGTTTTATCGCTGATGATGTTTGAAGACAATTGTGACGACTATTCTTGAAATCGAATTTTTAGTTTTAGGGTCACCGTATTGAAATGGTAATATTCTTTGAAAGGTTCGAGCAATTTCAGTACTTTTTTAAATCTAAAATTGCCTTCTATGAAATTAGCTTTCCAGTCATTATTAGTTTCGGTGCTACATACTATTTCAAATATAAAATATGTTTTGGGGGGCTGGCGTTCCGCTTTTTTTTTTTACTCAAACTGTACATGTTATTTGCATATCCTGGATTTGAGGAGCCAGCCAACCGACCGACCGACTGACCAACTTTATTACCAGCTCGACTGATAATGATTAATTGGACTGCCTGACTGCAATGTCCAACTGACCAGCCGTGAACCTTTCGAGCCCTGCTTAAATATGCAAGCTCATAGGTTTGTTATTTTCCATTTGTCGATCACCTGTCGTGATGTGTTCTTGGGGATGGGCTCCGTGCGCCAACAAAGAGGGCGCCATTTTACCTAGCAACAACGTCCCATGGGCGGGACATTTCGCTGGTTGACGCGCACCGTTCCTTGTGTGTGATACATTTTTGCACATCTGCTGCACCCGATTTCACGAAGCGCTGAGACGCGTCGCAACTCGAGTTACGATGTGTAACACGTCGCATTCAGCACCCGATTTCACGAAGCGCTGCGACGCGTCGCAACTCGAGTTACGACGTGTAACACGTCGCAACTCGCGACGCGTCGTATCTTCCATTTCACGAAAGTTGCGATGTGTTGAACGCGTCGTACGTTCTTTGACAACGGCTTAAAACACGTCGCAAGTTACGACGTGTCTAGTGGTCATCGCAAAATAAGAAGAGTCATAAACTAACAAGGGTGCAAGCGACCGATTTCATCAAACTCTTCGTATTTTACGATGCATCGCAGTGATGCGACACGTCGTATCTCTATGCGTCGCAGCTGCGACACGTCCTGCGATCCATTTCACGAAACACGTCGTAAGTGCGACGCATCGTAGGTGTATTAATAGCACAACTCGATGACTGTTTTATGTATTTAGTCAGCGTACAGTAAAAAGTCGTCTGATATTCAACAAACGGTCGTCGGATCTCAGCTCGAAATGTGTTAAAAGGAAAACAAGCTCTCATTGGACTGTATAGCTCCTTTGAAATTTCAACTCTAATATTCCGGTCTAATTCATAATCATTCAATGAATTTCCTATTTACAACTTTACACACATTGCTTCGGTATTATAATCTCGTTAATGTAATGTTCATGGCATAAAACTGGCTTAGAAATTACTCTTCTTATTTTGCGATGACCACTAGACACGTCGTAACTTGCGACGTGTTTTAAGCCGTTGTCAAGGAACTTACGACGCATTCAACACATCGCAACTTTCGTGAAATGGAAGATACGACGCGTCGGTGCAGCTGCACCCGATTTCACGAAGCGCTGCGTCGCGTCGCAACTCGAGTTACGACGTGTAACACGTCGCAACATAGAGATCAGTGGTTGCAACTCGCGACGCGTAGTATCATCCTTTTCACGAAAGTTGTGATGTGTTGAACGCGTCGTAAGTTCCTTGACAACAGCTTAAAACACGTCGCAAATTACGACGTGTGTAGTAGTCACCGCAAAATAAGAAGAGTCCTTTTTTAGCCAGTTTTATGCCACAAACATTACATAAAGTAGATTATAATACTGAGGCAATGTGTGTAAAATTGTAAATAGAAAATTCATTGAACAATTATGAATTAGACTGGAATATTTTTCGAGCTGAGATCCGACGACTCTTTGTTGAATATCAGACTACTATTTACTGTACGCTGACTACTGAATTCACAAAACAGTCACCGAGTTGTGCTATAAATACACATGCGACGCGTCGCACTAACGACGTGTTTTGTATAATGGATCGCAGGACGCGTCGTAGCTGCGATGCATCGTAGGGATATGACGCGTCGCAGCGCTGAGATGCATCGTAAGTTACGAAGAGTTTGATGAAATCAGCACCCGATTTCATCAAACTCTTCGTAACTTACGATGCATCGCAGCTCTGCGACGCGTCGTATCTCTACGATGCGTCGCAGCTGCGACGCGTCCTGTGATCCATTTCACTAAACACGTCGTAAGTACGATGCGTCGTAGGTGTATGTATAGCACAACTCGGTGACTGTTTTATGTATTTAGTCAGCGTACAGTAAATAGTCGTCTGATATTCAACAAAGAGTCGTCGGATCTCAGCTCGATATTTGTTAAAACGTAAAACAAAATGGCGGCCGTGCGATGCAATTTTGAAGGAAAACAAACTCTCATTGGACTGTATAGCTACTTTGAAATTTCAATTCTAATATTCCGGTCTAATTCATAATTATTCAATGAATTTTCTATTTACAACTTTACACACATTGCCTCGGTATTATAATCTCGTTAATGTAATGTTTATGGCATAAAACTGGCTTAGAAATGACTCTTCTTATTTTGCGACGACCACTAGACACGTCTTAACTTGCGACGTGTTTTAAGCCGTTGTCAAGGAACTTACGACGCGTTCAACACATCGAAACTTTCGTGAAATGGAAGATACGACGCGTCGCGAGTTGCGACGTGTTACACGTCGTAACTCGTGTTGCGACGCGTCGCAGCGCTTTGTGAAATCGGGTGCTGAATCAATTGAACTATGTACACGGTACGCAGTGGCTGCGCTTTACGGCAAAATTGCAGTCAGGCAAGATGGCGTCGGTTGGTCACCCCAAACTGTATGGTCTTTGCCGGCGACGGGGTACTTGTGAACAGAGCGGATAATAAATTTCTCAACAAGTTTGAATTTGCACCATACTGACAAGGAGAACAGGATGTTCAGGCAATAACAAGGGTAATTGAGGTCATCCTTGCGCGAGGCCAAAACATATTTTTGGGGGGATAATAGGTGTTGGTTGAGGCCTGGGATAAATAAGACCAGTCCACCTGGGTTCCGCCAACCCGCCGGTTCCGCAAATGGTGTTAGAAGTATAAGCGGGATCGGTTTCGCCACGCTATTTTCATCCTTAATCTAAATGCTACAGTCTCTCACTACATCCCGTTGATCTGCTGAGCACTCTGCCTGGCGTTACTTTGTCTTAGTGCATCACTGACTGCATGTAGCTTTTTGTGTGAAAGCAATACTTTGGTATGATGATGAGTTTTATCTGTATTTGGGTTAAATTCTTCATTTCATATTTTGTTTTGATCAGTGGTGGTTCTGGCATCACTTCTTTTTTGCAGTCGAAAGGGTGGGGGGGGGGGGGGGGGGCCGGAGGTCATGCTCCCTGCCCCCCCCCCTTCTCCAAAAAAGTGCCCATAATTTTTTAAAGCGCAGTCGTAAAAAGGCAGCTACTGCGTACACCACTACGTTTTGCTCGAAAATAAATTGGACAAAGTAGTCAGAAATTGCCTCAGATTGCACACAGAGCATCTAAAATCCCCCTAAACAAATCGGGGCCCCTAAGCGGGCACCGAAACCCACGCCGTAAAATTTTGGACCCACTTTTTGGGGGAAGAAGATTTCTTGCCCCTCCCAAACAAATTGTTCTGGATCCGCCCTTGTATGGGGCTTCGAAATAGACCAGTTTCCTAACAAATTCAAACTCTTGCACACATGTGCATCAATGGGCCGGGAGGCAAAAAGTGAAAAGTCCCTAAAATCGCCATAGGTATTACTTTTTGGTCTAAGTGGGGTTTTGTGGGTACATGACTGAATTTGTAATGAAAATTTCAATCAATTTTTAGGTTGGGCACATTTTTGTGTGTGTGGATATTTTGTGTTTCAATGTGTACGGTCTTAAACATTGCCAGAACATCCTTCTAGCCTATTTAGAACTTAAAATTCAAGCATTTCTAGAAATTCCCTACACCCTATTTTGTTCTATCCATTTTCAGCATTAATTAAAGTAGATTTACAAGTGATCATGGATTTTGCATCCCTAAGCAATACCCTTAACTGCGATGGTTCCTCAGCACAAACAAAGAAAATGCAGCTATTAATTAGGGCACCATGTCGCGTCACATTGAGACTTTTTTGGAGGGGGGGGGGGTCCAGAAAAAAGATGGTTGCCCTGTACTACGGGTGTTTTCTCACAAAAAGGCGCACCCATGCAGTGTTCTATTCAAGTTCATTACATTACAAGCCCATTCACAAAAAATCACAAATACATTTTAAAAATCTGGTCATAAGTAGTAGAGGATGACTAATAACAAAAGAATGCATTAGTCAGAGGTCATTTCAACAGCTTGTGAAAGGCCTTGGGACTGGACTGGATATTATTATTATTATTATTATTATGATTTATTCGACCAAAACAATACACAATGAACAAACACGGTATGAAAAACAGAAAATAAACAAAAATGTATGAAAGCTACGAAATACAAAATAAAACAAATAATCACAAAAGACGACACTTTATAAGTGTAAGTGTAAGTGTAGGGGCCACAAAAACAACGCATAATATGAAATGAAAACATCCGAAGACAATATATAAAAAGACGATATGTGGGTCATTGTGTGACTTAAATCGAAATGCAACACCGGGTGAGCGACAAATTGCATGTCCGTACATTCACTCACCTCTGATGCCCTTTCTGTAAACAGCTTCAAAATACCGCAGTCCAGAGACAAACTCACGTTGGACCTTTATTGGATACAGACCAAAAAAAATAAAGACAACAATTATTCAAGAATCACGAAAAACCTTACTTTAAGTCTATTCTGTTCGGACCGCACGCCTGAGTGCAGAAGTCATCATCATTATCATTCTCAACCGTTATCTGCCCACTGCAAGGTGAAGGCCTTCCCAAGCTGGCGAGGGCCTGTGCCGCTCTCATCCTTGATCTTCTGTATGCCTCCGCTAACGGAGATTAGCCTTCCCCGTCTCTGGCAGCCAACCGCACCAGATTCCTCCGAGATGTTTTCTCCTTGCCCGATCGGGCTGCAGCCCCAAGCGACAGACCTGTCCAGTTGCGGATGTCAGCTATATACTGTCGCCATGGCCGGCCTCTCCGCCTCTTCCCAGGATGGTATCCAGCAATTATGTCCCAAGCCAAACCACCTGTCCTTCGCGCGTGGCCAAAAAAGCTATTTCTTGGTTTTCACATTGGCGAGCAGGGTTCTTGTGGTGCTGAGCTTCTAGAGGATGCTGTCATTGGTCCGTTTGTCTCTCCAGGTAATGCGGAGAATCCTGCGATAGACCCACATTTTAACAGCCCTAAGAGCGCGTTTCTCTGCAGCTCGTGTATATAAAGGTCAGGCAGGCGCGGTTCTACGGGGGCTAGGGGGGGGGGGGGGCTACAGCCCCCCCCCAATTTTTTTGTCAAGCCTCCCCAAAATAAATTCCGTAAAAAAAAAATTGCATTAGCAAAAAGAAGGATTGTGATGTACATGCGAACGGTCTCCCCCTAAAGAAGAAATAGCCGTGACGAGGGTGCATTAGTTAATATAGTGTGAATGATTTTAGGATTTTATTGGCGCTCCCCATTAAAAACATGGCATGAGCCCATCATATTTACCGAATACATCAATTTACCGAAATAGGGCCTTGCGGCACTGAAGAGTTTATGCAATATTGTACACAATTGTCTTATTTGACTCCTTTTTGAATATTGATCTTTTCGCTTTCGGTGTAAAGTCTTTTGGATGATATTCCCTAGCTATAGATTTTCTTAATAATCTGTATATAACTTTGATGTATTCTAATGCCTTCTAATGCCTCCTGTTGCCTCTTTGATGTCACTTTGATGCCAAATGACTAGTGATGACTTAATTCTGATGCCTAATACTGATGACTCTTTGATGCCTCAATGCTCGATGGTCAGTCATGACTTCTATTGCCTTCCTGGTGCCTCTTTGATGCCCCTTTGATGCCTGATGGCTAGAGATGACTTTATTCTGATGCCTTGCTGGTGCCTCATTGATGCCTCAATGCTCGATGGTCAGTCGTGACTTCTGATACCTTCCTCGTGATCTTTGATGCCACTTTTATGCCTGATGGTCTGCCATGACCTCAAATGCCTTCCTGGTGCCTCATCCATGCCCCTTTGATGCCTGATGGCTAGTTATGACCTAATTTTGTTGCCTTGCTGAGGCCTCTTGGATGCCTCAATGTTCGATGGTCAGTCGTAGCTTCTAATGCCTTCCTGGTGCTTCTTTGAGGTCTGATGGCTAGTGATGACTTAACTCTGATGCCTTGGTGATGCCTCTTTGATGCCTCAATGCTCGATGGTCAGTCATAACTTATGATGCCTTCGTGATGCCTTCGTGATGCCTTGCTGATGCCTGATGGTCTGTCATGACCTCGAATGCCTTCCTGGTGCCTAATTGATGCCACTTTGATGCCTGATGGCTAGTGATGACTTAACGCTAATGTGTTGTTGATGCCTCTTTGATGCGTCAATGCTAGATTGTCAGTCATAATATCTAATACCTGGTTCCTCTTTAATTGATCTCCCTTGGATGCCTGATAGCTAGTGATGACATACTTCTGATGCCTTGCTGATGCCTCTTGGATGACTCAACGCTCGATGGTTAGTCATGACTTCTGCTGCCTTTATGCTGCCTTCCTGGTGCCTCTTTGATACACCTTTGATGCCTGATGGCAAGTGATGACTTAATTCTGATGCCTTGCTGATCGATGCCTCTTTAATGCCTCAATTCCTCTATGTTCAGTCATAACTTTTAATGATTTCCGGATGCCTCTTTGATGCCCCTTTGATGCCTGATGGCTAGTGATGACTTAATTTTGATGCCTTGCTGCTGCCTCGTTGATGCCTCAATGCTCGAATGCCAGTCAGGTTTTATGATGCCTCTTTATTCCTCAGTGCTCGATAGTCAGTCATGACTAATGATGCCTTCCTGATGCCTCTTTGATGCCCCTTTGATGCCTGACAGTCAGTGATGACTTCTGATGCCTGTTTGATGCCCGTTTGATGCCTGTTTGATGCCTGCCTGTGATGCCTGATGCTCAGTGATGACTTCTGATGCCTTCCCGATACCTCATATTGATGCCTAAACAATGCCATGAGCTATAGATGAACATCAGCAGTCATAAATTTTACATCAATTATATGTTTCTTGATGACTGATTAATGTACGCCTGTAATGTTTTTCTTTATAAACTTTGCTCAAATTGCTACTCTTTTGATGTCCAATGATGCCTAAAAGAATGTGATGCCTTTTTGATGACCATTTGATGCCTATTTGATGGCAATGCAGCTAATTCATGGCAAGTGCAGCCAAGCTGCCTGAAAGGTAAAGGGCGTTATGTCGGCATTGGGAGTTAAAGGAAATACACAACCTTTGCTTTTGCTGTACTTTTCAGAAAGGATGTACACAATGTAGTTGGGCGGAGTATATTGCAGCAAATATCGTCATTGAACTGACCTGTTAAAGTTTGTGTTTATACATGCAGATGCTGAAAGAAAGAAAAAACGAAAGCTGTTCTTGTAGTCTAGTTGCCTGACCTTACTTCAGACGAAACAGACCAATTTATAGAGGACGGGGAATTGTCAGGGAACTGAATCAGCTGATCTCCACCCGTTCACGGATGTGTAGCTTCAAACAAAATGTGGACTCATTAAACTTGGTAAAATGGGGGCAGTATTTGAATCTAAAAAGCATTTTTTTCCAATGATGGTCAGTACAAAATAATCCACTTTTCTTGAAAATGACAGCACACCAGGTGCCATGATTTCACATGACGCATGGGCCCTGGACTATTATTCATTTTTTATTTGTTGCAAATGATTAAGGTCTATATATTCCCTTTTAGAAAATTCCAAGCATGCCCCATGGTGTGCACATTAGCAAGAACATGATCCCCCAAATTTGTGGTTGGTGTGTTTTCCATGATTCAATATTTCAAACGCAGGCTCCAAAATAATAGAATCTACTTCCCTTGAATTTGATTTTATTAATCCTAAATTTGATTTGAATCTTCATGCTACGCACAATAGCGCGATCCATAATGTGGCTGTTGCATTTCCATTGATGCAATTCTTGAAAGGTAGGAACTGACAATATAAATTAGAATCAACTCACCCTGAATATGAGTTTAATCCTGTACTTGGCGCCTTCCTTAACCACAAATGGGTTACGCTTGAATTGAGAAAGATCACCTTTGAACAAAGCAAAGAGGATGAAACATCCAAGTGACAATCCAAGTGAAAATTGGGAAACCAAAACAATTTCAAAAGAAGACAACCTTGAGTTTAAAGCCACATAGCATCACTATCATTTGTTATTTTATGAAATGGACCAATTTAAAGGCTGTTAATTAATAGCAGAAATCGTTCGATTCCGAGCTATCAAATCCTTCGTGAACACCTTGCTGCAAAAAAAAAAAAATCAACCCATCCCCTAACAAAACCCATTGTAAATGTTCAGCCGTCAAAATGCAGCTCGTAGAATTTGTTGTACATATAACCCATAGGTCACAGGGAGTGCCCGAGTACCCGAGAAAATTGTTTGTTGCGATCGTGCCAAGGCTACGTCCTTACCAGTGTGGCGTAACTAGGGTTAAACTTCTGGGCAGGCACCTGCGGGTCCACTATTTTTTAAGGGGGGACTTAAGTTAGAATATGGTTAAGTGCATTTTTATCAAATATTTTTTTTGGGGGGAGGGGGAGGGTTGTTTAAAAAAAATATGGCTGTTAGGAGGTTATTTAGGCACCTTTTTCACATACAAAGTGTTACATGTAATGTGAGTTTCTTTTTTTAAGGCAGAGAAAGGTTCATTTTTTTATGCGAATAGCCTTTTGGGGGGTTGGCTTTTAATATTGTTGTTGTTGATGTGGGGGGGGGGGGGGGGCAACATGGGACACTCACACATCCATGCTGAAATATAGACACTTTTTTTCCGGACATATTCTGGCATCCTTAATTATATCAGAAAATGGTGGGGGAGGGGGCTGGTATACCATCTTCCAATGGGGACGGTCTTTAAAACCGACGATTATGCAAACTTGGCGATTTTCAGGGCGCATTGTTATGCATTTGTCGTTCGTGTCCTCGCTATACCAATTTTGGGAATATAGTTACAAACAAAATATCATATATTTACCAACGGATATGTGACAAAATATCGATGAATTGTGCACTTGTGCATAAAAGCGTGAAACTTGGCACAGATGTTTATATTCATGCGAGAAAATGTTTTAGATGTGGAGCCATCGCAAATTTACCCTTTTAGGGGCGTGGCATCCATTTAAAAAAAGGGGGCGGGACTTGTCGTGCCCGCAGTGAAAATGGTGTTTCCCACTTAATACAAAAGCAGGACACTTCACAAAGACATAATTATATAGATTATTAGTGTTTTCCAGATTCGGAGCCACCACAAAAGTACCTTTTTTGGAGGCGTGGCAGCCGTTAAAAGAAAAGGGGGGGGGGTTAATTATTATGCCCACTTTGGAAAACATTGTGCCCATATTTCATGAACGAATAAAACGTCTAACAGACGTTTATATTCATGGGGAAAAAAATCCAGATGTGGAGCCATCTCGAACACACCCTTTTAGGGGCGTGGGAACCATATAAGAAAAAAAAGGGGGCGGGGTTTTCATTATGCCCACCCTGGAAATATTGTTCCCACACTCATAGAGAAATGGAACTTTCCAGAAACATTGACATTCATAAGAAAAAAAATTCCAGATGTTGAGCCATCTCGAACACACCCTTTTCGGGGCGTGGCAACCATAAAAGAAAAAAGGGGGCGGGGTTTTCATTATGCCCACCCTGGAAATATTGTTCCCACATTCATAGAGAAATGGAACTTTCCACAGACATTGACATTCATGAGAAAAACAATTCCAGATGTGGAGCCATCGCGAACACACCCTTTAAGGGGCGTGGCAGCCATATTGAAAAAAAAGGGGGGCGGGGTTCTCATTATGCCCAACATGGAAAAAAATGTGCCCACATCTCATAAACGAATGAAGCTAATTACCACAAACATTAATATTCACGAGAAAAAAAAAAGTCACACGTGAAGCCATAGTAAACACACCGTTTTAGGGGCGTGGCAGCCATAGTAAAATGGGGGGGGGGTAGTCATGATGCCCCTATAAAAGAAAGTCATGCCTACCTTTCATTAATGGATTAAACTCCACACGGACAATATATTCATGAAAATCTTTCCTTTTTTTGTAATTTGAAGCCATCATAAACTTATCCTTTAAGATGCATGGCATCTATTTTTTTTAAAATGGGGGGGGGGGGGGTGCTACTAATCATTTGCCCACCATCGAACTTTCATAAATGACTAAACTTCACACAAACTTGGTGCAAGATAACAAATTCATATGTAGAGCCACAGCAAACTCATCCTTTTAGAGGTGTGAGGGGCCTACTCACTGTGCCCACAATTGCAATTTTTAATTTTTTTTTTGATTTCTTATAATGTTGATTGGCCCATAACCTATATTATTTGGTAATACAATGACTTACACCAAAGAGCATGGGTAAGTACCGGTAGGCTAACCCGTGTTATAGGGTTCAATGTGTGTACTTGCACCTACTTGTATATTATCATGCACATCTAAATTCCAGAGTGATTTCAAAATTACAAATACACAGCACACAATGGCAGCCCTAAACTCTAACATTTAACATTTAAGGGCCATGGAAATCCTTTTTTTTAGGGGGGGGGAGGAATGTAAAATCCCCCTACCCCCTACCCGTTGCGCCGCATTGACAGCAGATTGGACAACACGATGTACTCGCCTCACAAAGTGGTGGACACGTCCACTATGACTTCATATTCAATGAATCTGTGTACCACCACCACACAACCCCTTGTGGTCTGTCAGAAAAAAAGGCAGGGGAAACAATGTATTTGGAGAAGTAACACTAGTCTTTCCAGGACTTCTGAGTACCCCAGTTTATACCCCAATTCAGATATTGCTGCAGTTGAAAGGTTAACAGTAACTGGGTTAATATAGATGAGGCAAGAATGCATAGTGAAAGAAAACAAAGGGTTTGCCAACAGTAACTTCCAACTATAAAGGCGGCTCTACTCAAACATTTTAAACAGCTATATGCGGTGGATTTTATTATATGAAACGCGGTCAAAATTTTCCACGTTGTGCATATTGAGTAACCCCCCCCCCCCATTTAAAAATGGACGCCGCGCCTCTAACAGGGTAGGTTTTTTGATGGCTTAACATTAAAAAAAAAGAAGATTTTTATGAATATATTGTCCTAGTGGAATTTAATCAATTCGTTTATGAGATGTGGGCAC
Source organism: Patiria miniata (assembly GCF_015706575.1). Taxonomy (NCBI): domain Eukaryota; kingdom Metazoa; phylum Echinodermata; class Asteroidea; order Valvatida; family Asterinidae; genus Patiria; species Patiria miniata. Next base: position 13,533,461 of record NW_024037051.1, read on the forward strand.
ATTTTTCCCATGTTGGGCATAATGAGAACCCCGCCCCCTTTTTTTTTAATATGGCTGCCACGCCCCTAAAAGGGTGTTTCCGCGATTGCTCCACATCTGGAAAAAAATTTCTCATGAATGTCAATGTTTATGGAAAGTTCCATTTCTCTATGAGTGTGGGAACAACCTTTTTTTTAAATCTGTGCCAAGTTTCACGCTTTTATGCAAAAGTGCACAATTTTTTCACATATCCGCTGGACTGGACAGACTGCATTGTAAGATCCCCACCATAATGTGAGTTACCAATATTAATATCCCTCTAGAAAGTTTACGATTGTTTTTTTTTTTTTTTTGGGGGGGGGGGGACAATTGAACTGGTAGCTTGCACATGACACCCGACACCCGACCGACACCCGGGTGTCGGTCAATTCGCCGACAACCACTTCGCCGTACATGGGGCAGTGTGGTGCAACTTTCATAATTGTTTTGCCTTGTCCTTTTCTGGTAGCGTGAGTTATGCCTACTAATGACAAAAAATATTGCCAAACCAACAGAAGTTGGTTTTGTTGCCCTTTCTGTAGAATGTGCGCTTAATTTCAAAAGATTTTCTGTGAGAAAAATATACCATGGGTCCGAAGTCCCATTGGTCCGAAGTCCCATTGGTCCGAAGTCCCATTGGTCCGAAGTCCCATTGGTCCGAAGTCCCATTGGTCCGAAACAGAATACTGTGGCGGAACCGAGATTTTCATGAATATATTGTCCGTGTGGAGTTTAATCCATTAATAAAAGGTAGGCATGACTTTCTTTTATAGGGGCATCATGACTATACCCCCATTTTACTATGGCTGCCACGCCCCTAAAACGGTGTGTTTACTATGGCTTCACGTGTGACTTTTTTTTTTCTCGTGAATATTAATGTTTGTGGTAATTAGCTTCATTCGTTTATGAGATGTGGGCACATTTTTTTCCATGTTGGGCATAATGAGAACCCCGCCCCCTTTTTTTCAATATGGCTGCCACGCCCCTTAAAGGGTGTGTTCGCGATGGCTCCACATCTGGAATTGTTTTTCTCATGAATGTCAATGTCTGTGGAAAGTTCCATTTCTCTATGAATGTGGGAACAATATTTCCAGGGTGGGCATAATGAAAACCCCGCCCCTTTTTTTCTTTTATGGTTGCCACGCCCCTAAAAGGGTGTGTTCGAGATGGCTCAACATCTGGATTTTTTTTTCTCATGAATGTCAATGTTTCTGGAAAGTTCCATTTCTCTATGAGTGTGGGAACAATATTTCCAGGGTGGGCATAATGAAAACCCCGCCCCCTTTTTTTTCTTATATGGTTCCCACGCCCCTAAAAGGGTGTGTTCGAGATGGCTCCACATCTGGATTTTTTTCCCCATGAATATAAACGTCTGTTAGACGTTTTATTCGTTCATGAAATATGGGCACAATGTTTTCCAAAGTGGGCATAATAATTAACCCCCCCTTTTCTTTTAACGGCTGCCACGCCTCCAAAAAAGGTACTTTTGTGGTGGCTCCGAATCTGGAAAACACTAATAATCTATATAATTATGTCTTTGTGAAGTGTCCTGCTTTTGTAACAAGTGGGAAACACCATTTTCACTGCGGGCACGACAAGTCCCGCCCCCTTTTTTTAAATGGATGCCACGCCCCTAAAAGGGTAAATTTGCGATGGCTCCACATCTAAAACATTTTCTCGCATGAATATAAACATCTGTGCCAAGTTTCACGCTTTTATGCAAAAGTGCACAATTTTTTCACATATCCGCTGGACTGGACAGACTGCATTGTAAGATCCCCACTATAATGTGAGTTACCAATATTAATATCCCTCTAGAAAGTTTACGATTGTTTTTTTTTTTTTTTTTTTTGGGGGGGGACAATTGAACTGGTAGCTTGCACATGACACCCGACACCCGACCGACACCCGGGTGTCGGTCAATTCGCCGACAACCACTTCGCCGTACATGGGGCAGTGTGGTGCAACTTTCATAATTGTTTTGCCTTGTCCTTTTCTGGTAGCGTGAGTTATGCCTACTAATGACAAAAAATATTGCCAAACCAACAGAAGTTGGTTTTGTTAGCCTTTCTGTAGAATGTGCGCTTAATTTCAAAAGATTTTCTGTGAGAAAAATATACCATGGGTCCGAAGTCCCATTGGTCCGAAGTCCCATTGGTCCGAAGTCCCATTGGTCCGAAACAGAATACTGTGGCGGAACCGATCCTGACACCATTTGTAGCGGAACCGGCGGGTGTTGGCGGGAACCCGAGGGGACTGGTCTTTCTTATCCCAGGACTCCAACCCACACCAATTATCCCACAAAAATATCTATTAGCCTAACGAACGGGTGAGCGGCTACCCATACGAAAGGGGGGACAATTAACGAACGGTGGACTAAGCCTAGGGGCTGTTCATTTGGTGGAGATTTACCACCGTTTTGTAATTGAGTAATTCATTGAATGTAATTAGAGCAAGACAAGTAGCGACGATAGGCCTCAAAGTGAACTCAGGTAACCCTCACAACAGACCTAGGTAACCCTCAGTGAACTTGGTAACCATCACTTTGAACCTAGTAACCCTCAAAGTGAACCTGGGTTAACACTCACATAGACAGTTATTCCAAAGACGATTATCAATAGGACTTATTCAAGAATAGTTATAACAAGGGTCAACTGCAGTTACTTCACCCTTTGTAGTAAACTTAGCCTTAGGTTACCCTCACGTGGTCAACTGCACCACATGATTACAAACTTATACAAGCATAATCCTTGTTATTATCACAGTTCCAATAACCCTCACACAGATTGAGCTGTCCCAATAACCCTCACAGAGGAAAGGTAACCCTCAACCCAATTTTCACTATGAGCCCGATGTACATATAGCCCTCGCACAAGAAAGGTAACCCTCGACACAATTTATCGTCAGAGCAGGCTGTACTATGTGAATATAACCCTCACAATATCCAAATAACCCTCACACGATCTGAGCGGCCCCAATAACCCTCACAGGAAACCAGTTACCCTCACAGTGAGTTATACAATATAAACCGTACGTGCAATAAATCTCACATGAAACAGGTAATCCTCACAAGTGCTTAGAACACGGCAAAGAGTAAACTCGTTAGGCAAGCTAATCCAGTGATTACGGCAATAATTGCTTCAGTCGTAAAACCCCACCGAATGGTGTCCAACCAACGACAAGCAATCTATCACCGAATCACAGTCTCACTAGCCTCTCAAACCAAGTTCTACAACTCCTTGCCCTTTTGTTCTAGCATTAATCAAGACACAATAATCAGTCTTAATTTCCCTACTAGATTTCATCTAAATCTTTGTCCCCAATTATCTTAGACATTCGACACTGAATAACAGACCTTGAGCTACAACTTCACTCAATATATATTACATAACACTTAGCTTACTGCTACTTAACCCGGAGCTACAGCTCCCGAACCCGGCCGCACCAGAGCGTCCACCGTCAGAGATGAGCTCCTACTCCCGACCGGGGAGTAAGCAACAGCAACGAAGACCCCAGAAACGGCACCGCGACTTGACTCGTCCCTGAACCCCGAAGCTTGGCTTCTTGCAACTTGGCAACAGCACCAGAACGCGCTCCTACTACATTGACGTCATCTTGCGAACTCACGAGATGATCTCAGGACCCCAAGCTAAAGCATGCTAATTCGCGCACAGCCTTCACAATACGCGTTGCTGATTGGTCACTGTTCACCATGAATTATTAATCTCCTGATCACGCAGAACAATTTATTGCTGATTGGTCCACGCGCACTTTGGCATTATAAGCACGCACCAAATGTCCCAGACCACGCGCATAAATAATTCGTAGGACTTAGACTCCTACACAAGCCTTCATATACATGTTCCCCCGTTTCGTCACAATACTGTGTAGTTCCACTTGTTCAGGTTGACTGACTCTAACCCTAATCCTAATTCTATGGGTGTCGGACCAATGGGACTTCGGACCAATGGGACTTCGGACCAATGGGACTTCTGACCAATGGGACTTCGGACCAATGGGACTTCGGACCAATGGTACTTCGGACCAATGGTACTTCGGACCAATGGTACTTCGGACCAATGGGACGTCGGACCAATGGTACGTTTATACCAATGGATCGTATAGACCAATGGGACTTCGGACCAATGGGACTTCGGACCAATGGGACTTCGGACTATAGAGACGTCCCCGAAAAATCAACCCTAAATGCTTTGAATTTATAGAATGACAGCACAGAGTTTAAGAAAGACCCCCTCTTAATATAACTGTGGAACTGCCCTATTTTTGCTTTTACCTGTCAGATCCAGAACAGTTTCCTCGTGGTCTACTGGAGCAAATACCAAGGCCTTCAATAGTACATTTCGTCCGCCTTCATCTGAAATTTAAGAAATTAAAAAGGTCATCTAAAGTACATGTATACGTATTTAACTGGCTTATCCATTTTGTGCCAGCAACAAAAGAGATATAGCGCACAGCCGCAAATAGGCGGGCGCTTTCGAATTAACATAAACCAAACAGGTTACGTCATCTTAAAGAAGATTTTAAGTTTTATATCTAGAGAACTACAATTTCGATTGGGTTGAAACCTTGAAGGTACATGACCAGGGATGTGTCATAGACGAAAATTTAAATGAGATTATTATGACGTCATAATGTGATTTTTATTCAGATCTTTGAAATTTTGAAGATTATAATCATATCTCACGAACACAACATGCTCAACTCAAAATTGATAGTCACAATCAGCCCAATTGTGTTAGAAAGTTGCGACTCGTTATAATGTCATCAAAAACATGACTTTCTTTTTATTTTTCGATCATTTACACGCATATACACTTCCACAGAAAAGCATAAACCAGTAACAAAATCATTACGCTGAAAGGTCCTATATATTCTGTTCTCAGACAGATATAGACTTTGTCTTGTTCTTCTTCTTTTTGTTTGAATGTATTTGCACAGTACCTAAAACATCTGCAGTGCCACCCAGTAGAGTTTCCTTGTACTTGACCAGAGCTTCGTCATCGGCGTCAAGTTCTTGAATCGTCTGCAAGTCCACCTCTTTGGGCGGTTTGTAGTCGCGGGTAAGCTCTTCAGTACCCCTCTGAGCTGGCACGGCTTCTGGTTCATCTCCCCTCTTTACTGCACTCCGACAGGGAGAGACAGAATTAACTTTAACGCTTGTATTACATTATACTACATTAAAGAAGATTCCCTGCTGAAAATGATAATAAAAAGAACTTTCCGTGGTTTGGGGCAGTACCTTATAAAGAGTAGCAGTTGTTTTCTGCAGACTGACGCGGTACAGGGATGCATGGGTTAACACGTACCTTTTCCAGACATGGCGTTTCAGAGTTGGACTGTACCAAACTATTCCGAAGATTTAAATTACTACAAGCAAATGTCAATGTCTGAAATCGCAGAGACTGCTTCTAACTACAACTGCCTGAAATTATACAAATCTATGTGCTATTTTTCGTGAACATTTCACAGACTTTCAGGAATGAAGGGGGATTGTTTTGTTTGTAAGTTTTTTTTTAATGTTGTCCATCGTCTTTACACTGCTTAAGGGTGTGCTTTAATTAACCGAGAACCCACACTAACTCCGCATGGCAAAGAATTGCATATTTTAAAAGTTTACTCTATTTTCAAATATTTGCACATGTTTGGCAATGTGGCCATGACAAATCAAGGTAGGTCCGTGTGACCATGTGACACATTAGTGTGTTTGGCAGTTTGGCTTCATCTGATATTTCTGTTGTGAATCTCTTAAAAGTCGCACGCTCACTCTCAACGAAGAGATGTCCTTTTGTTAAAGCAGTAATAAAACAGGTACGGCAGAATTTTATTTGCTTATTTTCTCAAAATTAAATGCAAAACCTACTCATTTTTTTGAATGAGATTTCCTCAAAAAGCGACATTTAGTCATTTAATTATTTCTTCACAAAACTTGAATTGCTAGACAATTTGTCAGGGAGTGTTAAAAACGCAAAACGCCCTTTTTTTAGTGGGTTGCAAAATGCCTAAAAATGGGATGAAGTACAATTTTCACTAAATTAAAAAAAAATCAGAGCCAGGAAACATGCTTCCTTAACCCTGAACTCCAAAGAATGTATTGGGGATGCAGTACCAAATGCTAAAAAAAACACTAATGGTAATGGGCTTTTGCACAGGCCATCGCGAAGCTGCAATCGGCTCAGTGAGAACGTGTCTCGGACGCTCAATTCAGGCCCAATTCAAAACATGATTCAGCAACTTTTGATTTGAAATCGAGATCCTAGAATATTGTTTTTCTCAAAAAATGCAGCTGAAGCTAAGCTGAAATTTCATCAGATTGGTTGTTCAGCATCCTTCTTCAGATATTGAGCACTTTTTGTTGCTTCAAACGAACAAAATGCACAAATTACAAATGATGGACTTTACCTTTAATATAGATCTATGCTTATAAGTGAGATTAGTATGACAGATACAAACAATCATGCAAACCTACACTCGGTCAGGTATTGCCGCAGGTATTCCAGAAGCAACTCATCTTTGGCCGATTTGTCTGAGAAAAGTAAACAAAAAAGTGAAATCCAAACCAAGTCAAAAAAGTGAAAAGACATACAAATGTTATACTTGTGTAATGTTATTGTTATGTTTTCTCTAAGATGTTCGTCATATATTTTGTAAACGCAAACTTGTACCTTTAATGTTATTTAATATAATACTTAATATGTCTCCGTCCTTTGAATATTTATTGTATGGCTGTTCTATACTCGTAAGTCATTATTACTCATTTACTGTGTTTGATGCTTAGAAGTGTAAATAATTCGTCTGTTTTTGTGTAATGGCATGCTTAAAACAAGCTACAACACAATACAATTTTTGCTCTCTACCAGTCTTTACATCTTAACCAAGACTGGTATTATTCCTCATTTCTGCCGTTATACGAGGAAATACATGTGTTTGCGAATAGTTTAATTCCCAATCGTATAGACAAAGCGCAGTTAGAGGATAAAGACAGGGTCAAAAAGACTGTGTGCCAAATGCCATGCCTGTATCATCAAAGGCACAATTCCCTCAAATATTTTCCCTATCTGTCCCACTTTAAGTCTTACATAGGGTCTGTCTTACAATCACCTGAACATGTACTATACCTTGAAGTGCCGTCGCGCATACACAGCTGAGGCACATCAAGAGAATCACACAGGCGTGTCCCTTCATTTCAAGTCTCTTCTGTTCTTTTCTAACGAAAAAAAAATGGGGCAGTCATGTTGAAAAGACGTTTGTATTGATACACCGTGGAAGTGACCATGGGAAGTGAAAAGTCCCATCGTCCATCTTTGGTTAAATTGTACACACGGATGTCGCTAGAGAAGGGATGTTGGGTCATCCACCCAATCAATCGGTTTGTCGGCAAAACTGTTGTCCTGTCGGCATATATACTTTAGTTTTGTAGGTTGTGTATATTATACACGAGTGCCACTAGTGAAGGGGTGTGTGAACCCCCCATCAATTGGTTTTGTCGGAAAGATTGTCGTCCTGTCGGTAAATATACTTTGGTTTGTGTACACACGAGTACCACTAGAGAAGGGTTGGGGTGACACCCCCATACATTTTGGCAAAATTGTGGTCCTGTCCAATATATGCTTTGTCGAATGTTCGCTCGTACCCTCGTTCTGCAAACAGGGCGCTGGAAAGGGCAGATGAGTTTCACAGAATCTTGTGAAGGAAGTGGTGATGGCATTCTGGGTAATTTATCACGACCTATGTATAAAGCATCTGGCTGCAGCTGTAGACCGCGGTTAGCCAATGCGCGCAAATACTATCCGAAAAGTTTGCCATAGAAATGCATACACACCACACCGGATGTGATTTCTTTTTCATTGCGGACCATGTGGACAAATTTTGAGCGTCGAATGATATGCATTTTCGACCCTTCATGAATTCGAAACGGAGCCTGAGCAACTGACAGGAGTTGAAAATTTACAAAACAGATACGTTTTACAGATTTTCCTACATTGTTATGCTTTATCAACCAAAGAAGGGCGCCGCATTTATGAATAGGAATAAAAGATGAATGACTTAGTCTTAACGGCCTTTCAAACCTTGCAGGGTCGTGGTCGTGACGACTTGCAGGTCACATGTCACGCAAAATCTATCCAATCAGAGCGTTAATTCGTCAGCCCTTCCCAGCGTCCTGTTTGCAGGGTGGGGGTACGAGCGAATGACGAATGGCGCAACCTTTCTTCCCATAATTGTTTGAAGATCGTTCACTTTGAATATTGCGGCCCGGGCGTAGACGCCATCCAACTTTTGGGGGCACTGATCGACATGCCCCAAAAGTTGGATGGTGTCCACCCCGGGCTAGCTTCCAGTACAGACGGCCTGTCAACAATTTGTTGTCCACACCCTCCATTTAAATTAAGGCGACGCCCTGTATTTGCATTTCTCACAGCGCTTGTACCCGAGTTTTGATCGACCGAACAATCTGTTCACATGTAAAAAATATGCGTTCCAACCTGTGAGTGTGCATTCAACCTGTGAAAACAACACCATTGAATCGTCTGCATTGTTTTCATGAGCAGTTTTCAAAAACGCTGCAAGCAATCAATGCCAGCGGCAGCAGCGGCCGAGCAGTTTGGCCTTTTCGAACAGGCACATTTTCAACGGGCACTGCATTAGTAAGAAGCAAAGGTGTTACTACTTAGTTGTTTGGTCAGTGTTGGTGCATTTTGCTATACCATCAAAACACATTACAAGAACCACCTCATTTGAAGGACAATCACTCAAAGTCCATACTTGTGGTACCCTCTTTCCTGCAAAACCACGTGGTCACCAGACTGCTACTAAATCCCAACTCAAACATTTGACAGAAATTAAAACACTGGTGTGTATGTGCGCTAGAAAACATGCAGACCGCAAATAACTATTAAAGTGAACGAGTGCGAGTAGCACGCACAATAAGCTCTGTACGTCTCGACAAGAAAGTCTTGCATGAAATATATCAAACATATGGAACACCATACTCTAGATTTATGCCTAGATTTATAGCGATTTGTGATAAATACAGCGTGACTATAACATTATTGCACATATTTTGCCTCCGTTTACAAACATTTCTCTTAAACATCTTTCCGAATTGTAACTAACAATTTTGGTTAAGTGTTTAATTTATGTACTTTGATGTTTTTGAGAATTGAAATTTGGAAGTTATAATTGATGGGGAATGTAGTGGGCATATTTTGGTCCATTTCCCGGGGACAGACTGACCGACCACCAAGTGACATGTAAAAGCTCCTGCCAGAGACTGAAAACATTCAGAGACACGAGTATTGTTTCCAAATTTCCTCTCGTTGTTAGCTGGCACACGTAAGGCCTGTATAGTGGGGCTGTTGAGTGATACGATTTTGTGACTAAAGCATGAAACTTCACACATTGGTTCTTCATGCCCTGAAGACAATTTTCAGATGTAGAGACATTTCATATTTGACCTCTGTGACCTTTGAGGGTCAATGACCTTTACACTATTTATAACAATTGTTCTTGAAAACACTACTTTCCTATGACCCATGTCATAGGTCTTCAGGCCATGAAAATAAAGATCAGATGCGAAAGCAAAAAAATATTAGACCTTTAGAGACCTTCAAGAGGTCAATGACCTTTGTATACATGTTTATCGTTATAATGATTTAATCTTTAAACCCCAACTTTTTTTAAGACCAAGTCTACATGTGAATGTTACGTGTTCATGCTATGATTTTTTTTTCATAAGTAAGGCATTTCATATCTGACCTGTGATGACCTTCAAGAGGTCAATAAACTTCGTATGCCCTGTTTATAGATATTTATATGATTTATTATTCAAAACCCAACTATTTCCTGACCCAAGTCTAAAAGTTAGCTCTTTGTGACATGAAAGGAATTTGCAGACATGGGGACATCATATCTGACCCTCGGTATCCTTTGATAGGTAAATGAAAGTATTTTTCGCTATTTTTCATAATTATTCGTCAAAACGCCTTTTTCGTGTCTGGAGCCTCCATATTGCAAAAGAAAGGTATTGCACATATTATTATACAGTCATGTAATGAATTCAAATCCCACAAAAAATTGGGGTTATATCTGACATCCATTTCCTTTTTTCAATTGGCAGACGCAACATGTTGCGACTGGGATATACTGTTGGACTTTCTTTACAATGTAATATGTACAAATGTCTAACAATAGTCACGCAAGCTTGTGTACTTATCACACTCTGTGGTATGGACTTGGGTCAATCATGTTTAGCCTTTTACCAAGCCCACTGGTCACTGTTGGAGTTTGATTATTGTCCAATGGACCTCTTGTATTCTGTTGCGCCCCTGTCTGCCCTTCAATAAGGGAAATGGAGATCAGAGGTCATAACAAAATTGTCTTTAGGGTCTGAATTCATGACATGCTGTAGAATAATACTTAAAATACATTTTTTTAAAACTATATTTAGACTTCAGTGGGTCATGGAAAATTGGCATTTGGAATATTAAATATGATAAATAGCGGAAAAAAGGGTATGCAAAGTTTATTGACCTCTTAAAGGTCACCAAGGGTCAAATATAAATGCTCACACATCTGAAAATTCTGTTTATGTCACGAAAAGCCAACTTTTAGACTCGAATCATAAAATAGTGGGGTATTGAACAGTAAATCTAATAAATGTCTATAAAAAGGGCATACAAAGTTCATTGACCTCTTGAAGGTCACCAGAGGTCAGATATGAAATGCCCTTCATATGAAAATGCTATTCATAGCATCAACACCTAACTTTTAGAGTTGGGTCTTGAAAAAGTTGGGGTTTAAAGTGTTAATCTTATAAATAACTATAAATACTGTATATATAGGTCATTGACCTCTGAAAGGTCACCGAAGGTCAAGTATGATATTTTTTCACTATTTCCATGGCCTGAAGACCTATGACGCAGACTGAGGTCATAGGAAAGTTAATTGATCTCTCAAAGGTCACAAGAGGTCAAATATGAAATGTCTCCACATCTGAAAATTTTCTTCATGGCATGAAGAACCAACGTGCGAAGTTTCATGCTTTAGTCACAAAGTGCACAATTGTATCACATATCTGACCTTAACAGCCCCACTAATAGGGGCACGGGGAATTAATCAGGCGGGGTCAGTGGACGGTCATGCATACAAACAATGCGTTCATGAAAACTCTCCTCCAGCGCGGCGGAATCAACTTCAGGTTAGGCACACAAACAATGGTGTGTTTACGGTAACTCGACCGACCTGGAATTTTTACGGCCAAATTGATGGCCTCAAACTTTTTATTGCCATTTTGAAGGTTGATATTGATAATTTTAAACGAACAAATTTCAAACATTTCAAGTACTTTTAATAATTTGCCACGGGCATAAACCATATTCCACACTTGAAACTGACCATGTTTTGACACAAACATACCTGTGTTAAAAGTGCGAAAAATCGCACTTTAAGAATTTAAAGGAAATTTCTTAAGTTAAAGAGCCCCCAAATTTGCTCTAAAATGCAGCAGCTAAGAGAGCTTCTAAAGTTAAAAATGTTTAACCCCTCGCCATGGCTTCGCAGGTTGTTAAATCACAGCAAAACTTCCCCAACACTGAGGTTTTTAAAAAATCCTGTGGAGAACCCTGGGACGGTACCAGGCGCGGTAATTTCCGTAAAAAAAAAAAAAAATTGCATTAGCCCCCCCCCCAAAAAAATTGCATTAGCAAAAAAAGGATTGTGATGTACATGCAAACTGTCTCCTCCTAAAGAAGAAATAGCCGTGACAAGGGTGCATTAGTTAATATAGTGTGAATGATTTTAGGATTTTATTGGCGCTCCCCATTGAAAATAGGGCATGAGCCCCCCCCCCCCCACCCCGAGGCCTAAGTGTCTGGAAAAAATAACCGATCTACATTTCAGAAGGCTTCCTTGAAAATAATTCTTGATCCACCGTGCTGCCCCCCCCCCCCCCCCCAAAAAAAATATTGGTTCTAGAACCGCGCCTGGACGCTACAAATTAATTTGGAATGAAATGTATCGATTGAGTATCTTGAATGCTTGAATGCTTGAATAATGTTTTTATACATTTTTTTTTGCGAAAGAACACGCATGGTTTATGGGCATGCAGAACTTAAATGAAAAAAAAATACAAAATAGAATTATTTCCTTATATACCTATACCTACCTGGATTGTTTTTTTTCAGGCCGTTACGGTAAACAGTAATTACAATGGAACACGCCCCCACACTGTGGGCTTGGATGTCATGACCTCCTCCCTGTTTACAATTCCGGTCATGACATCCGGGGTCTTGTGTTCTGTCGGTTAAGCTTTGTACACTGGTGATGAATGCGTGATGGTACGGGATATGGCATTTCATTAATGTTATTTCAAATGTTATTCTTTAATGTTCAACGTTTTGCTGTTCCATGAGTAATGATGTTTGCTTAAAACACACCAAGTTGGCCTTATAAGAAACAGGTTGAATGGGCCACTTCGGCGCATAAATGCAACGTTTGTGGTCGGTGCTGCATAATTAGGGATTATAGAGGATAAGTGGTAACATAATTATGCTCATAGTCATTACTGGTCACATATGCTTGTCTGTGTTGATAAACACTATAGGATTAGGGATTCGGCCTGAGTTTTTTTTTATTATACCTATTATAATAATATTTATTATAATTAGTATACCAAATATTCCCAAAGAGCGCCCTAAAGGTACTGTAACTTGCAAGCGTTAAAGGGGCACTAGGTCCTGAAATCCTCGAAAATGTTATGTTTTGGATTGTTTACTTAGCCTATTTCAAACATCTGGTTGAAAGGAAACCAACCTAATGTCTTACCGTTTCCGAGAAAAGACGAAAAAATCCGCTTGTTTACATCGGACATGACGGAGTATACGAATACGTTTTTCGTGTGTGTCTCGGGAACAGCGCGCGGTGACCAATCACCAATGCAAAAAAATTGTGGTTTCTTCAAAGTCCGCAAAAGGCGAACAATAATTTACGCCTACGAACATGACGAATGAAATCACAACTAGCATCCAAACAGCTCGAATTTATGGGGTCGCAAAAGTGGAACCCGAAATTCGTTCTCGCACGAATAATAATACAGGATTAACACAAAACGCCCAGTTTTGAAAGGATAGTTGTGTGGATGTTTATATCCTACTTTTAAAAGTTATTTCCGATTATCATCATCTCGTTCAAAGCGCGTTTTGTAGTCCAATTGGGCTGTTCCAGGACCTAGTTGTCCCTTTAAGAAACCTGTAGAAAGGATAGTAGTGAGTAATAATTACAGTTTTAGAGGAGAAGACAGAATACTTCGAGGGAAAAGCATCCGAATCGGGCAGGGACAAACCCAAACTCGGTGTGTCACCGCTGTGACCCGGGTCACATTGGTGGAAGGCGAGGACAGTACTGCTACGCCAACCTGACTGAATTGAAGTAATGGGAATGAGTTCATATTTTCAATCTCGTCTGAGTTTTTGAAAGGTTAATTTGGAACAGGGACGCCCAAAACGAAAGTTAACCATTGAAACACCTGTTCTTCTCACCCCGAAACCGACATGTACCGTCCTTTAAGTCGCCGTAAGCTCTGGGGATTAGCAGGACATTAGGCCTTGTCGTCGTGAACGTTGCTCTAGTGTGTGCATGCGGGCCAGCATTGGTAGGCTAATATACAATGTACATTGACCCCTTCCTGAATCACACGTTAATTAAACTCCAAACTACAATGTAAAAATGTTTGGCAAATAATTTGTTGGGCAAAATATAAACAACGCAATATGTTGAACGTGTTAACTATTCGCCAATCGTTGGTCGAATAATCAACCCTTTTGCCCAACTTGTTTCTTTTACAGTGCAGGTTTGAAACTCAGTGTGCGGCATTCCAAATGCCACGACGTTCAGTTCAGTTCAGTTCAGATACAAATATTTACGTTTGAAAACCTGTGAACCGTTCGTGGTCAATGGAGCTGGAAGTCCGGTGGAAAAAGAAAAGAAAACCAGGTGAACTTACCCGATGTTACAAAAGTGAGTCACAATAATAAGGCGGCAACTTGCGCTTTACTAAACACCAACCGATCTCCACGAGGGGCTCCAAGTAGCTGTCTTTTTTTCTGCGGCTCTCTGTACGCTATCCAGTCACACCGATGCACTGAGAGAGTAGAGTGTTTTTATGGCGAGGACACGAAACAGTAAGTAGTGGCGATCGCGATATGGTCGCTTTCACCTCCGCCCACGGTTGAACAGACTTGGTTATTTCCACCGTGAAAGCATTGGCTTTCGTCCTTGGGAAGTTGTTTTTTTCTATGCAAACAAACTAATAAAATATGCACCAACGCACAAACTAAATGGCACAATGAACCTTATGGCTCAATTGCATATAAGTAGAAATTTAACCTGCATTGAGGTTGAAATTCTACCTCATTTGCACAACTAAATATCAAAGTGACCTTGCACAAACACACCTGTTATACACGCACATCTGTATAGGTACTGCGTACTGTATAGCGGACTGTGCACTGATCTCCTGTCTCGTTAATTATAGTCCAGGCAAAATACTTAAATTTTTAGTGAAACTCACACATACAAACTGCAACAGAATTTGGAATTCTATCTACATTTCCTTGTTTGAAAAAAAATTTCTAAGGGAAATCAATATCAGAGACCGGATAAGGACATAATAAAGATACAAAATGGCTGTTATTAATACCTTAAATTAAGTTGCGCGCAAATACCTTTTACTCATACATTCTCAAAGGTCAGTATTGATGAACTTCAAATTCACAAACTTCTATCTACTGGCACAAACTTCTATCTACTAACAAAAATAAACGGTGAATTATGTGACAAATTTAAAAATTCTTGATCATATGCCAAAATACCGGGGGGAGGGGGACGGCTTAACAGTAAATTCGGCTAAACAGTAGGCGACGGGTTGCCTAACGAACAAAATAAAGGATTATTGTTGCTTACAATAAAAATGTCAACGTCAAAATGTTTTCTTACCAGTATTTTTGGAATTTCCTTGAACTTTTAGTCACCCACCTGCTTTTTAGCCCATTATACAGACGCCTCTTTCCCTGTTTTTTGTTTTCTGGGCTAAACATCACATTTTTATCATTCTTCGAATTTGCAGTAGCTAATTCACGTTGGGTCATTTTTGGAATTCAAATTTACCATTAAGCAACATTTGTAAAATGTAACAAAGGAATTCGAAACTGGTTCATGCGATTACTTTGTTTGTCTCTTTCTTTGTTCCAATTTGAAAATGCTCAAAACTATTTCCCACAAGATACGGCTACATAGCAGCAGCCACAAATGACCATATTTTGATCATTTTTTTGCATAAAAACAAGCACATGTTACTGAAATGAAGCATGTTTAAGAACAACATGTATCATTTCGGTTCTCATTTTGTTAAGATAAAAAAGTGTACGCAAAATCCCGCAAATTCAATGGTTCCATGTTAAGGTACCTTTAGACCGAGACACATGAGAGCCATGTCGGCTGGCGCTGACAGCCCTACTATGGGACTTACAAAACACAAAAACGAAACAGGGGGCATCATGTACCTACGTCTGAGACTCACTCCAAAAGTTACAAGTCTGAAGCCTTGCCGATTTGTCAGTTTGTTGGCCTATTCATCCGCTATCCAACAAGCTATAGTTTGTCAAAATCCATCCATGTTAAGGTACCTTTAGACCGAGACACATGAGAGCCATGTCGGCTGGCGCTGACAGCTCTTGCTATGGGACTTACTGCACAAAAAAGAAACTGAGGCATCATGTACCTACGTCTGGGGCTGACTCCAAAAGTTATAAGTCTGAAGCCTTGCCGATTTGTCAGTTTGTTGGCCTATTCATCCGCTATCCAAGAAGCTATAGTTTGTAAAAATCAATCCATGTTAAGGTACCTTTAGACCGAGACACATAAGAGCCATGTCGGCTGGCGCTGACAGCCCTTGCTATGGGACTTATGGGGGCATCATGTACCTACGTCTGGGGCTCATCCCAAAAGTTTCAAGTCTGAATCATTGGCGATTTGTCAGCTTGTTGGCCTATTCATCCGCTATCCAACAAGCTATAGTTTGTCAAAATCCATCTACGCTAAGGTACCTTTAGACCGAGACACATGAGAGCCATGTCGGCTGGCGCTGACAGCCCTTGCTGTGGGACTTACTGCACAAAAACGAAACTGGGGGCATCATGTACCTACGTCTGGAGCTCACTCCAAAAGTTTCAAGTCTGAATCCTTGCCGATTTGTCAGCTTGTTGGCCTATTCATCTGCTATCCAACAAGCTATAGTTTGTAAAAATCCATCTATGATAAGGTACCTTTAGACCGAGACACATGAGAGCCATGTCGGCTGGCGCAAACAGCCCTTGTTATAGGACTTACTGCACAAAAACGAAACTGGCGGCATCATGTACCTACGTCTGGGGCTCACTCCAAAAGTTTCGGGTTTGATGCCTTATGGACTTATGGGGGCATCATGTACCTACGTCTGGGGCTCATCCCAAAAGTTTCAAGTCTGAATCATTGGCGATTTGTCAGCTTGTTGGCCTATTCATCCGCTATCCAACAAGCTATAGTTTGTCAAAATCCATCTACGCTAAGGTACCTTTAGACCGAGACACATGAGAGCCATGTCGGCTGGCGCTGACAGCCCTTGCTGTGGGACTTATTGCACAAAAACGAAACTGGGGGCATCATGTACCTACGTCTTGAACTCACTCCAAAAGTTTTAGGCCTGAAGCCTTGCCGACTTGTCAGCTTGTTGGCCTATTCATTCGCTATCTCACAAGCTATAGTTTGTCCAATTCCATCTATGTTAAGGTAGCATCAGACCGAGACACTTGAGAGCCATGTCGGCTGGCGCTGACAGCCCTTGCTATGTGACTTACTGCACAAAAACGAAACTGGGGGCATCATGTACCTACGTCTGGGGCTCACTCCAAAAGTTTCGGGTTTGATGCCTTGCCGATTTGTCAGCTTGTTGGCCTATTCATCCGCTATCCAACAAGCTATAGTTTGTCAAAATCCATCTACGCTAAGGTACCTTTAGACCGAGACACATGAGAGCCATGTCGGCTGGCGCTGACAGCCCTTGCTGTGGGACTTATTGCACAAAAACGAAACTGGGGGCATAATGTACCTACGTCTGGAGCTCACTCCAAAAGTTTCAAGTCTGAATCCTTGCCGATTTGTCAGCTTGTTGGCCTATTCATCTGCTATCCAACAAGCTATAGTTTGTCCAAATCCATCCATGTTAAGGTACCTTTAGACCGCGACACATGAGAGCCATGTCGGCTGGCGCTGACAGCCCTTGCTATGTGACTTACTGCACAAAAACGAAACTGGGGGCATCATGTACATATGTCTGGGGCTTACTCCAATAGTTTTAAATCTGAACCCTTGCCGATTTGTCAGCTTGTTGGCCTATTCATCCGGTATATAACAAGTTATAGTTTGTCAAAATCCATCTATGTTAAGGTACCTTTAGACCGAGACACACGAGAGCAATGTCGTCTGGCGCTGACAGCCCTTGCTTTGTGACTTACTGCACAAAAACGAAACTGGGGGCATCATGTACCTACGTCTGCGGCTCACTCAAAAAGTTTCGGGTTTGATGCCTTATGGACTTATGGGGGCATCATGTACCTACGTCTGGGGCTCATCCCAAAAGTTTTAGGTCTGAAGCCTTGCCGACTTGTCAGCTTGTTGGCCTATTCATTCGCTATCTCACAAGCTATAGTTTGTCCAAATCCATCTATGTTAAGGTAGCATCAGACCGAGACACTTGAGAGCCATGTCGGCTGGCGCTGACAGCCCTTGCTATGTGACTTACTGCACAAAAACGAAACTGGGGGCATCATGTACCTACGTCTGGGGCTCACTCCAAAAGTTTCGGGTTTGATGCCTTGCCGATTTGTCAGCTTGTTGGCCTATTCATCCGCTATCCAACAAGCTAGAGTTTGTCAAAATCCATCTACGCTAAGGTACCTTTAGACCGAGACACATGAGAGCCATGTCGGCTGGCGCTGACAGCCCTTGCTGTGGGACTTATTGCACAAAAACGAAACTGGGGGCATCATGTACCTACGTCTGGAGCTCACTCCAAAAGTTTCAAGTCTGAATCCTTGCCGATTTGTCAGCTTGTTGGCCTATTCATCTGCTATCCAACAAGCTATAGTTTGTAAAAATCCATCTATGCTAAGGTACCTTTAGACCGAGACACATGAGAGCCATGTCGGCTGGCGCAGACAGCCCTTGTTATAGGACTTACTGCACAAAAACGAAACTGGCGGCATCATGTACCTACGTCTGGGGCTCACTCCAAAAGTTTCGGGTTTGATGCCTTATGGACTTATGGGGGCATCATGTACCTACGTCTGGGGCTCATCCCAAAAGTTTCAAGTCTGAATCATTGGCGATTTGTCAGCTTGTTGGCCTATTCATCCGCTATCCAACAAGCTATAGTTTGTCAAAATCCATCTACGCTAAGGTACCTTTAGACCGAGACACATGAGAGCCATGTCGGCTGGCGCTGACAGCCCTTGCTGTGGGACTTATTGCACAAAAACAAAACTGGGGGCATCATGTACCTACGTCTGGGGCTCATCCCAAAAGTTTTAGGTCTGAAGCCTTGCCGACTTGTCAGCTTGTTGGCCTATTCATTCGCTATCTCACAAGCTATAGTTTGTCCAAATCCATCTATGTTAAGGTAGCATCAGACCGAGACACTTGAGAGCCATGTCGGCTGGCGCTGACAGCCCTTGCTATGTGACTTACTGCACAAAAACGAAACTGGGGGCATCATGTACCTACGTCTGGGGCTCACTCCAAAAGTTTCGGGTTTGATGCCTTGCCGATTTGTCAGCTTGTTGGCCTATTCATCCGCTATCCAACAAGCTATAGTTTGTCAAAATCCATCTACGCTAAGGTACCTTTAGACCGAGACACATGAGAGCCATGTCGGCTGGCGCTGACAGCCCTTGCTGTGGGACTTATTGCACAAAAACGAAACTGGGGCATCATGTACCTACGTCTGGAGCTCACTCCAAAAGTTTCGAGTCTGAATCCTTGCCGATTTGTCAGCTTGTTGGCCTATTCATCTGCTATCCAACAAGCTATAGTTTGTAAAAATCCATCTATGCTAAGGTACCTTTAGACCGAGACACATGAGAGCCATGTCGGCTGGCGCAGACAGCCCTTGTTATAGGACTTACTGCACAAAAACGAAACTGGCGGCATCATGTACCTACGTCTGGGGCTCACTCAAAAAGTTTCGGGTTTGATGCCTTATGGACTTATGGGGGCATCATGTACCTACGTCTGGGGCTCATCCCAAAAGTTTCAAGTCTGAATCATTGGCGATTTGTCAGCTTGTTGGCCTATTCATCCGCTATCCAACAAGCTATAGTTTGTCAAAATCCATCTACGCTAAGGTACCTTTAGACCGAGACACATGAGAGCCATGTCGGCTGGCGCTGACAGCCCTTGCTGTGGGACTTATTGCACAAAAACAAAACTGGGGGCATCATGTACCTACGTCTGGAACTCACTCCAAAAGTTTTAGGTCTGAAGCCTTGCCGACTTGTCAGCTTGTTGGCCTATTCATTCGCTATCTCACAAGCTATAGTTTGTCCAAGTCCATCTATGTTAAGGTAGCATCAGACCGAGACACTTGAGAGCCATGTCGGCTGGCGCTGACAGCCCTTGCTATGTGACTTACTGCACAAAAACGAAACTGGGGGCATCATGTACCTACGTCTGGGGCTCACTCCAAAAGTTTCGGGTTTGAAGCCTTGCCGATTTGTCAGCTTGTTGGCCTATTCATCCGCTATCGAACAAGCTATAGTTTGTCAAAATCCATCCATGTAAAGGTACCTTTATACCGCGACACATGAAAGCCATGTCGGCTGGCGCTGATAGCCCTTGCTATGGGACTTACTGCACAAAAACGAAACTGGGGGCATCATGTACGTATGTCTGGGGCTCACTCCAAAAGTTTCAAGTCTGAAGCCTTGCCGATTTGTCAGCTTGTTGGCCTATTCATTCGCTATCTCACAAGCTATAGTTTGTCCAAATCCATCTATGTTAAGGTAGCATCAGACCGAGACACTAGAGAGCCATGAAAGCTGGCGCTGACAGCCCTTGCTATGTGACTTACTGCACAAAAACGAAACTGGGGGCATCATGTACATATGTCTGGGGCTCACTCCAAGAGTTTGAAGTCTGAAGCCTTGCCGATTTGTCAGCTTGTTGGCCTATTCATCCGCCATCCAACAAGTTATAGTTTGTCCAAATCCATCTATGTTAAGGTACCTTTAGACCGCGACACATGAGAGCCATGTCGGCTGGCGCTGACACCCCTTGCTATGGGACTTACTGCACAAAAACGAAACTGGGGGCATCATGTACCTACGTCTGGGGCTCACTCCAAAAGTTTCGGGTTTGATGCCTTGCCGATTTGTCAGCTTGTTGGCCTATTCATCCGCTATCCAACAAGCTATAGTTTGTCAAAATCCATCTACGCTAAGGTACCTTTAGACCGAGACACATGAGAGCCATGTCGGCTGGCGCTGACAGCACTTGCTGTGGGACTTATTGCACAAAAACGAAACTGGGGGCATCATGTACCTACGTCTGGAGCTCACTCCAAAAGTTTCGAGTCTGAATCCTTGCCGATTTGTCAGCTTGTTGGCCTATTCATCTGCTATCCAACAAGCTATAGTTTGTAAAAATCCATCTATGCTAAGGTACCTTTAGACCGAGACACATGAGAGCCATGTCGGCTGGCGCAGACAGCCCTTGTTATAGGACTTACTGCACAAAAACGAAACTGGCGGCATCATGTACCTACGTCTGGGGCTCACTCAAAAAGTTTCGGGTTTGATGCCTTATGGACTTATGGGGGCATCATGTACCTACGTCTGGGGCTCATCCCAAAAGTTTCAAGTCTGAATCATTGGCGATTTGTCAGCTTGTTGGCCTATTCATCCGCTATCCAACAAGCTATAGTTTGTCAAAATCCATCTACGCTAAGGTACCTTTAGACCGAGACACATGAGAGCCATGTCGGCTGGCGCTGACAGCCCTTGCTGTGGGACTTATTGCACAAAAACAAAACTGGGGGCATAATGTACCTACGTCTGGAACTCACTCCAAAAGTTTTAGGTCCGAAGCCTTGCCGATTTGTCAGCTTGTTGGCCTATTCATTCGCTATCTCACAAGCTATAGTTTGTCCAAATCCATCTATGTTAAGGTAGCATCAGACCGAGACACTAGAGAGCCATGAAAGCTGGCGCTGACAGCCCTTGCTATGTGACTTACTGCACAAAAACGAAACTGGGGGCATCATGTACATATGTCTGGGGCTCACTCCAAGAGTTTCAAGTCTGAAGCCTTGCCGATTTGTCAGCTTGTTGGCCTATTCATCCGCCATCCAACAAGTTATAGTTTGTCCAAATCCATCTATGTTAAGGTACCTTTAGACCGCGACACATGAGAGCCATGTCGGCTGGCGCTGACACCCCTTGCTATGGGACTTACTGCACAAAAACGAAACTGGGGGCATCATGTACCTACGTCTGGGGCTCACTCCAAAATTTTCAAATCTGAAGCCTTGCCGATTTGTCAGCTTGTTGGCCTATTCATCCGCTATATAACAAGTTATAGTTTGTCAAAATCCATCTATGTTAAGGTACCTTTAGACCGAGACACACGAGAGCAATGTCGTCTGGCGCTGACAGCCCTTGCTTTGTGACTTACTGCACAAAAACGAAACTGGGGGCATCATGTACCTACGTCTGGGGCTCACTCCAAAGTTTTTCAAATCTGAAGCCTTGCCGATTTGTCAGCTTGTTGGCCTATTCATCCGCTATCCAACAAGCTATAGTCTGTCAAAATCTATTCATGTTAAGGTACCTTTAGACCAAGACACACGAGAGCCATGTCGGCTGGCGCTGACAGCCCTTGCTATGTGACTTGCTGCACAAAAACGAAACTGGGGGCATCATGTACATACGTCTGAGGCTCACTCCGAAAGTTTCAAGTCTGAAGCCCTGCCGTTTTGAAAGCTTGTTGGGCTATTCATCCGCTATCCAACAAGCTATAGTTTGTCAAAATCCATTTATGTTAAGATACCTTTAGACCAAGACATATGAGAGCAATGTCGGCTGGCGCAGACAGCCCTTGCTAGGGGACTTACTGCACAAAAACGAAACTGGGGGCATCATGTACCTATGTCTGGGGCTCACTCCAAAAGTTTCAAGTCTGAAGCCTTGCCGATTTGTCAGCTTGTTGACCTATTAAACCGCTATCCAACAAACTATAGTTTGTCCAAATCCATCTATGCTAAGGTACCTTTAGACCGAGACATATGAGAGCCATGTCGGCTGGCGCAGACAGCCCTTGCTATAGGACTTACTGCACAAAAACGAAACTGGGAGCATCATGTACCTACGTCTGGGGCTCTCTCCAAAATTTTCAAATCTGAAGCCTTGCCGATTTGTCAGCTTGTTGGCCTATTCATCCGCTATCCAACAAGCTATAGTCTGTCAAAATCTATTCATGTTAAGGTACCTTTAGACCAAGACACACGAGAGCCATGTCGGCTGGTGCTGACAGCCCTTGCTATGGGACTTACTGCACAAAAACGAAACTGGGGGCATCATGTACATACGTCTGGGGCTCACTCCGAAAGTTTCAAGTCTGAAGCCTTGCCGATTTGTCAGCTTGTTGGGCTATTCATCCGCTATCCAACAAATTATAGTTTGTCAAAATCCATCTATGTTAAGGTACCTTTAGACCGAGACATATGAGAGCAATGTCGGCTGGCGCAGACAGCCCTTGCTATAGGACTTACTGCACAAAAACGAAACTAGGGGCATCATGTACCTACGTCTGGGTCTCACTCCAATAGTTTTAAATCTGAACCCTTGCCGATTTGTCAGCTTGCTGGCCTATTCATCCGCTATATAACCAGCTATAGTTTGTCAAAATAAATCTATGTTAAGGTACCTTTAGACCGAGACACATGAGAGCCATGTCGGCTGGCGCTGAGAGCAATTGCTAAGGGACTTACTGCACAAAAACGAAACTGGGGGCATCATGTACCTACGTCTGGGGCTCACTCCACAAGTTTCAAGTCTGAAGCCATGCCGATTTGTCATCTTGGAGGCCTATTCATCTGCTATCCAACAAGCTATAGTTTGTCAAAATCCATCCATGTTAAGGTACCTTTAGACCAAACACATGAGAGCCAAGTCGACTGGCGCTGACAGCCGTTGCTATGTGAAAAAACTGCACAAAAACGAAACTAGGGGCATCATGTACCTACGTCTGGGGCTCACTCCAAAAGTTTTAGGTCTGAAGCCTTGCCGACTTGTCAGCTTGTTGGCCTATTCATTCGCTATCTCACAAGCTATAGTTTGTCCAAATCCATCTATGTTAAGGTAGCATCAGACCGAGACACTTGAGAGCCATGTCGGCTGGCGCTGACAGCCCTTGCTATGTGACTTACTGCACAAAAACGAAACTGGGGGCATCATGTACGTACGTCTGGGGCTCACTCCAAAAGTTTCGGGTTTGATGCCTTGCCGATTTATCAGCTTGTTGGCCTATTCATCCGCTATCGAACAAGCTATAGTTTGTCAAAATCCATCCATGTTAAGGTACCTTTATACCGCGACACATGAAAGCCATGTCGGCTGGCGCTGACAGCCCTTGCTATGTGACTTACTGCACAAAAACGAAACTGGGGGCATCATGTACGTACGTCTGGGGCTCACTCCAAAAGTTTCGGGTTTGATGCCTTGCCGATTTGTCAGCTTGTTGGCCTATTCATCCGCTATCGAACAAGCTATAGTTTGTCAAAATCCATCCATGTTAAGGTACCTTTATACCGCGACACATGAAAGCCATGTCGGCTGGCGCTGACAGCCCTTGCTATGTGACTTACTGCACAAAAACGAAACTGGGGGCATCATGTACGTACGTCTGGGGCTCACTCCAAAAGTTTCGGGTTTGATGCCTTGCCGATTTGTCAGCTTGTTGGCCTATTCATCCGCTATCGAACAAGCTATAGTTTGTCAAAATCCATCCATGTTAAGGTACCTTTATACCGCGACACATGAAATCCATGTCGGCTGGCGCTGAGAGGAATTGCTAAGGGACTTACTGCACAAAAACGAAACTGGGGGCATCATGTACCTACGTCTGGGGCTCACTCCACAAGTTTCAAGTCTGAAGCCATGCCGATTTGTCATCTTGGAGGCCTATTCATCCGCTATCCAACAAGCTATAGTTTGTCAAAATCCATCCATGTTAAGGTACCTTTAGACCAAACACATGAGAGCCATGTCGGCTGGTGCTGACAGCCGTTGCTATGGGGAAAAACTGCACAAAAACGAAACTAGGGGCATCATGTACCTACGTCTGGGGCTCACTCCAAAAGTTTTAGGTCTGAAGCCTTGCCGACTTGTCAGCTTGTTGGCCTATTCATTCGCTATCTCACAAGCTATAGTTTGTCCAAATCCATCTATGTTAAGGTAGCATCAGACCGAGACACTACAGAGCCATGAAAGCTGGCGCTGACAGCCCTTGCTATGTGACTTACTGCACAAAAACGAAACTGGGGGCATCATGTACATATGTCTGGGGCTCACTCCAAGAGTTTCAAGTCTGAAGCCTTGCCGATTTGTCAGCTTGTAGGCCTATTCATCCGCTATCGAACAAGTTATAGTTTGTCAAAATCCATCTATGTTAAGGTAGCATCAGACCGAGACACTTGAGAGCCATGTCGGCTGGCGCAGACAGCCCTTGCTATGTGACTTACTGCACAAAAACGAAACTGGGGGCATCATGTACCTACGTCTGGGGCTCACTCCAAAAGTTTCGGGTTTGATGCCTTGCCGATTTGTCAGCTTGTTGGCCTATTCATCCGCTATCGAACAAGCTATAGTTTGCCAAAATCCATCCATGTTAAGGTACCTTTATACCGCGACACATGAAAGCCATGTCGGCTGGCGCTGATATCCCTTGCTATGGGACTTACTGCACAAAAACGAAACTGGGGGCATCATGTACGTATGTCTGGGGCTCACTCCAAAAGTTCTAGGTCTGAAGCCTTGCCGATTTGTCAGCTTGTTGGCCTATTCATCCGCCATCCAACAAGTTATAGTTTGTCCAAATCCATCCATGTTAAGGTACCTTTAGACCGCGACACATGAGAGCCATTTCGGCTGGCGCTGACACCCCTTGCTATGGGACTTACTGCACAAAAACGAAACTGGGGGCATCATGTACATATGTCTGGGGCTTACTCCAAGAGTTTCAAGTCTGAAGCCTTGCCGATTTGTAAGCTTGTTGGCCTATTCATCCGCTTTCCAACAAGTTATAGTTTGTCAAAATCCATCTATGTTAAGGTACCTTTAGACCGAGACACATGAGAGTCATGTCGGCTGGCGCTGACAGCCCTTGCTATGGGACTTACTGCACAAAAACGAAACTTGGGGCATCATGTACCTACGTCTGGGGCTCACTCCAATAGTTTTAAATCTGAAGCCTTGCCGATTTGTCAGCTTGTTGGCCTATTCATCCGCTATATAACCAGCTATAGTTTGTCAAAATAAATCTATGTTAAGGTACCTTTAGACCGAGACACATGAGAGCCATGTCGGCTGGCGCTGAGAGGAATTGCTAAGGGACTTACTGCACAAAAACGAAACTGGGGGCATCATGTACCTACGTCTTGGGCTCACTCCACAAGTTTCAAGTCTGAAGCCATGCCGATTTGTCATCTTGGAGGCCTATTCATCGGCTATCCAACAAGCTATAGTTTGTCAAAATCCATCCATGTTAAGGTACCTTTAGACCAAACACATGAGAGCCATGTCGGCTGGCGCTGACAGCCGTTGCTATGGGAAAAACTGCACAAAAACGAAACTAGGGGCATCATGTACCTACGTCTGGGGCTCACTCCAAAAGTTTTAGGTCTGAAGCCTTGCCGACTTGTCAGCTTGTTGGCCTATTCATTCGCTATCTCACAAGTTATAGTTTGTCCAAATCCATCTATGTTAAGGCAGCATCAGACCGAGACACTAGAGAGCCATGTCGGCTGGCGCTGACAGCCCTTGCTATGTGACTTACTGCACAAAAACGAAACTGGGGGCATCATGTACATATGTCTGGGGCTCACTCCAAGAGTTTCAAGTCTGAAGCCTTGCCGATTTGTCAGCTTGTAGGCCTATTCATCCGCTATCGAACAAGCTATAGTTTGTCAAAATCCATCTATGTTAAGATTCCTTTAGACCGTGACATATGAGAGCCACGTCGGCTTGCGCAGACAGCCCTTGCTATAGGACTTACTGCACAAAAACGAAACTGGGGGCATCATGTACCTACGTCTGGGGCTCACTCCAAAAGTTTCAAGTCTGAAGCCTTGCCGATTTGTCAGCGTGTTGGCCTATTCATCCGCCATCCAACAAGTTCTAGTTTGTCAAAATCCATCTATGTAAAGGTACCTTTAGAAGGCGACACATGAGAGCCATGTCGGCTGGCGCTGACAGCCATTGCTATGGGACTTACTGCAAAAAAACGAAACTGGGAGCATCATGTACCTATGTCTGAAGCTCACTCCAAAAGTTTCAAGTCTGAAGCCTTGCCGATTTGTCAGCTTGTTGGCCTATTCATCCGCCATCCAACACGTTATAGTTTGTCAAAATCCATCCAAGTTAAGGTACCTTTAGACCGCGACACATGAGAGCAATGTCGGCTGGCGCTGACAGCCCTTGCTAGGGGACTTCCTGCACAAAAACGAAACTGGGGGCATCATGTACGTATGTCTGGGGCTCACTCCAAAAGTTTCAGGTCTGAAGCCTTGCCGATTTGTCAGCTTGTTGGCCTATTCATCCGCCATCCAACAAGTTATAGTTTGTCAAAATCCATCCATGTTAAGGTACCTTTAGACCGCGACACATGAGAGCCATGTCGGCTGGCGCTGACAGCCCTTGCTATGGGACTTACTGCACAAAAACGAAACTGGGGGCATCATGTACGTATGTCTGGCGCTCACTCCAAGAGGTTCAAGTCTGAAGCCTTGCCGATTTGTCAGCTTGTTGGCCTATTCATCCGCCATCCAACAAGTTATAGTTTGTCAAAATCCAACCATGTTAAGGTACCTTTACACCGCGACACATGAGTGTCATGTCGGCTTGCGCTGACAGCCCTTGCTATGGGACTTACTACACAAAAACGAAACTGGGGGCATCATGTACGTATGTCTGGGGCTCACTCCAAAAGTTTCAAGTCTGAAGCCTTGCCGATTTGTCAGCTTGTTGGCCTATTCATCCGCCATCCAACAAGTTATAGTTTGTCAAAATCCATCTATGTTAAGATACCTTTAGACCGTGACATATGAGAGCCATGTCGGCTGGCGCAGACAGCCCTTGCTATAGGACTTACTGCACAAAAACGAAACTGGGGGCATCATGTACCTACGTCTGGGGCTCACTCCAATAGTTTTGAATCTGAAGCCTTGCCGATTTGTCAGCTTGTAGGCCTATTCATCCGCTATATAACAAGCTATAGTTTGTCAAAATAAATCTATGTTAAGGTACCTTTAGACCGAGACACATGACAGATGTCGGCTGGCGCTGACAGCCCTTGCTATGGGACTTAATGCACAAGAACGAAACTGGGGGCATCATGTACCTACGTCCTGAGCTCACTCCAAAATTTCGAGTCTGAAGCCTTTCTGATTTGTAAGCTTGTTGGCCTATTCATCCGCTATCGAACAAGCTATAGTTTGTTAAAATCCATCTATGTTAAGATACCTTTAGACCGAGACATATGAGAGCCATGTCGGCTGGCGCAGACAGCCCTTGCTATAGGACTTACTGCACAAAAACGAAACTGGGGGCATCATCTACCTATGTCTGGGGCTCACTCCAAAAGTTTCAAGTCTGAAGCCTTGCCGATTTGTCAGCGTGTTGGCCTATTCATCTGCCATCCAACAAGTTCTAGTTTGTCAAAATCCATCCATGTTAAGGTACCTTTAGACCGCGACACATGAGAGCCATGTCGGCTGGCGCTGACAGCCCTTGCTATGGGACTTACTGCACAAAAACGAAACTGGGGGCATCATGTACATATGTCTGGGGCTCACTCCAAGAGTTTCAAGTCTGAAGCCTTGCCGATTTGTCAGCTTGTTGGCCTATTCATCCGCCATCCAACAAGTTATAGTTTGTCAAAATCCAACCATGTTAAGGTACCTTTACACCGCGACACATGAGTGTCATGTCGGCTTGCGCTGACAGCCCTTGCTATGGGACTTACTACACAAAAACGAAACTGGGGGCATCATGTACGTATGTCTGGTGCTCTCTCCAAAAGTTTCAAGTCTGAAGCCTTGCCGATTTGTCAGCTTGTTGGCCTATTCATCCGCCATCCAACAAGTTATAGTTTGTCAAAATCCATCCATGTTAAGGTACCTTTCGACCGCGACACATTAGAGCCATGTCGGCTGGCGCTGACAGCCCTTGCTATGGGACTTACTACACAAAAACAAAACTGGGGGGATCATGTACGTATGTCTGGAACTCACTCCAAAAGTTTCAAGTCTGAAGCCTTGCCGATTTGTCAGCTTGTTGGCCTATTCATCCGCCATCCAACAAGTTATAGTTTGTCAAAATCCATTCATGTTAAGGTACCTTTAGACCGCGACACATTAGAGCCATGTCGGCTGGCGCTGACAGCCCTTGCTATGGGACTTACTTCACAAAAACGAAACTGGGGGCATCATGTACGTATGTCTGGGGCTCACTCCAAATGTTTCAAGTCTGAAGCCTTGCCGATTTGTCAGCTTGTTGGCCTATTCATCCGCCATCCAACAAGTTATAGTTTGTCAAAATCCATCCAAGTTAAGGTACCTTTAGACCGCGACACATGAGAGCCATGTCGGCTGGCGCTGACAGCCATTGCTATGGAACTTACTGCAAAAAAACGAAACTGGGGGCATCATGGACCTATGTCTGGAGCTCACTCCAAAAGTTTCAAGTCTGAAGCCTTGCCGATTTGTCAGCTTGTTGGCCTATTCATCCGCCATCCAACAAGTTATAGTTTGTCAAAATCCATCCAAGTTAAGGTACCTTTAGACCGTGACACATGAGAGCAATGTCGGCTGGCGCTGACAGCCCTTGCTAGGGGACTTACTGCACAAAAACGAAACTGGGGGCATCATGTACCTATGTCTGGGGCTCACTCCAAAAGTTTCAGGTCTGAAGCCTTGCCGATATGTCAGCTTGTTGGCCTATTCATCCGCCATCCAACAAGTTATAGTTTGTCAAAATCCATCCATGTTAAGGTACCTTTAGACCGCGACACATGAGAGCCATGTCGGCTGGCGCTGACAGCCCTTGCTATGGGACTTACTGCACAAAAACGAAACTGGGGGCATCATGTACATATGTCTGAGGCTCACTCCAAGAGTTTCAAGTCTGAAGCCTTGCCGATTTGTCAGCTTGTTGGCCTATTCATCCGCCATCCAACAAGTTATAGTTTGTCAAAATCCAACCATGTTAAGGTACCTTTAGACCGCGACACATGAGAGTCATGTCGGCTTGCGCTGACAGCCCTTGCTATGGGACTTACTACACAAAAACGAAACTGGGGGCATCATGTACGTATGTCTGGGGCTCTCTCCAAAAGTTTCAAGTCTGAAGCCTTGCCGATTTGTCAGCTTGTTGGCCTATTCATCCGCCATCCAACAAGTTATAGTTTGTCAAAATCCATCCATGTTAAGGTACCTTTAGACCGCGACACATTAGAGCCATGTCGGCTGGCGCTGACAGCCCTTGCTATGGGACTTACTACACAAAAACAAAACTGGGGGGATCATGTACGTATGTCTGGAACTCACTCGAAAAGTTTCAAGTCTGAAGCCTTGCCGATTTGTCAGCTTGTTGGCCTATTCATCCGCCATCCAACAAGTTATAGTTTGTCAAAATCCATCCATGTTAAGGTACCTTTAGACCGTGACACATTAGAGCCATGTCGGCTGGCGCTGACAGCCCTTGCTATGGGACTTACTTCACAAAAACGAAACTGGGGGCATCATGTACGTATGTCTGGGGCTCACTCCAAATGTTTCAAGTCTGAAGCCTTGCCGATTTGTCAGCTTGTTGGCCTATTCATCCGCCATCCAACAAGTTATAGTTTGTCAAAATCCATCCAAGTTAAAGTACCTTTAGACCGCGACACATGAGAGCCATGTCGGCTGGCGCTGACAGCCCTTGCTATGGGACTTACTGCAAAAAAACGAAACTGGGGGCATCATGTACCTATGTCTGGAGCTCACTCCAAAGTTTCAAGTCTGAAGCCTTGCCGATTTGTCAGCTTGTTGGCCTATTCATCCGCCATCCAACAAGTTATAGTTTGTAAAAAATCCATCTAAGTTAAGGTACCTTTAGACCGCGACACATGAGAGCAATGTCGGCTGGCGCTGACAGCCCTTGCTAGGGGACTTACTGCACAAAAACGAAACTGGGGGCATCATGTACGTATGTCTGGGGCTCACTCCAAAAGTTTCAGGTCTGAAGCCTTGCCGATTTGTCAGCTTGTTGGCCTATTCATCCGCCATCCAACAAGTTATAGTTTGTCAAAATCCATCCATGTTAAGGTACCTTTAGACCGCGACACATGAGAGCCATGTCGGCTGGCGCTGACAGCTCATGCTATGGGACTTACTGCACAAAAACGAAACTGGGGGCATCATGTACATATGTCTGGGGCTCACTCCAAGAGTTTCAAGTCTGAAGCCTTGCCGATTTGTCAGCTTGTTGGCCTATTCATCCGCCATCCAACAAGTTATAGTTTGTCAAAATCCAACCATGTTAAGGTACCTTTAGACCGCGACACATTAGAGCCATGTCGGCTGGCGCTGACAGCCCTTGCTATGGGACTTACTTCACAAAAACGAAACTGGGGGCATCATGTACGTATGTCTGGGGCTCTCTCCAAAAGTTTCAAGTGTGAAGCCTTGCCGATTTGTCAGCTTGTTGGCCTATTCATCCGCCATCCAACAAGTTATAGTTTGTCAAAATCCATCCAAGTTAAAGTACCTTTAGACCGCGACACATGAGAGCCATGTCGGCTGGCGCTGACAGCCCTTGCTATGGGACTTACTGCAAAAAAACGAAACTGGGGGCATCATGACCTATGTCTGGAGCTCACTCCAAAAGTTTCAAGTCTGAAGCCTTGCCGATTTGTCAGCTTGTTGGCCTATTCATCCGCCATCCAACAAGTTATAGTTTGTAAAAAATCCATCTAAGTTAAGGTACCTTTAGACCGCGACACATGAGAGCAATGTCGGCTGGCGCTGACAGCCCTTGCTAGGGGACTTACTGCACAAAAACGAAACTGGGGGCATCATGTACGTATGTCTGGGGCTCACTCCAAAAGTTTCAGGTCTGAAGCCTTGCCGATTTGTCAGCTTGTTGGCCTATTCATCCGCCATCCAACAAGTTATAGTTTGTCAAAATCCATCCATGTTAAGGTACCTTTAGACCGCGACACATGAGAGCCATGTCGGCTGGCGCTGACAGCTCAGCTATGGGACTTACTGCACAAAAACGAAACTGGGGGCATCATGTACATATGTCTGGGGCTCACTCCAAGAGTTTCAAGTCTGAAGCCTTGCCGATTTGTCAGCTTGTTGGCCTATTCATCCGCCATCCAACAAGTTATAGTTTGTCAAAATCCAACCATGTTAAGGTACCTTTAGACCGCGACACATGAGAGTCATGTCGGCTTGCGCTGACAGCCCTTGCTATGGGACTTACTACACAAAAACGAAACTGGGGGCATCATGTACGTATGTCTGGGGCTCACTCCAAAAGTTTCAAGTCTGAAGCCTTGCCGATTTGTCAGCTTGTTGGCCTATTTATCCGCCATCCAACAAGTTATAGTTTGTCCAAATCCATCCATGTTAAGGTACCTTTAGACCGCGACACATGAGAGCCATGTCGGCTGGCGCTGACAGCCCTTGCTATGGGACTTACTGCACAAAAACGAAAACTGGGGCATCATGTACATATGTCTGGGGCTCACTCCAAGAGTTTCAGGTCTGAAGCCTTGCCGATTTGTCAGCTTGTTGGCCTATTCATCCGCTTTCCAACAAGTTATAGTTTGTCAAAATCCATAATGTTAAGGTACCTTTAGACCGCGACACATGAGAGTCATGTCGGCTGGCGCTGACAGCCCTTGCTATGGGACTTACTTCACAAAAACAAAACTGGGGGGATCATGTACGTATGTCTGGAACTCACTCCAAAAGTTTCAAGTCTGAAGCCTTGCCGATTTGCAGCTTGTTGGCCTATTCATCCGCTTTCCAACAAGTTATAGTTTGTCAAAATCCATCCATGTTAAGGTACTTTTAGACCGCGACACATGAGAGTCATGTCGGCTGGCGCTGACAGCCCTTGCTATGGGACTTACTGCACAAAAACGAAACTGGGGGCATCATGTACATATGTCTGGGCTTACTCCAAGAGTTTCAAGTCTGAAGCCTTGCCGATTTGTCAGCTTGTTGGCCTATTCATCCGCTTTCCAACAAGTTATAGTTTGTCAAAATCCATCCATGTTAAGGTACTTTTACACCGCGACACATGAGAGCCATGTCGGCTGGCGCTGATAGTCCTTGCTATCGGACTTACTGCACAAAAACGAAACTGGGGGCATCATGTACGTATGTCTGGGGCTCACTCCAAAAGTTTCAAGTCTGAAGCCTTGCCGATTTGTCAGCTTGTTGGCCTATTCATCCGCCATCCAACAAGTTATAGTTTGTCAAATCCATCTATGTTAAGATACCTTTAGACCGTGACATATGAGAGCCATGTCGGCTGGCGCAGCAGCCCTTGCTATAGGACTTACTGCACAAAAACGAAACTGGGGCATCATGTACTTACGTCTGGGGCTCACTCCAATAGTTTTGAATCTGAAGCCTTGCCGATTTGTCAGCTTGTTGGCCTATTCATCCGCTATAAACAAGCTATAGTTTGTCAAAATCCATCTATGTTAAGGTACCTTTAGACCGAGACACATGACAGATGTCGGCTGGCGCTGACAGCCCTTGCTATGGGACTTAATGCACAAAAACGAAACTGGGGGCATCATGTACCTACGTCTGAGCTCACTCCAAAATTTTCAAGTCTGAAGCCTTGCCGATTTGTCAGCTTGTTGGCCTATTCATCCGCTATCGAACAAGCTATAGTTTGTTAAAATCCATCTATGTTAAGGTACCTTTAGACCGCGACATATGAGAGCCATGTCGGCTGGCGCTGACAGCCCTTGCTATGGGACTTACTGCACAAAAACGAAACTGGGGGCATCATGTACCTATGTCTGGGGCTCACTCCAAAAGTTTCAAGTCTGAAGCCTTGCCGATTTGTCAGCTTGTTGGCCTATTCATCCGCCATCCAACAAGTTATAGTTTGTCAAAATCCATCCATGTTAAGGTACCTTTAGACCGCGACACATGAGAGCCATGTCGGCTGGCGCTGACAGCCCTTGCTATGGGACTTACTGCACAAAAACGAAACTGGGGCATCATGTACCTATGTCTGGGCTCACTCCAAAAGTTTCAAGTCTGAAGCCTTGCCGATTTGTCAGCTTGTTGGCCTATTCATCCGCCATCCAACAAGTTATAGTTTGTCAAAATCCATCCATGTTAAGGTACCTTTAGACCGCGACACATGAGCCATGTCGGCTGCGCTGACAGCCCTTGCTATGGGACTTACTGCACAAAAACGAAACTGGGGGCATCATGTACCTATGTCTGGTGCTCACTCCAAAAGTTTCAAGTCTGAAGCCTTGCCGATTTGTCAGCTTGTTGGCCTATTCATCCGCCATCCAACAAGTTATAGTTTGTCAAAATCCATCCATGTTAAGGTACCTTTAGACCGCGACACATGAGAGCCATGTCGGCTGGCGCTGACAGCCCTTGCTATGGGACTTACTGCACAAAAACGAAACTGGGGATCATGTACGTATGTCTGGGAACTCACTCCAAAAGTTTCAAGTCTGAAGCCTTGCCGATTTGTCAGCTTGTTGGCCTATTCATCCGCATCCAACAAGTTATAGTTTGTCAAAATCCATTCATGTTAAGGTACCTTTAGACCGCGACACATGAGAGCCATGTCGGCTGGCGCTGACAGCCCTTGCTATGGGACTTACTGCACAAAAACGAAACTGGGGGCATCATGTACCTATGTCTGGGGCTCACTCCAAATGTTTCAAGTCTGAAGCCTTGCCGATTTGTCAGCTTGTTGGCCTATTCATCCGCCATCCAACAAGTTATAGTTTGTCAAAATCCATCCATGTTAAGGTACCTTTAGACCGCGACACATGAGAGCCATGTCGGCTGGCGCTGACAGCCCTTGCTATGGAACTTACTGCAAAAAAACGAAACTGGGGGCATCATGTACCTATGTCTGGAGCTCACTCCAAAAGTTTCAAGTCTGAAGCCTTGCCGATTTGTCAGCTTGTTGGCCTATTCATCCGCCATCCAACAAGTTATAGTTTGTCAAAATCCATCCAAGTTAAGGTACCTTTAGACCGCGACACATGAGAGCCATGTCGGCTGGCGCTGACAGCCCTTGCTAGGGGACTTACTGCACAAAAACGAAACTGGGGGCATCATGTACCTATGTCTGGGGCTCACTCCAAAAGTTTCAAGTCTGAAGCCTTGCCGATTTGTCAGCTTGTTGGCCTATTCATCCGCCATCCAACAAGTTATAGTTTGTCAAAATCCATCCATGTTAAGGTACCTTTAGACCGCGACACATGAGAGCCATGTCGGCTGGCGCTGACAGCCCTTGCTATGGGACTTACTGCACAAAAACGAAACTGGGGGCATCATGTACCTATGTCTGAGGCTCACTCCAAGAGTTTCAAGTCTGAAGCCTTGCCGATTTGTCAGCTTGGCCTATTCATCCGCCATCCAACAAGTTATAGTTTGTCAAATCCATCCATGTTAAGGTACCTTTAGACCGCGACACATGAGAGCCATGTCGGCTGGCGCTGACAGCCCTTGCTATGGGACTTACTGCACAAAAACGAAACTGGGGGCATCATGTACCTATGTCTGGGGCTCACTCCAAAGTTTCAAGTCTGAAGCCTTGCCGATTTGTCAGCTTGTTGGCCTATTCATCCGCCATCCAACAAGTTATAGTTTGTCAAAATCCATCCATGTTAAGGTACCTTTAGACCGCGACACATTAGAGCCATGTCGGCTGGCGCTGACAGCCCTTGCTATGGGACTTACTGCACAAAAACAAAACTGGGGGGATCATGTACCTATGTCTGGAACTCACTCCAAAAGTTTCAAGTCTGAAGCCTTGCCGATTTGTCAGCTTGTTGGCCTATTCATCCGCCATCCAACAAGTTATAGTTTGTCAAAATCCATCCATGTTAAGGTACCTTTAGACCGCGACACATGAGAGCCATGTCGGCTGGCGCTGACAGCCCTTGCTATGGGACTTACTGCACAAAAACGAAACTGGGGGCATCATGTACCTATGTCTGGGGCTCACTCCAAAAGTTTCAAGTCTGAAGCCTTGCCGATTTGTCAGCTTGTTGGCCTATTCATCCGCCATCCAACAAGTTATAGTTTGTCAAAATCCATCCATGTTAAGGTACCTTTAGACCGCGACACATGAGAGCCATGTCGGCTGGCGCTGACAGCCCTTGCTATGGGACTTACTGCAAAAAAACGAAACTGGGGGCATCATGTACCTATGTCTGGAGCTCACTCCAAAAGTTTCAAGTCTGAAGCCTTGCCGATTTGTCAGCTTGTTGGCCTATTCATCCGCCATCCAACAAGTTATAGTTTGTCAAAATCCATCTATGTTAAGGTACCTTTAGACCGCGACACATGAGAGCAATGTCGGCTGGCGCTGACAGCCCTTGCTAGGGGACTTACTGCACAAAAACGAAACTGGGGGCATCATGTACCTATGTCTGGGGCTCACTCCAAAAGTTTCAAGTCTGAAGCCTTGCCGATTTGTCAGCTTGTTGGCCTATTCATCCGCCATCCAACAAGTTATAGTTTGTCAAAATCCATCCATGTTAAGGTACCTTTAGACCGCGACACATGAGAGCCATGTCGGCTGGCGCTGACAGCTCTTGCTATGGGACTTACTGCACAAAAACGAAACTGGGGCATCATGTAAATGTCGGGCTCACTCCAAGAGTTTCAAGTCTGAAGCCTTGCCGATTTGTCAGCTTGTTGGCCTATTCATCCGCCATCCAACAAGTTATAGTTTGTCAAAATCCATCCATGTTAAGGTACCTTTAGACCGCGACACATTGAGCCATGTCGGCTGGCGCTGACAGCCCTTGCTATGGGACTTACTGCACAAAAACGAAACTGGGGGCATCATGTACCTATGTCTGGGGCTCCTCCAAAAGTTTCAAGTCTGAAGCCTTGCCGATTTGTCAGCTTGTTGGCCTATTCATCCGCCATCCAACAAGTTATAGTTTGTCAAAATCCATCCATGTTAAAGTACCTTTAGACCGCGACACATGAGAGCCATGTCGGCTGGCGCTGACAGCCCTTGCTATGGGACTTACTGCACAAAAACGAAACTGGGGGCATCATGTACCTATGTCTGGAGCTCACTCCAAAAGTTCAAGTCTGAAGCCTTGCCGATTTGTCAGCTTGTTGGCCTATTCATCCGCCATCCAACAAGTTATAGTTTGTCAAAATCCATCTAAGTTAAGGTACCTTTAGACCGCGACACATGAGAGCCATGTCGGCTGGCGCTGACAGCCCTTGCTAGGGGACTTACTGCACAAAAACGAAACTGGGGCATCATGTACGTATGTCTGGGGCTCACTCCAAAAGTTTCAGGTCTGAAGCCTTGCCGATTTGTCAGCTGTTGGCCTATTCATCCGCCATCCAACAAGTTATAGTTTGTCAAAATCCATCCATGTTAAGGTACCTTTAGACCGCGACACATGAGAGCCATGTCGGCTGGCGCTGACAGCCCTTGCTATGGGACTTACTGCACAAAAACGAAACTGGGGGCATCATGTACCATATGTCTGGGGCTCACTCCAAGAGTTTCAAGTCTGAAGCCTTGCCGATTTGTCAGCTTGTTGGCCTATTCATCCGCCATCCAACAAGTTATAGTTTGTCAAAATCCAATCCATGTTAAGGTACCTTTAGACCGCGACACATGAGAGCCATGTCGGCTTGCGCTGACAGCCCTTGCTATGGGACTTACTGCACAAAAACGAAACTGGGGGCATCATGTACGTATGTCTGGGGCTCACTCCAAAAGTTTCAAGTCTGAAGCCTTGCCGATTTGTCAGCTTGTTGGCCTATTTATCCGCCATCCAACAAGTTATAGTTTGTCAAATCCATCCATGTTAAGGTACCTTTAGACCGCGACACATGAGAGCCATGTCGGCTGGCGCTGACAGCCCTTGCTATGGGACTTACTGCACAAAAACGAAACTGGGGGCATCATGTACATATGTCTGGGGCTCACTCCAAGAGTTTCAGGTCTGAAGCCTTGCCGATTTGTCAGCTTGTTGGCCTATTCATCCGCTTCCAACAAGTTATAGTTTGTCAAAATCCATCCATGTTAAGGTACCTTTAGACCGCGACACATGAGAGTCATGTCGGCTGGCGCTGACAGCCCTTGCTATGGGACTTACTGCACAAAAACGAAACTGGGGGGCATCATGTACGTATGTCTGGAACTCACTCCAAAAGTTTCAAGTCTGAAGCCTTGCCGATTTGCAAGCTTGTTGGCCTATTCATCCGCTTTCCAACAAGTTATAGTTTGTCAAAATCCATCCATGTTAAGGTACTTTTAGACCGCGACACATGAGAGCCATGTCGGCTGGCGCTGACAGCCCTTGCTATGGGACTTACTGCACAAAAACGAAACTGGGGGCATCATGTACCTATGTCTGGGGCTACTCCAAGAGTTTCAAGTCTGAAGCCTTGCCGATTGTCAGCTTGTTGGCCTATTCATCCGCTTTCCAACAAGTTATAGTTTGTCAAAATCCATCCATGTTAAGGTACCTTTAGACCGCGACACATGAGAGCCATGTCGGCTGGCGCTGACAGCCCTTGCTATGGACTTACTGCACAAAAACGAAACTGGGGGCATCATGTACCTATGTCTGGGCTCACTCCAAAAGTTCAAGTCTGAAGCCTTGCCGATTTGTCAGCTTGTTGGCCTATTCATCCGCCATCCAACAAGTTATAGTTTGTCCAAATCCATCCATGTTAAGGTACCTTTAGACCGCGACACATGAGAGCCATGTCGGCTGGCGCTGACAGCCCTTGCTATGGGACTTACTGCACAAAACGAAACTGGGGGCATCATGTACCTATGTCTGGGGCTCACTCCAAAAGTTTCAAGTCTGAAGCCTTGCCGATTTGTCAGCTTGTTGGCCTATTCATCCGCCATCCAACAAGTTATAGTTTGTCCAAATCCATCCATGTTAAGATACCTTTAGACCGCGACACATGAGAGCCATGTCGGCTGGCGCTGACAGCCCTTGCTATGGGACTTACTGCACAAAAACGAAACTGGGGGCATCATGTACCTATTTCTGGGGCTCACTCCAAAAGTTTCAAGTCTGAAGCCTTGCCGATTTGTCAGCTTGTTGGCCTATTCATCCGCTTCCAACAAGTTATAGTTTGTCGAAAATCCATCCATGTTAAGGTACCTTTAGACCGCGACACATGAGAGCCATGTCGGCTGGCGCTGACAGCCCTTGCTATGGAACTTACTGCACAAAAACGAAACTGGGGGCATCATGTACATATGTCTGGGGCTTCACTCCAAAAGTTTCAAGTCTGAAGCCTTGCCGATTGTCAGCTTGTTGGCCTATTCATCCGCTTCCAACAAGTTATAGTTTGTCAAAATCCATCCATGTTAAGGTACTTTTAGACCGCGACACATGAGAGCCATGTCGGCTGGCGCTGACAGCCCTTGCTATGGGACTTA
The DNA here is from genome assembly GCF_015706575.1 of Patiria miniata. NCBI lineage: Eukaryota > Metazoa > Echinodermata > Asteroidea > Valvatida > Asterinidae > Patiria > Patiria miniata. Next base: position 13,572,514 of record NW_024037051.1, read on the forward strand.
CTGCACAAAAACGAAACTGGGGGCATCATGTACCTATGTCTGGGGCTCACTCCAAAAGTTTCAAGTGTGAAGCCTTGCCGATTTGTCAGCTTGTTGGCCTATTCATCCGCATCCAACAAGTTATAGTTTGTCCAAATCCATCCATGTTAAGGTACCTTTAGACCGCGACACATGAGAGCCATGTCGGCTGGCGCTGACAGCCCTTGCTATGGGACTTACTGCACAAAACAAACCTGGGGGATCATGTACGTATGTCTGGACTCACTCCAAAAGTTTCAAGTCTGAAGCCTTGCCGATTTGTCAGCTTTTTGGCCTATTCATCCGCTTTCCACAAGTTATAGTTTGTCAAAATCCATCCATGTTAAGGTACTTTAGACCGCGACATATGAGCCATGTCGGCTTTCGCTGACAGTCCTTGCTATGGGACTTACTGCACAAAACGAAACTGGGGCATCATGTACGTATGTCTGGGGCTCACTCCAAAAGTTTAAAGCTTGAAGCCTTGCCGATTTGTCAGCTTGTTGGCCTATTCATCCGCCATCCAACAAGTTATAGTTTGTCAAAATCCATCCATGTTAATGTACCTTTAGACCGCGACACATGAGAGCCATGTCGGCTGGCGCTGACAGCCCTTGCTATGTGACTTACTGCACAAAAACGAAACTGAGGGGCATCATGTATCTATGTCTGGGGCTCACTCAAAAGTTTCAAATCTGAAGCCTTGCCGATTTGTCAGCTTGTTGCCTATTCATCCGCTTTCCAACAAGTATAGTTTGTCAAAATCCATCTATGTTAAGGTACTTTTAGACCGCGACACATGAGAGCCATGTCGGCTGGCGCTGACAGCCCTTGCTATGGGACTTACTGCACAAAAACGAAACTGGGGGCATCATGTACCTATGTCTGGGGCTCACTCCAAAAGTTTCAAGTCTGAAGCCTTGCCGATTTGTCAGCTTGTTGGCCTATTCATCTGCCATCCAACAAGTTATAGTTTGTCAAAATCCATCCATGTAAAGGTACCTTTAGACCGCGACACATGAGAGCCATGTCGGCTGGCGCTGACAGCCCTTGCTATGGGACTTACTGCACAAAAACGAAACTGGGGGCATCATGTACTATGTCTGGGGCTCACTCCAAAAGTTTCAAGTCTGAAGCCTTGCCGATTTGTCAGCTTGTTGGCCTATTCATCCGCCACCCAACAAGTTATAGTTTGTCCAAATCCATCCATGTTAAGGTACCTTTAGACCGCGACACATGAGAGCCATGTCGGCTGGCGCTGACAGCCCTTGCTATGGGATTTACTGCACAAAAACGAAACTGGGGCATCATGTACTTATGTCTGGGCTCACTCCAAAAGTTTCAAGTCTGAAGCCTTGCCGATTTGTCAGCTTGTTGGCCTATTCATCTGCCATCCAACAAGTTATAGTTTGTCAAATCCATTCATGTTAAGGTACCTTCAGACCGCGACACATGAGAGCCATGTCGGCTGGCGCTGACAGCCCTTGCTATGGGACTTCTGCACAAAAACGAAACTGGGGGCATCATGTACCTATTTCTGGAGCTCACTCCAAAAGTTTTAAGTCTGAAGCCTTGCCGATTTGTCAGCTTGTTGGCCTATTCATCCGCCATCCAACAAGTTATAGTTTGTCAAAATCCATCATGTTAAGGTACCTTTAGACCGCGACACATGAGAGCCATGTCGGCTGGCGCTGACAGCCCTTGCTATGGGACTTACTGCAAAAAACGAAACTGGGGGGATCATGTACCTATGTCTGGGGCTCACTCCAAAAGTTTCAAGTCTGAAGCCTTGCCGATTTGTCTGCTTGTTGGCCTATTCATCCGCCATCCAACAAGTTATAGTTTGTCAAAATCCATCCATGTTAAGGTACCTTTAGACCGCGACACATGAGAATCCGTCGGCTGGCGCTGACAGCCCTTGCTATGGGACTTACTGCACAAAAACGAAACTGGGGGCATCATGTACCTATGTCTGGGGCTCACTCCAAAGTTTCAAGTCTAAAGCCTTACCGATTTTTTCAGCTTGTTGGCCTATTCATCCGCATCCAACAATTATAGTTTGTCAAAACCATTCATGTTAAGGTACCTTTAGACCGCGACACATGAGAGCCATGTCGGCTGGCGCTGACAGCCCTTGCTATGGGACTTACTGCAAAAAAACGAAACTGGGGTCATCATGTACCTATGTCTGTAGCTCACTCCAAAAGTTTCGACTCTGAAGCCTTGCCGAATTGTCTGCTTGTTGGCCTATTCATCCGCCATCCAACAAGTTATAGTTTGTCAAAATCCATCTTTGTTAAGGTACCTTTAGACCGCGCACATGAGAATCTCGTCGGCTGGCGCTGACAGCCCTTGCTATGGGACTTACTGCACAAAAACGAAACTGGGGGCATATGTACCTATGTCTGGGCTCACTCCAAAGTGAGCCAAAGTTTCGGGTCTATCGACCTGCCGATTTGCATGCCGGTTGGTCATTCATCCGCTTCAAAATGGTACCGAGTTTGTCCAGATCCATCTAGGTTAAGGTACCTTCAGGCTGCGATACATGGGAGCCATGCGGGTTGGCGCTGACAGGCCTCCCAATGGGACTTACTGCACAAAAGCGAAAGAAGGGCATCCGCTGCTACTTCTGGGATTTTCTCCAAAGGTTTCGGGTCTATCGAACTGCCGATTTGCATGCCTTTTGGCCCATTCATCCGCTTCAGAATGGTACCGATCCATCCAGGTTAAGGTACCTTCAGGCTGCGATACATGGGAGCCATGCGGGTTGCGCTGACAGGCCTCCCTATGGGACTTACTGCACAAAAGCGAAAAAAGGGGCATCCGCTGCTACTTCTGGGATTGTCTCCAAAAGTTTCGGGTCTATCGACCTGCCGATTTGCATGCTGGTTGGCCCATTCATCTGCTTCCAAATGGTACCGAGTTTGTCCAGATCCATCCAGGTTAAGGTACCTTCAGGCTGCGATACATGGGAGCCATGCGGGTTGGCGCTGACAGGCCTCCCTATGGGGCTAACTGCACAAAAGCGAAAGAAGGGGCATCCGCTGCTACTTCTGGCATTTTCTCCAAAAGTTTCGGGTCTATCGACTTGCCGATTTGCATGCGGTTGGCCCCTTCATCCGCTTAGAAATGGTACCGAGTTTGTCCAGATCCATCCAGGTTAAGGTACCTTCAGGCTGCGATACATGGGAGCCATGCGGGTTGGCGCTGACAGGCCTCCTATGGGACTTACTATGGACTTACTGCACAAAAGCGAAAGAAGGAGCATCCGCTGCTACTTCTGGGATTTTCTCCAAAAGTTTCGGGCTATCGTCCTGCCGATTTGCATGCCGGTTGGCCCATTCATCCGCTTCAAAATGGTACCGAGTTTGTCAGATCCATCCAGGTTAAGGTACCTTCAGGCTGCGATACATGGGAGCCATGCGGGTGGCGCTGAGAGGCCTCCCTATGGGACTTACTGCACAAAAGCGAAAGAAGGGGCATCCGCTGCTACTTCTGGGATTTTCTCCAAAAGTTTCGGGTCTATCAACTGCCGATTTGCATGCGGTTGGCCCATTCATCCGCTTCAAAATGGTACCGAGTTTGTCCAGATCCATCAGGTTAAGGTACCTTCAGGCTGCGATACATGGGAGCCATGCGGGTTGGCGCTGACAGCCTCCCTATGGGACTTACTGCACAAAAGCGAACGAAAGGGCATCCGCTGCTACTTCTGAATTTTCACCAAAAGTTTCGGTCTATCGACCTGCCGATTTGCATGCTGGTTGGCCCATTCATCCGCTTCAAAATGGTACCGAGTTGTCCAGATCCATCCATGTTAAGGTACCTTCAGGCTGCGATACATGGGAGCCATGCAGGTTGGCGCTGACAGGCCTCCCTATGGGACTTACTGCACAAAAGCGAAAGAAGGGGCATCCGCTGCTACTTCTGGGATTTTCTCCAAAAGTTTCTGGTCTATCAACCTGCCGATTTGCATGCCGGTTGGCCCATTCATCCGCTTCAAAAATGGTACCGAGTTTGTCCAGATTATCCAGGTTAAGGTACCTTCAGGCTGCGATACATGGGAGCCATGCGGGTTGGCGCTGACAGGCCTCCCTATGGGACTTACTGCACAAAAGCGAAAGAAGGGGCATCCACTGCTACTTCTGGGACTTCTCCAAAAGTTTCTGGTCTATCGACCTGCCGATTTGCATGCCGGTTGGCTCATTCATCCGCTACAAAATGGTACGAGTTTGTCCAGATCCATCCAGGTTAAGGTACCTTCAGACTGCGATACATGCGAGCCATGCGGGTTGGCGCTGACAGGCCTCCCTATGGGACTTACTGCACAAAAGCGAAAGAAGGGGCATCCGCTGCTACTTCTGGGATTTTCTCCAAAAGTTTCGGGTCTATCGACCTGCCGATTTGCATGCCGGTTGGTCCATTCATCCGCTTCAAAATGGTATCGAGTTTGTCCAGATCCATCCAGGTTAAGGTACCTTCAGACTGCGATACATGGGAGCCATGCGGTTGGCGCTGACAGGCCTCCCTATCGGACTTACTGCACAAAAGCGAAAGAAGGGGCATCCGCTGCTACTTCTGGGATTTTCTCCAAAAGTTTCGGGTCTATCGACCTGCCGATTTGCATGCCGGTTGGCCCATTCATCCGCTTCAAAATGGTACCGAGTTTGTCCAGATCCATCCAGGTTAAGGTACTTCAGGCTGCGATACATGGGAGTCATGCGGGTTGGCGCTGAGGGGCCTCCCTATGGGACTTACTGCACAAAAGCGAACGAAGGGCATCCGCTGCTACTTCTGGCATTTTCTCCAAAAGTTTCGGGTCTATCGACCTGCCGATTTGCATGCCGGTTGGCCCATTCATCCGCTTCAAAATGGTACCGAGTTTGTCCAGATCCATCCAGGTTAAGGTACCTTCAGGCTGCGATACATGGGAGCCATGCAGGTTGGCGCTGACAGGCCTCCCTATGGGACTTACTGCACAAAAGCGAAAGAAGAGGGCATCCGCTGCTACTTCTGGGATTTCTCCAAAAGTTTCGGGTCTATCAACCTGCCGATTTGCATGCGGTTGGCCCATTCATCCGCTTCAAAATGGTACCGAGTTTGTCCAGATCCATCCAGGTTAAGGTACCTTCAGGCTGCGATACATGGAGCCATGCGGTTGGCGCTGACAGGCCTCCCTATGGGACTTACTGCACAAAAGCGAAAGAAGGGGCATCCGCTGCTACTTCTGTGATTTTCTCCAAAAGTTTCGGGTCTATCGACCTGCCGATTTGCATGCGGGTTGGCCCATTAATCCGCTTCAAAATGGTACCGAGTTTGTCCAGATCCATCCAGGTTAAGGTACCTTCAGGCTGCGTTACATGGGAGCCTTGCGGGTTGGCGCTGACAGGCTTCCCTTTGGGACTACTGCACAAAAGCGAAAGAAGGGGCATCCGCTGCTACTTCTGTGATTTTCTCCAAAAGTTTCGGGTCTATCGACCTGCCGATTTGCATGCCGGTTGGCCCTTCATCCGCTTCAAAATGGTACCGAGTTTGTCCAGATCCATCCAGGTTAAGGTACCTTCAGGCTGCGATACATGGGAGCCATGCGGGTTGGCGCTGACAGGCCTCCCTATGGGACTTACTGCACAAAAGCGAAAGAAGGGGCATACGCTGCTACTTCTGGGATTTTCTCCAAAAGTTTCGGGTCTATCGTCCTGCCGATTTGCATGCGGTTGGCCAATTTATCCGCTTCAAAATGGTACCGAGTTTGTCCAGATCCATCTGGGTTAAGGTACCTTCAGGCTGCGATACATGGGAGCCATGCGGGTTGGCGCTGACAGGCCTCCCTATAGGACTTACTGCACAAAAGCGAACGAAGGGGCATTCGCTGCTACCTCTGGGATTGTCTCCAAAAGTTTCGGGTCTATCGACCAGCGATTTGCATGCGGATGGCCCATTCATCCGCTTCAAAATGGTACCGAGTTTGTCCAGATCCATCCAGGTTAAGGTACCTTCAGGCTGCGATACATGGAGCCATGCGGGTTGGCGCTGACAGGCCTCCCTATGGGACTTACTGCACAAAAGCGAAAGAAGGGGCATCCGCTGCTACTTCTGGGATTTTCTCCAAGAGTTTCTGGTCTATCGACCTGCCGATTTGCATGCGGGTTGGACCATTCATCCGCTTCAAAATGGAACCGAGTTTGTCCAGATCCATATGTTAAGGTACCTTCAGGCTGCGATACATGGGAGCCATGCGGGTTTACGCTGACAGGCCTCCCTATGGGACTTACTGCACAAAAGCGAAAGAAGGGGCATCCGCTGCTACTTCTGGGATTTTCTCCAAAAGTTTCGGGACTATCGACCTACCGATTTGCATGCCGTTTGGCCATTTCATCCGCTTCAAAATGGTACCGAGTTTGTCCAGATCCATTTAGGTTAAGGTACCTTCAGGCGCGATACATGGGAGCCATGCGGGTTGGCGCTGACAGGCCTCCCTATGGGACTTACTGCACAAAAGCGAAAAAAAGGGGCATCCGCTGCTACTTCTGGGATTTTCTCCAAAAGTTTCGGTCTGTCGACCTGCCGATTTGCATGCCGGTGGCCCATTCATCCGCTTCAAAATGGTACCGAGTTTGTCCAGATCCATCCAGGTTAAGGTACCTTCAGGCTGCGATACATGGGAGCCATGCGGGTTGGCGCTGACAGGCCTCCCTATGGGACTTACTGCACAAAAGCGAAAGAAGGGGCATCCGCTGCTACTTCCTATGATTTTCTCCAAAAGTTTCGGGTCTATCGTCCTGCCGATTTGCATGCGGTTGGCCCATTCATCCGCTTCAAAATGGTACCGAGTTTGTCCAGATCCATCCAGGTTAAGGTACTTCAGGCTGCGATACATGGGAGCCATGGGTTGGCGCTGACAGGCCTCCCTATGGGACTTACTGAACAAAAGCGAACGAAGGGGCATCCGCTGCTACTTCTGGGATTTTCTCCAAAAGTATCGGGTCTATCGACCTGCCGATTTGCATGCCGGTTGGCCCATTCATCCGCTTCAAAATGGTACCGAGTTTGTCCAGATCCATCTAGGTTAAGGTACCTTCAGGCTGCGTTACATGGGAGCCATGCGGGTTGGCGCTGACAGGCCTCCCTATGGACTTACTGAACAAAAGCGAACGAAGGGACATCCGCTGCTACTTCTGGGATTTTCTCCAAAAGTTTCGGGTCTATCGACCTGCCGATTTGCATGCCGGTTGGCCCATTCATCCGCTTCAAAATGGTACCGAGTTTGTCCAGATCCATCCACATTAAGGTACCTTAAGGCTGCGATACATGGGAGCCATGCGGGTTGGCGCTGACAGGCATCCCTATGGGACTTACTGCACAAAAGCGAAAAAAGGGCATCCGCTGCTACTTCTGGGATTTTCTCCAAAAGTTTCGGGTCTATCGACCTGCCGATTTGCATGCGGGTGGCCTATTCATCCGCTTCAAAATGGCACCAAGTTTGTCCAGATCAATCCAGGTTAAGGTACCTTCAGGCTGCTATACATGGGAGCCATGCGGGTTGGCGTTGACAGGCCTCACTATGGGACTTACTGCACAAAAGCGATAGAAGGGGCATCCGCTGCTACTTCTGGATTTTCTCCACAAGTTTCGGGTCTATCGACCTGCCGATTTGCATGCCGGTTGGCCCATTCATCCGCTTCAAAATGGTACCGAGTTTGTCCAGATCCATCCAGGTTAAGGTACTTTCAGGCTGCGATACATGGGAGCCATACGGATTGGCGCTGACAGGCCTCCCTATGGGACTTACTGCACAAAAGCGAAAGAAGGGGCATCCGCTGCTACTTCTGGGATTTTCTCCAAAAGTTTCGGGTCTATCGTCCTGCCGATTTGCATGCCGGTTGGCCCATTCATCCGCTTCAAAATGGTACCGAGTTTGTCCAGATCCATCCAGGTTAAGGTACCTTCAGGCTGCGATACATGGGAGCCATGCGGGTTGGCGCTGACAGGCCTCCCTATGGGACTTACTGCACAAAAGCGAACGAAGGGGCATCCGCTGCTACTTCTGGGATTTTCTCCAAAAGTTTCGGGTCTATCGACCTGCCGATTTGCATGCCGGTTGGCCCATTCATCCGCTTCATAATGGTATCGAGTATGTCCAGATCCATCCAGGTTAAGGTACCTTCAGGCTGCGATACATGGGAGCCATGCGGGTTGGCGTTGACAGGCCTCCCTATGGGACTTACTGCACAAAAGCGATAGAAGGGGCATCCGCTGCTACTTCTGGGATTTTCTCCACAAGTTTCGGGTCTATCGACCTGCCGATTTGCATGCCGGTTGGCCCATTCATCCGCTTCAAAATGGTACCGAGTTTGTCCAGATCCATCCAGGTTAAGGTACCTTCAGGCTGCGATACATGGGAGCCATACGGGTTGGCGCTGACAGGCCTCCCTATGGGACTTACTGCACAAAAGCGAAAGAAGGGGCATCCGCTGCTACTTCTGGGATTTTCTCCTCATTTCAAATGGTACGAGTTTATCCGATCCATCCAGTTAAGGTCCCTTCAGGCTGCGATAGATGGGAGCCATGCGGGTTGGCGCTGACAGGCCTCCCTATGGGACTAACTGCACAAAAGCGAAAGAAGGGGCATCCGCTGCTACTTCTGGATTTTCTCCAAAAGTTTCGGGTCTATCGGCCTGCCGATTTGCATGCGGGTTGGCCCATTAATCCGCTTCAAAATGGTACCGAGTTTGTCCAGATCCATCCAGGTTAAGGTACCTTCAGGCTGCGTTACAAGGGAGCCTTGCGGGTTGGCGCTGACAGGCTTCCCTATGGGACTTACTGCACACAAAGCGAAAGAAGGGGCATCCGCTGCTACTTCTGGGATTTTCTCCAAAAGTTTCGGGTCTATCGACCTGCCGATTTGCATGCGGTTGGCCCTTCATCCGCTTCAAAATGGTACCGCGTTTGTCCAGATCCATCCAGGTTAAGGTACCTTCAGGCTGCGATACATGGAGCCATGCGGGTTGGCGCTGACAGGCCTCCCTATGGGACTTACTGCACAAAAGCGAACGAAGGGGCATCCGCTGCTACTTCTGAAATTTTCTCCAAAAGTTTCGGGTCTATCGACCTGCCCATTTGCATGCGGTTGGCCCATTCATCCGCTTCAAAATGGTACCAAGTTTGTCCAGATCCATCCAGGTTAAGGTACCTTCAGGCTGCGATACATGGGAGCCTTGCGGGTTGGCGCTGACAGGCCTCCCTATGGGACTTACTGCACAAAAGCGAAAGAAGGGGCATCCGCTGCTACTTCTGGGATTTTCCAAAGTTTCGGGTCTATCGACCTGCCGATTTGCATGCGGGTTGGCCCATTCATCCGCTTCAAAATAGTACCGAGTTTGTCCAGATCCATCTAGGTTAAGGTACCTTCAGGCTGCGATACATGGGAGCCATGCGGGTTGGCGCTGACAGGCTTCCCTAGGGGCTTACTGCACAAAAGCGAACGAAGGGGAATCCGCTGCTACTTCTGGGATTTTCTCCAAAAGTTTCGGTCTATCGACCTGCCGATTTGCATGCCGGTTGCCCATTCATTCGCTTCAAAGTGGGCCCGAGTTTGTCCAGATCCATCCAGGTTAAGGTACCTTCAGGCTGCGATAAATGGGAGCCATGCGGGTTGGCGCTGACAGGCCTCCCTATGGGACTTACTGCACATAAGCGAACGAAGGGGCATCCGCTGCTACTTCTGGGATTTTCTCCAAAGTTTCGGGTCTATCGACCTGCCGATTTGCATGCCGGTTGGCCATTCATCCACCTCAAAATGGTATCGAGTTTGTCCAGATCCATCCACATTAAGGTACCTTCAGGCTGCGATACATGGGAGCCATGCGGGTTGGCGCTGACAGGCCCTAAGGGACTTACTGCACAAAAGCGAAAGAAGGGGCATCCGCTGCTACTTCTGAGATTTTCTCCAAAAGTTTCGGGTCTATCGACCTGCCGATTTGCATGCGGGTTGGCCCATTCATCCGCTTCAAAATGGTACCAAGTTTGTCCAGATCAATCCAGGTTAAGGTACCTTCAGGCTGCGATACATGGGAGCCATGCGGGTTGGCGCTGACAGGCCTCACTATGGGACTTACTGCACAAAAGCGATAGAAGGGGCATCCGCTGCTACTTCTGGGATTTTCTCCAAAGTTTCGGGTCTATCGACCTGCCGATTTGCATGCGGGTTGGCCCATTCATCCGCTTCAAAATGGTACCGAGTTTGTCCAGATCCATCCAGGTTAAGGTACCTTCAGGCTGCGATACATGGGAGCCATGCGGGTTGGCGCTGACAGGCCTCCCTATGGGACTTACTGCACAAAAGCGAACGAAGGGGCATCCGCTGCTACTTCTGGGATTTTCTCCAAAAGTTTCGGGTCTATCGACCTGCCGATTTGCATGCCGGTTGACCATTCATCCGCTTCAAAATGGTACCGAGTTTGTCCAGATCCATCCAGGTTAAGGTACCTTCAGGCTGCGATACATGGGAGCCATGCTGGTTGGCGCTGACAGGCCTCCTATGGGACTTACTGCACAAAAGCGAACGAAGGGGCATCCGCTGCTACTTCTGGGATTTTCTCCAAAGTTTCGGGTCTATCGACCTGCCGATTTGCATGCCGGTTGGCCCATTCATCCGCTTCAAAATGGTACCGAGTTTGTCCAGATCCATCCAGGTTAAGGTACCTTCAGGCTGCGATACATGGGAGCCATGCGGGTTGGCGCTGAAAGGCCTCCCTATGGGACTTACTGCACAAAAGCGAAAGAAGGGGCATCCGCTGCTACTTCTGGGATTTTCTCCAAAAGTTTCGGGTCTATCGACCTGCCGATTTGCATGCGAGTTGGCCCATTCATCCGCTTCAAATGGTACCGAGTTTGTCCAGATCCATCTAGGTTAAGGTACCTTCAGGCTGCGATACATGGGAGCCATGCGGGTTGGCGCTGACAGGCCTCCTATGGGACTTACTGCACAAAAGCGAACGAAGGGGAATCCGCTGCTACTTCTGGAATTTTCTCCAAAAGTTTCGGGTCTATCGACCAGCCGATTTGCATGCGGTTGGCCCATTCACGCTTCAAAATGGTACCGAGTTTGTCCAGATCCATCCAGGTTAAGGTACCTTCAGACTGCGATACATGGGAGCCATGCGGGTTGGCGCTGACAGGCCTCCCTATGGGACTTACTGCACAAAAGCGAAAAAAGGGGCATCCGCTGCTACTTCTGGGATTTTTCTCCAAAGTTTCGGGTCTATCGACCAGCCGATTTGCATGCGGTTGGCCCATTCATCCGCTTCAAAATGGTACCGAGTTTGTCCAGATCCATCCAGGTTAAGGAACCTTCAGGCTGCGATACATGGGAGCCATGCGGGTTGGCGCTGACAGGCCTCCCTATGGGACTTACTGCACAAAAGCGAACGAAGGGGCATCCGCTGCTACTTCTGGGATTTTCTCCAAAAGTTTCGGGTCTATCGACCTGCCGATGAGATGCCGGTTACCCTTCATCCGCTTCAAAATGGTACCGAGTTTGTCCAGATCCATCCAGGTTAAGGTACCTTCAGGCTGCGATACATGGGAGCCATACGGGTTGGCGCTGACAGGCCTCCCTATGGGACTTACTGCACAAAAGCGAACGAAGGGGCATCCGCTGCTAATTCTGGGATTTTCTCCAAAAGTTTCGGGTCTATCGACCTGCCGATTTGCATGCGAGTTGTTCCATTCATCCGCTTCAAAATGTACCGAGTTTGTCCAGATCCATCCAGGGTTAAGGTTCCTCAGGCTGCGATACATGGGAGCCATGCGGGTTGGCGCTGACAGGACTCCCTATGGGACTTACTGCACAAAAGCGAACGAAGGGGCATCCGCTGCTACTTCTGGGATTTTCTCCAAAAGTTTCGGGTCTATCGACCTGCCGATTTGCATGCGGTTGGCCCATTCATCGGCTTCAAAATGGTACCGAGTTTGTCCAGATCCATCCATGTTAAGGTACCTTCAGGCTGCGATACATGGGAGCCATGCGGGTTGGCGCTGACAGGCCTCCCTAGGGGACTTACTGCACAAAAGCGAACGAAGGGGCATCCGCTGCTACTTCTGGGAATTTTCTCCAAAAGTTTCGGTCTATCGACCAGCCGATTTGCATGCCGGTTGGCCCATTCATCCGCTTCAAAATGGTACCGTTTGTCCGATCCATCCAGGTTAAGGAACCTTCAGGCTGCGATACATGGGAGCCATGCGGGTTGGCGCTGACAGGCCTCCCTATGGGACTTACTGCACAAAAGCGAAAAAGGGGAATCTGCTGCTACTTCTGGGATTTCTCCAAAAGTTTCGGGTCTATCAACTTGCCGATTTGCATGCGGGTTGGCCCATTCATCCGCTTCAAAATGGTACCGAGTTTGTCCAGATCCATCAGGGTTAAGGTACCTTCAGGCTGCGAACATGGGAGCCATCGGGTTGGCGCTGACAGGCCTCCCTATGGGACTTACTGCACAAAAGCGAAAGAAGGGGCATCCGCTGCTACTTCTGGGATTTTCTCCAAAAGTTTCGGGTCTATCGACCTGCCGATTTGCATGCGGGTGGCCCATTCATCCGCTTCAAAATGGTACCGAGTTTGTCCAGATCCATTAAGGGTTAAGGTACCTTCAGGCTGCGATACATGGGAGCCATGCGGGTTGGCGCTGACAGGCCTCCCTATGGGACTTACTGCACAAAAGCGAAAGAAGGGGCATCCGCTGCTACTTCTGGGATTTTCTCCAAAAGTTTCGGGTCTATCGACCTGCCGATTTGCATGCAGGTTGGCCATTCATCCGCTTCAAAATGGTACCGAGTTTGTCCAGATCCATCCAGGTTAAGGTACCTTCAGGCTGCGATACATTGGGAGCCATGCGGGTTGGCGCTGACAGGCCTCCCTATGGGACTTACTGCACAAAAAGCGAAAGAATGGGCATCCGCTGCTACTTCTGGGATTTTCTCCAAAAGTTTCGAGTCTATCGACCTGCCGATTTGCATGCCGGTTGGCCCATTCATCCGCTTTAATGGTACCGAGTTTGTCCAGATCCATCATGGTTAAGGTACCTCAGGCTGCGATACATGGGAGCCATGCGGGGTGGCGCTGACAGGCCTCCCTATGGGACTTACTGCACAAAAGCGAACGAAGGGGCATCCGCTGCTACTTC